>NW_012152840.1:7487520-7619804 GCF_000956105.1 Propithecus coquereli | reverse complement strand
AACAGAGGCTGATTTAACAGGTAAATCAGATATTAGTCAAGTGAAGACTCAACGAGGCCAAGTATACTTGCACAAGGGTTAGCTTCTGAGAGAGACAAGTGGTAGAACAATTCCCACAATCACATGGCATACCATGGACTAATTAAACTCAAACTCACAAACCTGCCCTGAAACAATGTACACTTAAAGTTACCTACTACATCATTATAATTACATATAATTGGAAACAACCAAAATGCCCACCAATAGAGGACTGGTTAAATAAGTTATAGTACATATTTTCAATGCACTTGCAAAAAAGAAGAGGAAGCTCTCTATGAACTGAAATGGAAAGATGTCTAATTGCTACATGGAAAAAGCACGGGGCACATGAGTGCATAATTGCTTGCATACGCACAAAGACACTCTAGAAGGAAACAGCAGAAACTAATAGATGTGGTTATCTGATTTAAAGGACAGATGGGGAGTGGGAACTTGGTAGGCAGGGGGACTGATACTTCTCTCTGTATACCTTTTAATAGTGTTTTAATTCTGAATCATGTGAATGTACTATTAATTCAAAATTAAATTAAAAATTGAGTCCACTCACCACACTCCCATGTAACAAATAATTCAATTCAATCATATATGCATTTAATGTTATTCATTTGAATTTCATTTGTTTTAAAGCTTTGCTTACACTTATACCTAAGTTTGAGTTTAGAGTTGTGTAATAACAGTAAGCATGAAGAATTTAATGTTTATATATATTTAGTACTACCATAATGGAAAATTTAACAGAGGATCTATAAATATTTCCCTTTAAAAGAGACCTATATACTACACAAATTCAAGAAACCCTGATATATCCAAGAGAAATCACACTGTTAGTTGTTTTATAACCATATTCCAACTCACCCCTAAAAAATAGATACATTTCTGACACTTCTTTTCTACTCCATTGATAGATTTATGATTTAACCCTAAAACAGATGGTTCCAATAATATCATAATTTTAAGCAAAATCTTTTTGTAATGTTTTGAATTCCAGCAAGGTGAATTTTTTCACGAAATTTAATAAGGGAAGTATTCTTTTTTAGCAAAAGCAAAACTCCTTAACAAATGTTTTAAAAACAGGCACTTTCTACTGATTTGGTTATGTTTTCCTATTCACATTCCTGTTCACTTATTCAATAAACACTAGTTGGATAACTACTATGAGCCAAGCACTGTGCTAGGCACCCACTAGGGTGGACATATTCAAAAAGTCAGACAGCACCAACTGTTGGTGGGAAAGTAAAAGGATACGGCTACTTTGCAGAACAGTCTGGCAGTTCCTCTAACACTTAAACACAGAGTTACCATATGACTCAGCCAATTCTATCCCTAGATATATAACCAAGACAAATGAAAACATATATCCACACAAAAACTTGTACACAAATGTTTATAACAGCACTGTTTATAATAGCCAAAAGATGGAAACAACCCAAATGTCCATCAACTGATGAATGGATAAATGAAATATGATATATCCGCACAACAGAATATTTGGCCATAAAAGGGAACAAGGTACTGATACACACGATATACACGATGACTCTTGAAAACATGCTAAATGAAAGAAGCCAGTCACAAAAGACCACATATTATATGATTCCACGCATATAAATGCCCAGAATAGGAAAATGCGTAGAGATAGGAAGTAGTATTAAGACTGGGGGGAGGTTGAGTAGGGGACACTAAATAGGGTAGTGATAGCTAAAGGGTATAGGATTTCTTTTTTTTTTTTTTTTTTTTTTTTTTTTAATTTCTTATAGGGATGGGCTCTCACTATGTTGCCCAGGCTGGTCTTGAACTCCTGGGCTCAAGTGATCCTCCCACCTTGGCCTCCCAAAATGCTGAGATTACAGATCTGAGCCACATGCCTGGCCCAGGGTTTCTTTTTGAGATGATAAAAATTTTCTAAAATTGAGTACAGTGGCAGCTGTACTTATTTGTGAATATACTAAAAACCACTGAATTGTACAATTTGAATTGATGAATTATATAGTATGTGAATTATATCTCAGTATGGTAGTCCCCCCTTTTCTGTGGTTCACTTTCCAGTTTCAGTTATCCATGGTATGAAAATAGGTGAGTACAGTACAGTAAGATATCTTGAGACCACAATCATTCACATTAACTTTTATTACAGCATATGGTTATAATTAGTCCATTTTATTTCTAGTTATTGTTAATCTCTTACTGTGCCTTAATTTATAAATTAAACTTTATCATAGTATATATGTATGTATAGGAAAAAACAGTATATATAGGGTTTAGTACTATCCATGGTTTCAGGCATCCACTGGGGGTTTTAGAACATATCCTCCCACAGATAAGGGGGAACGAATGTAAAGCTATTATTTAAAAAAAAAAAAAAAAAATACTGGTCACAGCTAGCAGAGGGTGAAGCTGGAATTCAAACCTGGGTCTAACTGCAAAGTCCATGTTGCTTCTACCACCCCCGTACTGCCAAAGGGCCAAGACTGAAATCCACATCTCTGATTCCTTCTACTGTATAAATTTCAAATTACTGACATCTGATTGCAACTCAGTAGAAAGTGAGCCAAGTTATGATCTTTACAATAAAAATCCAAAATTGGTTATTTCAAATGAAGTGACTGTACCTGAATTAAAACCGCAGAATGTGTTAAAGCATCATTCAACATCGTGAGCACATTTGATGTAGGAACTACCCCAGGATCATGACCCCAAGATGTTATTAGTAATCGATCATAACCCTATTGAAAAGAAAATGAATAATCCATAAAATGATGTTTAGAAATAAAGAAAATGTTAAGACAGTTATCTACAAATATGCTCACAAATTTCTACCCTCCTCAAAAAAACAACCCAAAACCTCACACACATACCTGGAATATATCTGGCAATTTTCGAAGTCTTGTACCTTTGGACAGTAAAAGAGATGGTGGTCCTTGTCCAGTAATATGATAAACATACAGTTTAAACCAGACAGAACTGACTTCTGGGATAGCTGGTCCAATATGCTACAATCATAAAACAGACAAGATAAAGTTGTAATATTCATCTAAAGAAGCCAAATTTCACAAGTGACCAAGTATAGTCTTATAAACAGCAAATGCCTCATGTAAATGTTAATTGCAATTATCCTTACAAAAATAAATTTTAGATGCTTCATTAAAATAGCTTCAATTTAATACTGGAATTAAGAAAGTATGTTTTATCACTGCAATTAAGAGAGTGAACTCTGGAATAAACTGACTGCCCAGTTTTAAATCTTGATTTCAGCCCTTAAGCCATATCACCTTCAGAAGGTCACTTAAGCTCTCTGTGCCTCATTTTGCTCAATCTATAAAATAGCAGTAACATATCTACCTCATGAGGATGCTGTAAGGTGGTTCAAAAGGCTTAAAACAGTACCTGGAATATAACAAACTCTATATTAAAGTGTTGGCTATTACTATCATTAATCACATACAAATTTTCACAAAAGGTACTATCTACCCTTCCATCCATTTAGCATTCATCCAGACAGTTCATGGAGTCCTACTATACCCAAAGATTCTGTTAAAGAAGTGAGGGGGCCCACAAAGAATTATAAAAAAAGGTTGGTTAAATGCACATCTCCTGCTGAATGCAGAGGACAAAATTTGGGGTGGGGACACGGTCCTCACTGAGGCAGCTGGAAAAACACAGGCAACAAAATCAACTTTATACAAGAATCCCTTCCTTTCTTCCACACCATTAAACCCTGCACATCTAGGAAACTAGGTACGATGCAGCACTGAAGAAGAGCAACATAACCCCCACTCTTTGAAAATGGTACAGACAACTTCCTTGTTAAATATAAAAAAAAGGCAACTGATTTTTAAGAAGTAAAAAAAACTAAAGTAATTTTTACATATAAATTCTACAGTTAACTAGAGTTTCAGCTTTCAAGCACCATTTTTTCTTTTTAGTTTAGTTAGCATCACAGCCCCATTTCTAGAAACATTTCATTTTTCCTTATTAAATTTATCTTATCCCTCAAAATGATATAGGCTTCTTTCTGAAAGCATCCCAAAACATTCTCTTTAAGTTATTCTGTACATGAATAAAATTTTACTCTAACATGTCACAAGTCACTAAATGATACATAAATCATAAAAAAATATGCCAATTATACTTCGCAAATTGAACATAACATCTTACAATGGCATAAAATACAAAACTGCTTTTTCTGAGTCAGTGCTTTTAATATTTGGTATCTGCAAGTGAAGAATTAAGAAAATAAAACTGAGGGTAGTCATGATGGCACAACCAAGTGCATCTTCCCAGTGGGTCTTTACCTGAGGGGTACAGCTGCTGACCGGCCGGATTTCATTGGTGAGGGGAGCCATGGAAACAAGCAGCGTGTAATTTTTGTTCAGAACTCTGCTGCAAGTTGCTGGGTCCAAACCAAGAAGGCTTTCACAGCGTAAGAGATCCAGAGGAAAACCTGAGTTATGATCAAGCACATACAGAGAATCAAGAACTGACACTGTGAAACAAAAAAGTTGAACATGATACATTAACTGCCTTGAGATTGTAAATTTTCCTTAAAAGGCAGAGTAACTCTATCAAGGAGACCAAATTTCCTAGGAGACCACAAAGACATTTTGAGATTTAAAGATGAAATTTTTTATTCTTTGGTCTAGAAAGATAGTTGCCTATGGATATTTCTTCAGGCTGCCTTTTACTTTAACTAAATATGCTTATTTTACTTTACTTCTTCCCTCCATGCCCAGGTACTCCACGACAGCTGCATACAGTTGACCCTTGATTAGGGTTAGGGTGCTGATCCCCTGAGCAGTCAAAAAATCTGCACATAACTTTCAACTCCCCCAAAACTTAACTATTAATAGCCTACTGTTGACTGGAAGCCTTACTGATAACACATATAGTCGATCAACATATATTTTGTATGTTATATGTATTATATACTATATTCTTACAATAAAGTAGGCTAGAGAAAAGAAAATGTTACTAAGAAAATCATAAGGAAGAGAAAATATTTACTATTCATTAAGTGGAAGTAGATTATCATAAATGTCTTTATTCTCATCATCTTCATAAAGTGTAGGCTGAGGACGAGGAGGGGTTGGTCTTGCTGTCTCAGGGTGGCAGAGGAGGAAGGGGTGGAGGTGGAAGAGGAGGCAGGAGAGACAGAAACACTTGGTGTAACTTCATGGAAATACAATGTAACTTCTGTGTTTTTTTTTTCACTTCTCTAAAAATGTTTCTATACGATACCAATCCTTCCAACATTTGCTTTAGTTTCAGTGTTATCATAGAAGGGTTTATAGAAGTCAAAAGTAGTCTTCAATAATCAGAACCCTCCCGCCGGACTGTTTAATGTCAATTTGTTTCCTGGCACTGCTTCTTCTATAATACATCTTAATACATCTTCTTCCTCGTTGTCTGGCATTGGTTCAGAAACACCCATCTCCCATCAAGTCATCTTCTATTAATTCCTCTGGTGTGGTGTCTATCAGCTCTTGAATTTCTCCAAGATATATTGAAACCCTTGACCACCCCCTACCCCCAATACCAATTCTGTCACATCCACAATCTCTTCATGATTTCTTTGATTGGCTGTCATAAACCCTGTGAAGTCATATACAACATCCGGACACGTTTTTCTCTAGTAGAAATTTATTGTTTCAGGCTTGATGGCTTTCACAGCTTTCTCCAAAACAACAATAGCATCTTCAATGGTGGAATCCTCCCAGACTTTTCATGATGTTCTATCAGGGTTCTCTTCCGCAGTGTTGACAATCCTTTCCATAGAGTACCATGTGTAATGAGTCTTAAAGGTCCTTATAACCCCCTGATCTAGAGGATAATATAGAGATGTCGTGTTTGGGGGCAAGTAGACCACTTTGATGCCTTCAGTGTAGAACTCACAGGGTTCTGGGTGACCAGAGGCATTATCCAATATCAAAAGAACTTTAAAAGGCAATGACTTACTGGCAAGGTACTTCCTGAGTTAAGGAACAAAGTAACAATGGAACTAATCTTTTTTAAAAAAGAGTTCTCCTTGTCCAGGCCTCCTTGTTGCACAACCAGACTGGCAGCTGGTATTTATCTTTTCCCTTCAAGGCTCAGGGATTAGCAGCTTTATAGATAAGGTCAGTCCCGACCATAAACCAGACTGCATTTGCACAAAACAGTAGAGTAAGCCTATCCCTTCCTGCCTTAAATACTGGTGCTTACTTCTTTGCCTTACTAATAAATGTCCCTTGCAGCATTTTTTTCCACAATAGAGTACTCTCATCTGCATTAAAAATCTGTTTAGGCAGATATCCATTCCCCCCAATGATATTCTTAATGGTGTCCGGGAACTTGTTTGCTGCCTCTTGGTCAGCAAAAGCTGCTTCTCTCGTTATCTTTACATTTTTTAAGCCAAACCTCCTTCTAAAATTATCAAACCATCCTTTGCTGGTATTAAATTCTCCAGCTTTAGATCTTGGACCTTCTGTCTGCTTTAAGCTGTCATTTGACTTTGCTTTTTCTCAAATCACATTAGAGTCTACAGGTATATCTTTCTTATAGTAATCCTGTGCCCACATAAAACGTACATTATCAATATGAGATTAAAAAGGTATTTCACAATAA
Organism: Propithecus coquereli; assembly: GCF_000956105.1. Classification (NCBI taxonomy): domain Eukaryota; kingdom Metazoa; phylum Chordata; class Mammalia; order Primates; family Indriidae; genus Propithecus; species Propithecus coquereli. The sequence goes on along the minus strand of NW_012152840.1, from coordinate 7,613,162 downwards.
GTACAAGCTTTTCATGCCTTCTGGCATAGATGTAGCAATGGCTTCACAAATTCCTTTTCTTTATTCACAATGGTCCTTATGATGGACTTATAAAGTATTGCACTAAACATGCTGGAAAATATGAAAACTGCAAGAGATCACTTCTTACTGCAATATGCGATTTACCAGACAAACTGCTCACATGGAGATGATTAGCATCACGCAGCAGTTTAAGCAAATACTCACAACTTTGAGTTCACTGCAATGGCAACAGGAGGTGGCTACCAAAATATTGCAGTCATACATATGTACTATAGTTAATTTTCTGCAGTTATGATTTAATACTGCATCTTTATGTTTATCTCTCAACTTTGAATGGCACCATGTATGGTCTGTAAGTATGCACAAAGTTTTGATACATGTTAACTTTTTATAATAGATTTATATATATTTTATGGTAATAAATGATAAAATAGACTAGTATCTACATATGCTTTATGCATTCATGACATACCTAACTTTTCCTTAATTTTTCAATATTTCTAGGTTACACGGTTTGTCTGTGAGTTTTTTCAAATTGTTGCAAGTCTCCAAGAACTTTTTCAGTATATTTAATGGAAAAAATCCACATATAAGTGCAGTTTAAACCCATGTTGTTCACAGGGCAGCTGTATTATGAAAGCCTGAGTGCCAGGAGAATCTATGTTCTTCTCCCTGTCCCCTCACCATTTCTAATCTATACAAAGAGAGTAATAGCTCTGTTCTCATTTTAGCATAGGGGCAGGGCAATAGTTTCTGATTTAGAAAAATGTGCCCTAGGCTGCTGGTCCATAAGGCATGAACTCACTCAGCATGCAACAGATTTTAAGCATTCCTATTCTTAATCCTTTTGGAAAATACCAAATGCTATTGCTCTCTAAAAAAGAGATATATCTAAGTTTGAAAGAAACTTCGGATCAGGTTAGCCATCTCCCCCTTCAAGTAAGAATGCATCTAAAAAAAATATGACCTGCTGAAAATGCCTAGAAACATGGAGCACAACTAGTGCCAGCCTCTTGGTCTCTAATACCATTGCCCAATAAAAGAAACCAGGCTCCTAGGAGATAGGAGCCAGCTTGAAGGGAATCCTGCTGGCAAAATCTGAGACAAATAGAGCACAAAAATAATTAAGAGATAGTAATGACTAATTACAGACCATTGAAAAAATAGGAATTCATAAATCCATATTGAGAAAACAAGAGCATGCCTAGTCTCAACTGTTAAATATGGAGGAAGTGCTGGAGTTGGAACAAAATTACCAATTTGCAACCATCATAGTAAAAAACAGCTCAGGCAAGAACCATCAATGGATGCCAAATGTAGCAGGAAACACTGATGAAGGGTAGGATATTTGCATGGTCTTGAAGTAACTCCTGACAGATTGCTTATTAGTTGTGGGGGGAAAATGGTTGACTATACAGTGGAAAAACTGGACAACGCATTAACGGAGTGATCAAAATTGACATCACCAAGGAAGAGCAGATGGAAATCATGAATCTCCAGATGTCAAACCCTTAGGAGAACACAACATTTACGTGATTTTCTAGACATGAATGCAGGACTTGATCTAATCATGAAGAGACAGCACATACACCCAAGATGAGAAACTTTCTACTAAAATCTACAAAAGAGGGACTGGATTCTTAAAAAATAAGAACATCATAAAAGACAAAAAACACTATTCATTTGTTCCAGAATAAAGGAAATAAAAGAGACATGACAATTAAAAATAATACTTGAACCTAAACTAGATTCTGCACTTGAAAAGAAAAAATGCTATTAAAGACATTGGGTAAATTCACAAAATAGAATATTAACTGTAGATTACTGTATTAATAGTAAATCTTATGAAGTTGCTGTAAGAGAACAGTTCTATTCTTAAGAAATACACACTGAATAATTTAGAGGGGAAAGGCCATTATATCCAACTTACACCCAAATTCTGGGTTAAAAGTAACTATACCATTCTTATCCTTGAAATTTTTCTGTAAATTTAAAACATTTACAAATAAAATGCTAAAAAATCAGGAGTCTATAGTTTAATGAAGAGAGTCCTATAGATGTTCCAGCTAGAAAACAAGGTGGAGGCAGGAAAGTGAAGCCTCCGAAGAAGTGGCTTCTACCAAGTGACATGTTTGGCTGTCTGTGTTCTAGCCAGTAACATGTCTGGCTGGAACAGAGGACATATCCTGAAGTAAAATGAGAGAAGTCAGCAGGTGGCTTCGGAAAGGGAAACAAGGGGGAAAAGTTCTAAAAAGACTAAAGAAATCTATGTTTGATTAAGTACACTGAGAAATTATACAACAGCCATGAGTGGGAAAATGCTGTCCAATAAAAACATCTGAATGTAGTAAGGAGAGACTTCATTCAAGAGGATTGAGGAGTAGGGGCCCACCGTAATACGGGGAGAGAGACTACTGCAATCATGATCATAAAGTTCCAGGGAGTCTTAAGAGTTAGACAACAAGGGTTTTTCTTTTGTAAGAAAGGAGTAGACAAAGCAGAAAGAATAGGGTGTGAGGAAGTGGGATGAAAGGGGACAGTACAAGACAGCAGATCAGAGAATATTCCACCACAAGGTCAGCATATTTTCTGGGAGGGGCCCTAAAGCAGGGGCTCGGGTTGAGGATGGGTCAAAGTTCAGGGGCTTGGAGGAAGGAGAGAAACTTAACCAAAGTTTGGCTAACAAGCATTTTGTTCTGATTGATCAGTTGGGACAGGCAGTTTTGGTCTATTGTTTATGAGACAAAGGGAATTTGGAGGATCTGTTTCTGGCCTTGTCATAGGCGAACAAGGTGGGGGGCACCTGTGAATCTTATCTGAGTTACATGGGCTAAGAGTGGGTCCTTGCAATAAGCCCTTCTCCAAAACACAAAAGGGTGAGGGGATTTCTTAACCTTTGGGCAAAATTCAACATTGTTAACGTCCAGTACAGAGAATATTTAATGTGTACTAGAACAGGGAAGGCAGAAAGACTAAAGAGTTCATGGCAGTTAGAACATATTTTCTAATATTTTTACAACGGTAATTGCTTTACTACAAATGTGGTTTAATTTCTAAACATTTCTACAGTACTAGGCTGACAAATTACAGTAGTTTTTATGTCTGACTGGTATTGATCATAGTGGGAAGACGTCTTTTTAAAAGATACTAGAAAAAAAATCATGCTTATAAAATGAGAAAAAATTAGACCACACATTGTTTTTATTTTTTAAGCAGTGCTTCGTGCAATTTAAAACCAAGAGATTACTAAGAAATTAGTCCTTTTCACATATAACAGAGTCTGCTTCTATGACAATATCACAAAGCTTTTACTTTACAGTAAATACTAAGTACTACATGATATACTCAAACTACAAATTATTAGTGACACACAAAAAAAATTCTTTTTACTTAAACAAGATGCTTAAAACACCAATACTACAGAACCTCTTTTCTAAAAAAGAGTTAAGGTTCAGTTATCAAGTCCACCACCTACAGAAAACAACATTTCTCAACAGGGTGAGCATGAAGACTCAATGCCCTAGGAATCTGCTATATGGAATGAATGACCTTTTCTGTACATCTGAAATGGTACTAGTGATGCACCATCATCAGAAAAACTGAGACAGTAACTCCAATCATTTTCTGTGTTCTGTGATTCAGATGAGGAGCTCAACTAAGAAAGGCTGGTTGTAAGAATGAAACTTCATAAACAGTTGTAGGTTTGGTCTTATAGGGAAGAGTTAATTACAATTTAACTTTGGAGCCCCAGCAATTGTTCTAAGCAATTAAAGCTCCAACTGGTGCCAGGAATAGTCGACTATTAAACCTACCTTAAAGGTTACAATTACACTTCACTATTTTCATACAGAATAGATTTAGGTTTACCATTTAACTTACTTCATGGTACACAGACTATTCATGGTAAAAACAAAGTTTAGCCCAGACTGTGAAGCAACAAATTGTTGGTATGTCAATAAAAAACTTAGTGTTTGAGAGAAGATAACATTAATAAAAGGGACAAGGCAAGGGAACAAAATCCAAGAGACATGAATAGAATAGTCTTCTATTCCCAGCTCTTCCACTTACTCGTCACACGGGCTCTAATGACTAAAAAGGCAGGAAATTTAAACGGATAAGCTCCAATTTCTTTCTTTAAAAGGAGTTACACTTGACTGGTCACTACTCTCTAACATTCTCAGATTCTATGAAAGGCAGGAAAGGACAATGTATTTCAAGACAGCTATAGCAGAATATTTCAAACAGTCTAACCCATTATCTCCATAAATCACTAAAATGTACCAGAAATTCCAGGAGTTTTACATCCAACACATCTTGAAGACTGAGCCACTCACTGCTTGGTACATGATCTAATATTTGGTAGCAAAAAATGGTTACCCATCAACAAATGCTTATCAATAGGTGCTTTAGGCTTTTGGTATTTGGTGATTTAAAATTCTCAGTTTTAACTATTTATGAATAATCTCAAAAAGTGCCACAACATGTAACAATCTGTAACTCTGCTAAGGCACGCTAAATCTGCAGAAGTGAGTCACTACTGAATGAGTCTCGTCTCTCTCAGCTAAACTACTCAGGATCTTTGTTCTCACCTATGCCACAATTCCCGTGAAGTGATAGTTGATCCTTCCTTAATTTTTAAAATTGAGCTGAAAAGCAAGCCAGATGCTGGTGAGAGAAATAAAATAAAAATTAACATGACTAAGAAACTGATGGTTCTTGGCCAGAAAAATAGGGTTCTCAAGTAAATGAAAGAATGAAACGAAATGTTATAGTGGTAACAAGGACTCACGAAGTCTCAAGATGACACTCTTGTGAATGTCTAAGGACTTGAGTTAAATGCTCTTCCAGAGATGCCCAAGCCCACCTGAACATTAGAATCATCTTTTTTTAAAAGACACATTTCTGGGTGCCATTCCACATCTCAAGATCCATTGAATCAGAATCTCTGGGTAGAAATTCTGATACCGTCAGTTCGATCAAAGTGTGGGAGCCCCCAGTTATCACAAAACTGAGACTGCCTACTAGGGCAACAGCCACATTAGAGTCCATCAATACCTTAACATTGTCACTACTTCTTTCTTTTTAAAAAGAGATTATCTGTTCCCTTTTTTTAAAGTAAAATGCTTTGGTAATTATTACAGTAGATTTGAACAGGAAGTTCCTGTTTATTATTTCGTTCAATGGAACCTTTCATTCTTGAAATTTTATGCTTCCAATAGTAACTCAATTTTGGCATTTGTTCACCCCTCAGAGCTAACACTTGTTCTAAATTCCATCCAGTTACTTAAATAAATTAACACTCCAACACCTTCTCTGGGTACTAAGAGATTTAAATACTATGAATGTCAATGCCACATGAGAAGAGAAAAAGTAAGTTGACAAGCAAAGAAATTCACAAAACAAGCCTCTAGTTATAAATCCAATATGCAGTCTACCCAAAATGTATTACATAAGTGATGATTACACAAGTGAGCATGATCTGTTTAATTTTATAGGAAAAAAGTTTCACACGATTATGTCTTCAAAATTAAATATATTTATCATACCATAATTGGGTTGGTCTGGCTGTGCAGTTTGCGCAACTAGATCTTTATTATGACGCAGAAACAATATTGTGTTTCTCAGAGTAAGTGCATGATCAAAATATCTCTGTGCTTCTCCTTCACCAGTGCTCTGAACCTAAACCAAGAGAAAATAGATTTTGCAACAAGCACCACTTTCATGACATTCACTCTAATAAATAATTATATAATAGAGATATTAAGACATTATTCAAAAGCAGTAAATTGAAAATTTGGCCAGGCAATACTGAAACAAATATTAATCTCAGTCTTGGTTGAGTTTGCAATTTTACAACATTTATGAAGATGACAGAAATTACTCCAAGTAAAACTAACAATTTTAGCAACCAAATAATACATTATACCATTATATAAGTTACATGTCCCATATATAATTCAAATACAGTGCTTAAAATACTCTAAAACCCATGTATTTTTTGATCTAGAAAAGTACTCCTATCCACAGTCACCAGTTATGCCTATAATTCTCATCACTTTGTGCAAATTTTTTTATCACTAGTTACAAGGGACTATGGAGTACGTGATTCAACATGACTGTTCACCACTGCTGAACATACAGCTTACATTCATTCAGCAGGGATTTGCTGAGTGGCTCAAATGTACTATGACCTCTCTAGGAGATAAAGATAGAGTCATGGACAAAACAGACAAAATTCCTGCCTTCACAGGCCTTATGGTCCTGTTTAATATGTAAAGACATATACATCCCAGAAACAGCACATAAATGGAATGATAAGTCTACCTAAATTAGATTTGCATTAAATTAACAAGACCAACCAATTAAGATTAATCAAGATCTGACTACTTAAAAAGTAGCTAAGAAACCATTTTTTAAACTAAACCTCAGACAAAAAGGCCTTTCCAGGAATGACTATGTGGTAAAAAAAATGTATATATATTAATAGATTTATAAATGAGAAGAGCAGCTGTGATACTGTAATTTGCTACATTTGATAAAAGACTACTTGAAGGCAAGAGAGATAAAAATTGGGAGACCAGAACTTAAAATGTGCAGGAACATAGAAAAAATTTATTGGCAAAAGACAACATACAGTAAGAAATGGGGTTAACAAAGTGATTTAAAAAGCACTGAAGAAATAACGGAAGTATGAAGACAAAAGTAAAAGAGGCCAATTAATAGCAAAGAATTATCTCATATATTTTCTACACTAATAAAAGTAAAAATCCTATGGAGAAAGAGCAGCGAAAAAATGTTATGGTCTTTTTTTAAAAGATATAAAAGAATTACAGAATCATAACAAGTTCTCTGAACAGCCCATTTACATATACAGAGAGAGAGTTCATCACTAAAGCACAAAAGGCACCAAAATTATTAGTCAAGGAACAGATCAGGCACACAAACTATTTGCATATAAAGAAAAGCGGAGGATGGAATAAAATATCCAAAGAATGAAAAATACCAATAAAGGGAAATCAAGATTTAGAGCTAAAGAAAACTAGGGCTGTACTCACAGGGGAAAAGGTGGTTTAGAGCAAATATGGCTGAAGTCTTCAAGATGTTAAAAGGGACAGTGAGAGCGAACATAAATATGATACCCAGGGACACTGTTCAGGTTTAAGATAACTGGAACAAAAAATTTCAAATAAAACTGCTTAAGAGATGATCTTAGAGAGTCATGCCAGAAAAAAATGAAAGGCTATTTTAGAAAAATTTCAATTTACAAAATTATAGACTGAGATTTCTAATCCCCATTTCTTCATTTTATCAAATTATGTTAAGAGTTAGATGAGGTAGACAAACCACTTTAAACCCACAAAATGCATTCCCCCACTCAATATGTGTCAGTCTAAATGACTGCCACATTATTAAGCTGGGGAATGAGGTAGGAATGAGCAAGAATACACCAAAAACCCAACACAACCAATAGACTGCAAGCAAGAAAAGGTTCCAAATGCCCTGTCATCCCTAACATGCAATCTACATTTACCTTTTCTAGTTCTATAAGAAAGCTGTCCAGAGACTCATCTGAGAGTTTGCCTACTTCAAACATTGTGACTGCATGACTCTTCAAGTTCTGCAAAAAAGAAACAAAATATTAAAGTTCTAGTTCCCTTTTTTTATGCTAAGCATAATATCTCATATTTATATTATGCTTTCCAATATATTTAAACTTAAGGGTGGGTGAGGGAGGGGGCTGATTCTTCCAATTACAAAAGTAACCTTCACTAAAAGTTTTTACACTCCTCTAAGGAATATAAAACAAAGTCAGTTGTGTTTTTAGGAATAAATCTACTACTTAAAAAGATATAAAAGCACTGAATTATTTTATATCTCATCTTTAAACACCTTCATATTTAAACAAGAATTTGACTTACTGGTGAAAGATTTCCCATCATTAAGAAGGCAGTAAGAGTTGAGTCAAATAGAAATGCGATACGCTTTGTGTATCCTGTAGATAGACTCAGACTGCTTATACTGGCAGTGTCAGCTGAAAAGAAACCATAATTTGAAATCAAGTAAATGCAAATTATTCTTTGCTTACTATTCTAAATGAGAAAGTATTTCATTCAGCTTTATTTGATAACCAAAAAGTATGTAAGAGGCTCCAGTTATACCCACCTCTAAGTAGAGAAAATTTTTAAAAAATGTTACACAGCACTTACTTTTATATTTCTTTAAAAGTAATAATAAAGATTTTAATAACTGTCACACTAACAAGATTAATTAACCTAACCTCTTCAGATAAGTCACCTGGCTCAGGTAATAGCCCACGTTGTGGTCCTTCCTGCTTCCAACATTAAACCACAGGCAATCCCCTCATCCATTATGATTTGCCTCCCTTTGGGCTTAGCCCACACTATTCTCTTGGGCTGACATGGCCTTCCTCCACTGACCACTGACAGGCTCTTATTCTTAGCCCAAATAACATCTTGTCTGTGAAGGCTTCCTAAATAAACCTCTCTAGCCAATAAAGGGTCTCTTCCTCTTTGTACAACTGGTTCTCACATTGTTATAGTTTTTTTGGTTACATTCCCTTTCCTTTCCCTAGACTTAATTCTTAGAAGACTATATTCTAGTCAATTTTATACCCTTAAGACTTAGCACAGTGCCCAAAGATTGCAAGCAGATTAAATAAAATCTGAAACAAAACTATAAAATAACTGTAAGAGTATATGTTAGGACATATGCTGTACCTATAGACAGACTCTAAATTAAACTGAGTTACTACTGCTAACCTGGATCTTCTTGACTATTTGTATCAGTGTCAGTAGCTGATGAAGCTTCTTGTACAGGACTCCTACTTTCCCCACCATCCCATGATAAGAGCATCTTCTGTGGATCCAAAGTACTCCTATTAATGAAGAATACATTCACTTTTTAAAAATCATATAAATGATCTGATATAAAAATACCTACTCAAGTCACTACTTACATTATGAACGATCCATCTAAATCCAGTCTTATATTCAAGCCCAAAACTGAGATGTAGCCCCAAAATGCTCTGCCCACATAGAGCAAGGGTTCTTAACTAAGATCCATGGGTAGGCTTAAGGGAATTCAAGAATCCTTCAAAATTTTATGTAAAATTGTGCTTTTTTCTGGGGAAAAGGTTCTTAGTTTTCATCAGATTTTAAAAAAGATCCATCACACATAAAAGATTAAAAACCACTAACATATAGGGTTCACCTCAAATAACAGATTAGAAAAATAAAATTTTTATATGTAAAATTAAATATTTCTTCAAAAGGAAACTCTAATATTTCATATGGAATAAATGAGTTACTTTAATCTGTTTACGGATGGAACATTCTTCCATGATGAATGAAGTTGATCCAAATTTATTACTTGTCCCTTCTTATGGGCAAAACCCAATCGGCAATACATTGAAACAGCATTCTGAAAGGAATACAAAGGAAATTAGCATTTAAAATAAACCAGACATCAAAATATTTGTAGAGAAAAAACAGACTAATCATGATTCTCAAACATTTTCATACCATAACTAGAAAAAACAATTTTCAGTAGGGCTGTTCCTCCCTTAAGGTCTTCACATATGTACAGGAAGGAATCTTCCAATTCTCTGGCCTTGCCCTCCGCCCTCCCTACCTCATTTTAAGATACCGATTAGGCTGCTTCCTGCCATACACAGAAGTGTGAGGGCTCTTTCAGTCCATGCAGCGGAATCCTGATTCAAGACCCCTTATCTTGCTCTTTCCTACCTTTGTAAGCAGCCCTTCATTGTGCACTTCCTCAGACAGCTAACAGGAATCTCAATGCCTATTTCTCAGCAGCTTATCAAGATAAAAATATGCTAGTAAAATCCATTCAGTATTCACACAAATAAAACGAGTACAAAATAATATACCTTAACCAGGGATAAGTCTATCTCAAGGACATTTGCAAGCTGGAAAATAAAATAAAAATTCATTTTTACATTCTCAGAATTACCAGTACCTTACACAGCTGTGACAGACAAATGTAATCATAGTAAGCAAAATTTTAAATTATGAATAATTGGAAGACTGAATAAATTTTGAATTCAGAACTTTTTTCTTTCCCTATCTCTAAGACATTTATAGTAGTACAAATCCAGATAGTGACTATAACAATTCAGGATTCCTTACTCTTTAATTTTTCTCATTTAAAAGAAAAAAATTCCTAAATAGACCAATATAGTTTAAAATACTTTAAAGAGTCACGTAAAAAGTTATTTAACCAAACTATAATTTAACTGAAAAAAATTTTAATATACATATGCAGGAATTAATTTAACGATAGTGACATTTAAGTATATTAATGGTCTATGATCTCCCCAGATACAGATTTTGAAAACATTTTAACCACATCATTAAATAATTCTACCTACTTTACGCAAATTTAAGTCTTGAGATTATATTCTTCCATAAGATGTTGCCACACTTACCTCTGCAACATTAGTGTACTCATCTATTGAAACAAATATCTTATAGAGTAGAGTTTCAAAATAATCACCTTGTACTCGATTCATTACAAAACCTTCAAGAGGAGGAACTGAAATAAACAAAATAGACTTTTCTCAGTGGTATGATTTTATAAAATAAGAAAGTATCATTTAAATATCTAAACAAAAAAAGAAACCTCTAACTTAGGGACTCAATGCAGCTTTTGATTTATTTTATCCACTCCATAGCAAGTTTTCTAAAACTCCCCAAGTTAAGGCCATGTACAACATTACCTACACAGAGAGGACTGTGAAGGTAGAGCACGAAATCCACAAAGAATAACTGAATTCACCATGGAACTCTCAGTTACTGAGGCAGAGGAAATGCTGGATGACACGGACTTGGCAGAAGGACAAGGGAATCGGGGCTGCTTCAGAACAGGGAAGGCTGCAGAGGGTTTCTGATATGTCGGTTTTTGATGGCTCATCCGGCAGCAGGAGTGACTGGGCCAAAGCAGAAAAGCAAAGCACTGCAAGATTGCTATGCTGCACAAAAACCAGGTGGATGGAAAGTACTGGCTCTCTCTCTGCCTTTCTCCCCATCACCCCCCCTCCACCTGGAGAAGAGGGGAAATTCATCTGCATGATTGTCATGGTTACCAGCAGTCACTGGTATAATCTGCTCTGTGGGGCTTTCTGTTCTGTATCCTCCTTGGTGGGCTCAGTGGCAAGACCTTCTTCAGCACAGCAGGCAGCCCAATCATCACTCTCCAGCTGAATACTCATTCATACTCATCTCTGTCTCTTTGGTCCAAATGCTCTAATCTGACACCACAGCGCTCTGCCCAGCCAATAATAAAGAGGCACTATGCTTTCTTCTGCCATTCTCCCTGGTGTGTACACTTCCCTTGAAAATATCCTGGGAAGGAGGAATGTCTTGGCCACAGTAGCATTTGGGTATCTCTGTGTCCCCTGGCCTAATACCAGCTAACTGTACCCAAAAACCTAAAGTATTTTTAAAGGTGAAAATCAAGACAAAATTCAAATGGTCAACATCAAGACATTGAAAAAAAACATGATGTATATTTCAGGATAGGTTATTCACTTTACAGATCTGGCTCATGTCCTTTTCTAATTTAGTGCCACCCATATTTCCAGTCATTCAGGCACTTTTAAGGATCAAGGTTTCTTTATAGAAATACTTTAGAAATCCCATATTTGATGTCATTAATTCTTTTCCTATACTATCATTTATATAAAATAGCAATAGCAAACATTTGTTGAACACTTACTAAGTGCTAAATTATTGCCAGGTACTTTATATATATAATTTCATTTAATTCTCTTAACCCGACAAGTTATACAGTAGCATTAATTACCCCTATTTTAGAGATAAAGAAACGAAAGCACTAAGAGGCTAGAAATTTTCCTAAGTCACAATTTATATCTGGAGCAAAAAGAATGAGGCAACTCCACATGAAAAGATATGGAATAGTCTCTAAAAAATATTTAGTTTTAAGAAAAAGCATGAACTAGAGTATACCATCTGGGTAAAAATTAAACTTAACAGTGGCTGCTGAGAGAAATCGGGCAGGTAGGCACAGGAGTGGGAGGGAGACATTTTTATGCCCCTTCTAAATTCAGAATTTTGTATCATAATTATTGCCTACCCAAACATACGTTAATAAAAATTTTTAAATTATGGAAAATGGTATGACGTTTTCTACAACATAGAACTACCATTATGACCCAGTAATCCCACTTCTGGGTATATACCCAAAGGAACTGAATCGATAGGTTGAAGAGATGTCTACACTCCCATATTCAATGCAGCATTATTTACACTAGTCAACATAAGGAAACAACCTAAGTGTCCAGCAACGAATGAATGGATAAAGAAAATGTGGTATGTATACACAATGGGATACTATTCAGCCACAAAAAGAGGGTAAATCCTGTCATTTGCAACAACATGGAAGATCCTGGAGGAAGTTATGCTAAGTGAATAAGCCAGGCACAGAAAGACAAACACTGTAGGATCTCACTTACATTTGGAATCTAATAAAGCTGAACTCATAGAAGTAGAGAGTACAACAATGGTTACCAGAGTCTGGGGTGGGGGGAGGAATGGGGAGTTGTTGATCAAAGGGGACAAAGTTTCAGACAGACAAGAGGAAAAGGTTTTGAGATTTACTGCACACCAGGTGGCTATAATGAATAATAACGAATTGTGTATTTCAAAATAACTGAGAGAGTAAATTTCAATCATTTCACCATAAAAAATGATAGGTAAGTAAGGTGATGGCTATGTTAATTAGCTTGATTTAATCACGTCATATTGTATCCATATATCAAAACATCACATTGTACTCCATAAATATATACAGCTATCATTTGTTAATTAAAAAAAACATGTGTGTGTGTGTGTGTGTGTGTGTGTGTGTGTGTGTGTGTGTGTGTGTATGTATAAATAAACATCTTAGAATAACCAAGAAAGTTATTTTAAAAAACTCATGAGGAAAGCCTGGCCATAACCAATATTTAATATTAAAAGTTATTCTAAGTCATTATAATCAAAACAATATAGTATCAGTGAAAGAAAAAAGGGTATCCAATAGAGGGGAATTTAATATATGATAAAAGTTATGCTGCCATTTAGCGGTAAAGAGTTACTGAAAAAACAATGCTAGCATTCATCCAAATGCTATTGGTTATCCAAAAAGAAAAAAAATTAAGTTGAACCCTTATTTCACACCACATATGAAAATAAGTTCCAAATGAACTACAAATTTAAATATATTTAACAAAAGTTTTCAAGAATTTTTAGACTATATATCCTAAAGGTGTTCTATTCAAGCATAGCAGAAATCTAGAAGCCGTAAAGGATAGACATAAAATATGCAATTAGAAAGTTTGATGAGTAATGAAATAAATATATTCAACAACAGAGCCTTTCATGATTATTCCCTTCAAAGTATTTCTCTCCTCCATATATATTTGTTCCACCACCCACAAGGCTTGTGTTTTTGTTGTTGCTGTTGTTGTTGAAATGTATCTGAAATGCATCCTTTGAAATCAACTTCGGGTATCATCTGTACTGAATTTGATGGCTTGCTTGCATGTTGTCAAACTGCTTTTCTTTCATGAGTTTATTCCAATTTGGGGAACAGCCAGAGAGATCACGTGACAAGTAGGGTGAATTCAGCAATTACCATCCCGTGGGTCTGTTTGTACCACCAAAAACTGTCAGTTACCAAGTGAAGCACTGAAGAACAACACACCACTGTAATGAAGCAGCCATCCATTCAGACCTTCTCTGACAGCTTCTTTCAAATATCTTAGTGCTAATGTGAGTCAATGTTCAAAGTGTCAGTCAAAATGGACTGAAATGAGCTAGTCAAAGATGAATCTTTTTAGATGGATCTCAAATGAGTCAACATCATCGGACGCTGGATGACAGTGAAGACTAGAGTAATGCTTTTATATTTTCCACCTATGACAGGAAATCACTACCACCTCTGTCTTCCAGAAATCACTTCCTTGTTAAAACCTCTCTAATTTTAAAACTAGTATTTTATTTGTTATAGCAACAACTATATAAACTGAATTAATATTTCATTTACTTTTCATGTTACTTCCATTCCAAGCTTAAAACACAATTCATATAGTTACATGGTTCAAAATGCATTATTAAAGAATCACAAACAAATGCTAATCCAAATAAAAGTCAGGACACATTAGAGCATGATAAACTGTCAAGATTCAACACTGATATAAGGGAGTAATTCTGTAAGAAGCCCTACGACCACTCATTTGTTAATAGAAACAGCATTCCCTGGAATTTTTGACATTTTATATTTGATTACACAAATATTAAATCTCTAAATCTGGTAAAAAGATATCACAAACAAGAACAACAGCTAAAAGATATGCTACAAAACATACTTGTAACATATAACCTAAATATAATAAGTGCTTCTACAAACTGGTAGGAAATCTAACCTAAAGAAAAAAAAAGCACCTTTGTGGTAAAGATGCCAACCACATCACCACTGTAGCGCAAAAAAAAAAAATGGAACTAATCTATATAGCCAGCAATAGGGAACGGTTTAATAAATTAATGCATCCATCAGGTACAGAAGGAAATACATAAGCCCCTTAATATTGGTTTAACTTGGAGAGGTGGGTAAAGGAGGAAGGGAAAATGAAATAAAGACAAAAAAAGACTGTAGTAACATAAAAAAATAAGACATAGGTATGTTAAGTGAAAATGGAGAACATACAATTCTATATTACTGAATATATGTAAAAACTGCTTTTCCCTGAACAAAGACTAAAAAGGGACATGAATTTATAAAAATATTGATTTTATTTGGGATTATGAGAAATTTATCTTGGATTTCTATTATTTTTGTATAGTATGCACACCAAAATAACATAAAAATGAAAATAAGGAATTTAAGTAAAACCATCACAATGTGTTACTATACAATGCAGAAAAATGTTTTTCCTAGGATAGATGATATGCAGCACTCAGCACCTAGCAGCCATTCAAAAAACATTAAAAAATATTAGCACAGACTTACCTGCTATACAACTGTCATCAGATATTGGTACATCCAGATAAATAAATCCTTTGTTATATAAACCTACAGAAGCAAAAGAACCTTGCTTTAGATGGAACACTACACATAGCAATTAAAAAAAAAAAATTTGATTTCTGGCTTTCTGTAAAGATTCTTACGACTGAATTCTATCTGAAGAAGGAAAAAGTAAAACATAAGAGAAAAAGAATTATATTAAAGTTTTTAAATCTTGGTTTCCTACATATGCTCAGAACTACAAAATTTTTCTTACCATTGATTTGTATAAATTTCTAGTGTATGTGACTAATTATAGCCACACTGGAAAGTAAAAGACTAAGGTCACATTTCAAACAATAACATGCCTTAGGGAATAATACTCTTTGTACCTACTTGATAAGTAACTGAAGGTTTAAAACAAGTTTTTATGTTGACAAAAGACCATTTCTACTAACCACTTACTATGTACTACATTGTAATCTAGTGATCCAGAGAGTTGAGGGCCTGAATCGATGATCTTATCAATAGCGCATTTCTCAGGCAAAGTGCATATCTAAGAAAAGCAAAATATTTTCAATTAAGTTCTGTCCAAATTCACTAATTCATAAGTCTCCTGAAATTTACTCATGTTGAAACCAAGGATTACATGTCATTAGTTCAATGAACTACATATTTTTTTCATTTATCCCTCTAGAATCCAAACAAAAATCTATATGCACACAGCCATCAATTAAGGTGTCAAACTACGTTACAAACAGAACTTAGAGAACAAAATTATTGTAAGTACCAATATCTGCTGGTCAGCAATGAGTGTTCACTAATAAATAACAGTACTTACTCCTTGTCTTTGAATTGGGTTTGCTGATTCTGAATCTCTCAAATCAGAAATTTACTCAAACTCCACATGAATATTATCAGTGGCAGGATGGGTCACTAGCTTATTATGATACAGTTTGAGAGCTCCGTTAGAAAGTTATTATACTGAAGTGAAATTTATAAGCCTTCCAATCACTGGATTTACTATGCCCTCTGGAGAAAAATTAAATGCAGACTAAAAAAAGTCCATATACTCACTTACGATTCTTCAACCACACATAAATATGACCTGGTCTCTAGGCTCCCTCATCACTCCACCCCTTTCCTCTAAATCAATATCCCTTCCAAGATGTGGTCTGACCACTGGGAATATCAATTCCCTTGATCTTAACGCATTGCCCAGATCAAAGAACCTATCACTTCAGGACAGCAGTTTAGCGCAGTGATTAATAATAGCACAGCTTCCTTGGCAAACTGACTGGGTGAAAATCCTGGACCTTTACTACCATTATGACTTGAGTTGTTACTTAAATGTTCTGTGCTCACTTTCCTCATCTGTAAAATGGGGGTACAAATAATATATCTCTGGGGTTGTTATGAAAATTAAATGAGACAATATAAAAAGCACTTGCAGTAGTACCTGGCACATCTAGCACACAGCACGTGTTAGCCAATATTATTGTTGTTGGTAGCTGTGGCATCATCCTACTTTACATGAAACTTCTGTCTAATTGACACTCTCAGATAATTATACCTGAACCAGTCAAGTCTCCCTCACCTTTAAAGAGTATCTTGGAAATTCACCAATATTCTAGACTACTAAGATCATTTTAAATTTTGAATTTAAGTTTAATTTTCTTTAGGAAAACTAAATAGTGTTACTTTTAAAAATAATTATAGAATTATAATTAAAAATTGTAAAATAAATTAAAAAGAATGCTATGTTTAACTTGTAAAGATCTCTACCTTGATGTCATCTTCTGTGATATATCCAGCCTGCACCACCCACCATGCCTCTATGGCAATTTCCACTGGCTTTACTGGTAGAAGATCACGGGCTGTTTTCCTTCTGAAAAATTTCTGCAATGGTACAAATATCTGAGAATTTGCAATCAACCTAAAATTATCACTTTCTTCTAATATCAATCATGAGAGTGTTTCTAACAGGCTAAATAAATATCTTTTTAAACTCTCATGTTTTAAAATCTTAACTATTCTAGATACATTGAACAAAGAAAGTCATACTTAAATTGTTTCAAAATAAATTATTTCAAAACACTAATCATTAAATCTAGATCTAAATCCAGAAATTCAAATGAAACCCAAGAGGTAAAAAACACACTTAAAAATGTATACATATTTCACCCATTAAGTGAACCCTAGGAGTAAAATGGGCAAGTACAAAGACCAAAAGAGCAAAAATAGTTTTTAAAAATAAATGTTTTATGTCTTAAGTATTTTCTAATTCAATAATCATTTGAGAGATAATACAGAGAATACAGAAGAATTCTTTTCGTATTGTTTCTGTGTTAAGGACATTTCATTTGGTCAAACAAATATAATTTATTATTTCTACCACTTAAAAAACTAATTAAACTGTGTGATAAGGAGGCCAAAACAATGGGGGAAAAAGGGAAATGACCAACTTACTTTTGATGATCTACACTGATTCATAAGATCAATATACTGGTTTCTTCCTATGCCAAGAAGCCTTAGACCTGAAAGAAAGAGTCTTGTCTTTAAAAACTTTTAATACATCTTGAAATGTAAGTAGATTCAGAAGTGATTTTAGGAAAAACTCAATTCTCAGCTTGTGTTCATCTTTTGACAATTGATCAACATGGTCTGTCCATAAAAAATTAAAAGGAATTCTTCAAACAAAATATAAAAGAAAGCTAAACTCTGGGAGAGATGAATTCAAGCTGACACTTTTGATAAATCAGAATATTTTTAAAAAGCAGAAGTCCTCTCAATTTTAGGAAATCAAAATGTACTTCTCAGCGAAAGCCTCTTATACAACAGAACTATGGTCATATTTCGAAATACACAATTAAAATAAGAATAAAACATCAGCAAATTGTGTTAGTAAAAACCACGTATCACACTGCAAAAATATTGTGCACAAATTTACTTCCCTCATTTGGTATATTCACAGCCCAAGTGTCAAAAAGAACTTCATTCTCTAGAAATATATAGATTAGTCATCCTGTTTATCTGATTCTGATTCTACTAAAATATTCCTCTTTTAGATATTCAGGCTGAATCTTACACTTGACTTGTATCATCTGATAAAAATTCCTAATAAAAATGTTGCTTGCTATTCCCATTTTTCAGGAATTTCGGATTAAAAACACGTATTACAATACTGACAGACGACAGTATTCATGCACAAAGATAAAATCTAAACACTACCTCCAACAGCAAAACTAAATACTTACAGTCAGCAGCAGTAAAATTGGGCAATGAATCGTAACTTTTCTCACTGTTCATAATGTCCTTTTAAAAAGAAAAAATTTAAAATTTGAAATGCAAAATATCCTTAGATTAAAAACATGTGCATAAATATATATTACAGTAGTCGAACAGAACAACAATAATTATTACAGGAAGCAGTGAGATCATAGGTTGGCAACCTAAAGCATGCATGCCACATTGTGGCACTTACCACATGGTTCCAACCTAGTAATTAAAGGGCAGACTTTCTGGTCTGGGTTTCTTACAACACTTTGTGAATCCCAGACAGCTGCCCTGTAACATCTGCCCTGTGGAAGCTGATGAGGAATGTCTCTACTAGAGCTCAGAGTTCTAGCCTCTCCACACTTCATATCACACTTTATCATAGACTTCTACCTTGAGAGAAGGCTAAATAATGAGCCACAGCTCCAACAACATGCATCCAAAACACGCATTACCACAAAGATTTTAATCACTTAGTAGTCTTTGCTCCTATGAATCCCAATTAGCAGCAGAGTCAAACTCTGTAGTCAGCTTTTTCCACCCAATCTGTTTCTCCAATAATAAACCAACTGTTTTACTGGAGGGATAAGACCCATTTTCAACCCCGGAGCCATACCCAACGATGTAAGAACAGAAACCAAAGGGCAGCAAGCACATAGATGGACCTAAAAAGAAAGCTGATAAATGGGACAAAAATTCCATCTATTTATCCCCCAAAGGCCCAAACCTAGTGGACCACATGAGAAAAACAATCCAAGAGATGGCAGTAACTATTCTACTTACTGATAGCTGCCATCTTCATTGTGCTACCCAGACTATCAGGCCTTAAGCTGTCTCTAGCATTTCCTCCAAAAGAGGGACTTGGGAAACACAGGGCTGTAAAAGTGTCCATGGAGAAGGGGCTTAAGGAGATAAGCAAAGGGAGCTCATGGTAAAGGACACTACATCATAAAGGGAACTAACCTCGCTGTTACCGTAGTTCCCAACTCCTTTAGTTCTAGGCTTCTCTCTGCTCTTCACGTAGCTAGTAAGCCCAAAATAGGAACACTCAAACATAATTAAGGAGCAAATGAATACTATATAAATATTGCCAATCTTTTCATAAAGCTTCCTTAAAAATAGTATATAACTAGAATTAAAGTTATTCAACACAAGCCTAAAAACTTTTGGAAAAAGGTTAACAACTAATAATTAATAATTACAGAAAGAGATTAACAACCAGGACTACTAATACATTTCTTTTTCCTGACACCTGTATTATATAATGTCAGGTCTATGTCATCATTTATTCTTTATACAGTTAGCGAATAGTTAAGTTTCTCTGAGCTTGATGTTCAATTCCATCACCTACTTTTTAACATTAATCATGTATTAAAAGCAATAAATTTTATATGGAGTCTGCTAACATAAATGACTGATCAATGCTACAATAGCACAAAGGATCAATACCATCTTCAAGAACATGGAATAGAAAGATACCTTTCCAATATGAAAACATCAATAATGACAACTGCTTGTACAAGTGTGGCTCAAACAGTTAACTTGTAACCAAAAGTCCTTTTTATTCTATAAGCTCAGAATCATCTGCTAAGAGTATCTGACATGTAGTCCCATCCCATTCCCTATGGTTCACCCACACTATAAACGCACCTCCATAATTGCAGTATAGTACGAAAATGGTGTTATCCTCAGGCCCTTCACCATGATATCTGATAAATGGTAAGGGTACAGCATGAGGTGATCTCGACTGTACTTTAGTAGTTCCTCATAGTATTTGCGTTCATCTTTCTTGACATGTTTAACTGTGGCAAAGAGGGAAATCATTCAGTTTTGTTTTTTTTTTTTTTAGTTTTCTTATGGCTACATGTTAACTATAAGTAGAAATACTTTACAAACCAATAGTAATTCGAAAGAAAATTCAGAAGACAACAAATAAAATATTCTAAGTTGAAACAAAGAAACAATTATACCACAAGAAACAGACTTCAGAGTATATAAGTAAAATGTATAATAGCACAGATAAGTAGAAAATAATTCTTATCAAACGAGAAAACAAGCATGACCCCCACCCAAAAGGTATAAAACATAGGCTAGAATTCATCAAATTCCTTACAATATTGCTTTACAAGATAGCCAAACTAAATGCTAGTTTTCAGGGAAGTCTATTTTTAAAAATTATTTGCTGGGTTTTTTGTTTTGTTTTGTTTTTTAAATTAAAAAGCCCTCTGACTTTCATGAAGAATGTTTATGCAGAAAAGCTATCTCTGAAATATTGTGCTTCAAATAAGAGTAATACAGAGGGAAAGTCTTGCAGGGAAATAGAACAGACTAATCAAAGTAATCTGACAAATAAAAAGCAAATATTTTTAAAAAAGGAAAAAAAAAATAATGAAACCAACTATGTTTAAAATTTGTTCCAATTATTACAGAAAGAATTTTTCATTAAAGTTATATTATTTGGAATTATATAATTATTTGGAATTATAATAATAATTCCAATATAATAATAATATATATTATTTGGAATTATTTGTGTAGATAAAACAAAACTCAAAGCCAAAAATTATTAAGAACAAATGTACTTTTTCTTCTCTGGCATATTTTCTCACTTTAGGCAAAAAGAGAACATTTGAATTAAGATTAATATTTTACAGGTAAAATAAATCTATAAACAGAACTCTAAAAAATAATTGTTATCAGAATTAGAAAGAAAAATCTACTTGCTAATACAAATTGTTGTTAGGTGGAGTGGGTTAGTATAGTTTCTTAAAGTTTGTACATGGAATAATTTCAGTGCTATGAAATATGTATTGAAAAGATAGGATTGATTTATGAAAATGATGAAGTATCAATAGTCATTTCCACCCCAATGTAAAAATGTCTCTACTTACCTAAGTTATTTCTATATCGTAACTGATTGCGAATACTGTACAAGACAACCTGCTTTTCATATTCTCTCTGTGAATTTCCAAGACTCTAAAAGAAATTTCAAATAGATTTTAAATAGCTTCCAAACTGAACAATAGTTACTTTTTTTCCCCTAAGATTTTAAAATCATGCCCTCTAATTTTATCCTGGCATCTCTAATTTCCAGAACTAAAGAATATTTTTTTAAATTTTATTATATTAACTTTCCTGCTATAGTATTAAAGCAAAAACTCAATGTGTTTCTTTTTGGTCTGCCTTTCTAAAAAGACTTACTAAAATTATCCTAAGTATTTAAGAACAAATAGAGCAGTATGAGAGCATAACTTCACTTAACAAAAACAAAGTTCTACTTTAAAAGATTTCCTTCCTGACTGCCCCCAATTTGCGTGTGTTAAATGGATAGATGATTTCCTGCACCTACATGTATTTAAATTTAAGAATGACAACTAAGGACAGATTTCTGTCTGATAATTATTTGAGCTGAAGGCTATGTTTATTAAAGATTAAGAATTCTGGGCCGGGAGCAGTGGCTCACGCCTGTAATCCTAGCTCTCTGGGAGGCCGAGGCGGGCGGATTGTTTGAGCTCAGGAGTTCAAGACCAGCCTGAGCAAGAGCGAGACCCCGTCTCTACTAAAATTAGAAAGAAATTAATTGGACAACTAAAAATCTATATAGAAAAAATTAGCCGGGCATGGTGGCGCATGCCTGTAGTCCCAGCTACCGGGAGGCTGAGGCAGGAGGATCACTTGAGCCCAGGAGTCTGAGGTTGCTGTGAGCTAGGCTGACGCCACGGCACTCACTCTAGCCCGGGCAAAAGAGTGAGACTCTGTCTCAAAAAAAAAAGAATTCTGGAGCATGTACTGTTGCTCCATGATTTGGTATTAAACATGTTTGGGGACAGGATTTGTCTTAGGAGTTTTGCAGAGCTTTGCCCTGAAGGAATATGTGAACGTGTTGGTTTGCATTTCGAATGCTGTTACACTCAGAAGGGCGTCTCTGAAAGGCAGTAGCGGCTGTATCCCACAAGGCGCCACGTTTCTCAGACCTAAAGAATTGGATTTTCTTTGTAAAGCACAAGTGAATCTGTTAAAAACTATATAGGCTGAGAGCTGACAATGGAGTGCCCTCCGAAACAAACAACTTCCCGGAAACGACACCTTCTCGAATGGCTAAAAGCAAAGCTTTTGTTTGAACCACTCTAGACTACCTGTCTCCATTCACAATAACCTAATAAACATGGAGCCTACATATCTCTGTTAACCCCTCTGTTTAAATGATAAAATTTACCTTCGAATTTAGAAATTAACCTTTGAAAGACTCTGTGACCGTTTGCTCACGTAAATAGAATTAGTTAAAGAATCTGTAGAAGCCTTCTGTAAAAGCCTTTTAAAAATCTGTTAACCTGAGAGGAACTACCTGCTGTTATGTAAATCTGTTACCCCTGGCAATTATTCACTATTTCCTATAAGTTACCATGTAAGACCTCATTCGGGGCTTTTTTGAGACCAACGGAGAGGTCTAAGCCCCCTGAGCTCCCGCTTTGCCTATAATCTTTATAAACTTATAAAACTATATCTTTGTCTCAGTGTATTCTTTTATTTCTTCCATTTTCCATTTCTCTCTATTATTTTCTTATCCCTTGCAACTCTACCAAAGGGACCCAGTTTTTTGCGGGGAACACTGGCCATGTTCCCCGCAATGTACATTTTAAATGTATATAAGATTGCATCTTAAAAAGTCATCTCCTTATAGCTTCATTAGAAAACATTTGGACAATTTTAGAATTCTGATATATTTTTTAATGAGCAAAAAACTTTCTAGCTGTGCACTTAGTGTTTTAAGTTCAAAGTTGGGAGTTGCTCATGAAAGCAAAGAGTAAATTTGCCTAATTATAGTCAGCATTATATTCAATGTGAAACCATAAATTTAATTTAATATAAATTATTGTCCCCCTCCTTGATTAGACTACTAGATACGGTCTTTCTGACACATTTTAAAGTGAAATTAGACATTTTAGGAGAGTCATGACAGAAAGATCAGAGGATTCAGTTCATCCTATTTCTTACTCATAGGTTTTTGAAAGCCAAAGTAAACGTCCATATCTCACTTAAGGCAATCTTCACAAGAGGATGAAACTCACATCTAAATAAACTGGCCCAATAACTGGACACACTGATGGGTAATATCCTAAGAAAAATGGGACATGATACAAGAAAATTAAGCACAGTTGACCCTTTAATAACATAGGTTTGAACTGCGCAGGTCCACTTATACACAGATTTTCTTTCACCTCTGCCACCCCTAAGACAACAAGTTCAACCACTCCTCTTTCTCAGCCTACTCAATGTGTAGATGACAAGAATGGAGAGCTTTATGATGATGCACTTCCACTTCATGAATAGTGAATATACTTCTTCCTTATCATTTTCTTAATAGCATTTTCCTTTCTCTAGCTTAATTTAAGCATATAGTATATAACATATATAACATACAAATCAACTGTCTGTGTTCGTTTCCAGTCAATAGTAGGCTATTAGTTATGTTTTGGGGAACTCAAAAGCTACATGCAGATTTTCAACTACGTGGGACTTGGTGCCCCTAACTCCCATGTTGTTCAAGAGTCGACTGTATCTTTCTTCCTGCATCTAGATTAGTCTATCACGGGTTAAACCAGAACTCTTCAATACTGCCAAAATGTATGTGCTTATATTATTTTCATGTGTTTTAACATTGCAAGTGGTTAAGAGTAAAGTTCATTGTAGAGAAACTACCCTACCACCCTCTTTGTAGCAAAGCCAGGGTCAGCATTGAAGATATTAATATTTAGGGGATTCAAAACAGCAGGCTTTCTGTAAAACTTTTAAAGGTTTTCTCTAGCTCCACTGCCAAATAAAAGTCTCTTTCTCAGGGAACACAAAATACACGCACATACAAACAAACACACAATTTTGCTAAAATCTGAGCAATTTCCAAACTTGAGGTTTTGCTCTTCTGTTTCAAAGGAAGTCTTTTAATTTACCCTAACTTACAATCATTTTCTCCCTTTCAAACTCCATTACTGGTAACTTCAGAATAAAAATAAGGGTCACATAAAATATAAAGATCCATTATTTGTAAGCTTTATTGAAAAATACACCACCTAT
Organism: Propithecus coquereli; assembly: GCF_000956105.1. Classification (NCBI taxonomy): domain Eukaryota; kingdom Metazoa; phylum Chordata; class Mammalia; order Primates; family Indriidae; genus Propithecus; species Propithecus coquereli. The sequence continues at coordinate 7,588,748 of NW_012152840.1, read as the reverse complement.
CAAGCATGTAAGCTATGCACTAGGCATTAAGCAATGACTGGTCCTGATCAATCAATACACGTGTGTGCACATATCTAAAAACCACATTAAAAGCTGGCTTTATTCCTCACTAGCCAAGTATGTAAAATAAAACAGCTTTGTTCAGAGATTCTTGGGCTCTCCTCCCACTCCTACCTCAAATCTCCCACCACTCACATTTTAAAACACTGTTGCCACTACAGAAGGTGACTGTAATTTTAAAAAGGTTATTTTATTCTGAGACAATACTGCAGAAATACTTACCAGGTCTGACAAATGAAGTTGGGCTGCATATAAAAGGAACTATAACAGAGGAAGGGGTGGCATGGAAGAAGGTACTAGCTATAAAGTACCCACTGCGCTGAAGATTATGCTAAAAGCACAAAGATTTTCTAAAGCCTTTGCTCCTACAAACCCCAATCCCAACATGTACATCCCAAAATGTATCCCTTTCCCCCCTACCCAAAAAAATGACTCTTCTTGGATTATATAGAATCTCATCACAAGATTTCTCTTAAAATAAAAGGGCTATTAATTGTTTTAAACAATGAATACAAGATACTGGTAAACTGTAGAAAATAATGAAATAATGGCCCTATCTACAACTTTTTAATGTATTTTTAAAAGTCTAGCACATGACCCATATCACATAAAAAATATTTCATCTATCCATATAAAATGAAATTGGCTTAAAATATATTATTTTAAAAATCTGCATCACCTGCCCCCAGCTTTCAGACCTGGACAATATGAGACAAATTAAACCCATCAAAACTTACTGGAAACTATATCAAAGTACTTAAAGTCTATAATGCCAAAAGACAAATTCTTTCCATACAAGGAATGTTTCCCACTTTCCTATTTTTAGTTGCCTAATTTTTTTTTTCTATTTTTAGTAGTGACAGGGTCTTGCTCTTGCTCAGGCTGGTCTCAAACTCCTGACCTCAAGCGATCCTCCCGCCTCGGCCTCCCAGAGTGCTAGGATTACAGGCGTGATCCACCCTGTCTGGCCTATTTCCCACTTTTGACTGAGCTTTGGCTGCCCAGGAAAAATCTCAGACTGATGCCACCGTTCATTCACTCCACAAATATTTACTAAAAGCTGACTACATGATAGGTGCTCAGGGTACAAAAGCAAAACAAGTTATATAACCACAAAATGCACCATAGTGGGATCAGCACTATAACAGGTGAGAAATCCAGTGCTATGGCAACATACCCAAGGGGCAACCACTGCCGATTTAGAAGGTCAGGGAAACCTCCCAGGAGTGAATATGAGACTGATTCAAAAAGCAGCTATAAGCAACACAAAAGAGACAGGTAGAGATAGGATTGTGTGTGCATTTTAGAAAACTCACCCCAGAGTAATGTGAAAAATGGATGGGAAGGCCCTATTCTAAAAGCAAGAGACCAGACAGAAAGCTGATGTAGTAATCTAAGACAAAGCTTGACCTAGGGAAACAGTGGTAAGACTAGAGAAAGTTTATGAAAGTAAACTTGTACAGATGGATTCTGCAACATCTACTAATGGCCAAACTTATCCTAAGCTAAAACAGCCATTGTTTTGAATGAGCTTTAAAAAAAAAAAATGATTATTTTTAAATAGTCATGACTAAATTTTGGAAACCCTTTTGCCAATACTAATTAAAATCAAATATTCATGTTGGATATAATCTAATCACTCATCTTTCTTCCATTCTGTTACATTTATTTTGATAACAGGAAGAGTAAAAATAGAATCGAAACATTGTTGGTTCTTCCAGTCCTCTTCAGACTTGCCACAAAACCCTAATGTATGAGAGTGTCTGTCAAAGTCCTTATTCAAGCTTAACAACAGAAACTTATTCCTTTAAGTTTAGAGCTTTGTTCTCCCAGTTCAAGATAAATGCCACAAGGGCAGCCACTGTCACCCAAGAATTCTAAGTTCTTTATATTTCCACTCCCTTGGTTTTTGGTAACTGAAAATGAAAGTATTTTTGTTGTCACACGATGTATCACCAGAACATTAAATTATTCACTTTCTAGAGCTGAGTCCCCAAAGGGTTTGGGGGTGGGGTTAAGTAAACTACACTACAATCATCCTTATACCATCACCACTACCCTCCCAAACTTTCCAAATACACCATTTACCAGCACCAACAGAAAACAGAACTGCACTCTCAACCAAGTATAATGGAAGGCACTGAAGGTCAATCTATGACCACAGAAACAGTGTCTTATACGTACCCATATCACTATCTTTGTAAGATTTAATACCACCTGTTATGTTTTGTATTTTTTCATTTATTTGTTTACTACCTATCTTTCCATAATGTAAATGTAAGCTCCATGAAGGCAGGGTCTTTGTCTTGTAGACTGCTGCAAATTACCTGCACTCAGAACAATACATAGCACCTAACAGGTACTCAATAAATATCCACTAAATACTGAGTGAAACTGACACTCTAAAATTTGAGCATTAACTCTCAAAAATCTCATGTCACTCTCTTGTTGAAGCCTAATAATAAACCCATCTTGTCTACAGGATAAAGTCCAGCGAAACAAAGCACACATGCCTCTTAAAAATCTGACCCTGACTACTTTTCCAGCCTCATCTGCTACCACCCACTCACAAAACACCATCTCCAAATACATCAGTATATATACACCTCCAAACTCTGTTGATATTCAGTCACTCGCTACTCTCAAGACATGTTCGATCACTCATCTAAACTTTTTTAAATGACTTTCTTTTCTCTGGAAAAATCTTTATTCTCTCTTATCTAACTCTCACTCGTCCTCCAAGGCCCAATTTAAATGCCTCCTCTACACATCCTCCCAACTTTCCCAGGACAATTCCTTCCTCCCTGTGCTCCTACATATACTATAATGAAGGTACCTAGGAGCTGCTATCACCCTGTATCGTATTCATTTGTTTCTCGTTCCTTTCCCAACCTCCTGAAGTTCTGGAGGTTAAAAACTGTGTTTTTAAATCTCTACCGCAGACGCCTGCTGAATGGGGACTGCGGGCAAAGGAGCCAGGCGAGTCCTGTGGACACCATTCCGTCCCATTTAGCAATGGCCCCATCCTGGTCTTGTGGCCCCACAGCCATCCCCTCTTCACCCCTGGGCTGCAGGTCGGTTTTCCCGAAACCCAGGCAGGGGAAAGGGCAGGAGTCAGCCTAGAGCAGCCGGCCCCGGACCCGCGGACGACGCGAGCAGGTGACTACGGGGCGGGGCCGAACCAGTTGGGGTCCCTCTCCCAGGTTCTGGCCGTACCTGTCTCACGTTGGCAGGCAGCTTGCTCCAGGGGTAATTGTGTCGGATGTGGAACTCCACGTCTATGTTCATGATGCCGGGGCCAGGGCCGGCGGCTGTGGCCGCGACCGTGGCTGAAACGACGCCTCCCGCCCGCCCACCGTCGGCCTGTCACAGGAGCCCGCAGGAGGCCCTGCGCCTCACACTGCGGAAGGCCCGGGCTGCCCCATGGCCAGGTGTCCCGACAGCTCAGCGCGGCCCGGGCCACGGGCAACAGGACCAGCGGAGATCGTGCCTGGAGCGTCCGAGCACCTCCAAGTTTCTTCCTAGTTTCGGCCCGCCGGAAATGGCTCTGGGCTCCCGTCACTTCCGCCTGCTGGCGCGCGGCCGAGGGGCGGGGCATCGACCGGCCCTATGCCCCGCCCTCTACGTGCTGGGGGCGGGGCGGCGAGGTGCGGCCTGGGGAGTTCCCGCAAGAGCCCCAACCCGCGCCCTTGGTCTTCCGCTTTCAGTCTCTGGAAGAATTCAGATAATCGCTTGGGCTGCACTGCCGTTGTTGGATGACCTAGTTTCCCCAAAATTCCAACCCGGGTGGCCCAAGAGCAGGCGGGTACGGGCGCTGTGCTGGGTGCCTGAGAAGAGCGACCTGGGCAGGGGGCCCTAGCTGGCTTCAGTGAGCGGAAGAGCAGTGAGCCCACCCAGGTCCTCCACGGGCCCTCCGGAACCGGGGCCAGGCTCGTGAGGAAACAAAGTCTGTAAGTCAGAGCCTTCCCCCAGTTGAGTGTGAGGCGCGCACGGCCGTGGAGCAAAGGTCTGATAAACCTTCATCCCTGCCAGGCTGCATCTTGTGGAAGGGAGTCGTTGGGCTCGGCTGCGAAGATACAAATTCTGAAAATACAGGGACTGAGAAAGCTGAAATTTTAAACAGCTGGTGCTGAAGGGTCGGAGCGGCCCAAAGGCAATCTAGGAGGCAGAGAAGGCCGCTCACCAACCTGTAGCATGCAGCCTCTGGGTTTGTGCTTGCTTCTGCTCCACGCGGATGCCTCCAGAGTCACTTTTTAAAGCAGAGATCCAGCATATCTTAATTTCAGCCCTAGCGAGATCTTTAGGAACGATTTCTTCCAGAATTTGTTACATTGCCTTAGCAAACCCATGACCATTATTACTGGCAGCTACTAGGGAAAAGTTCAGTATTTTCGAAACTATTTTTAAGTTTTAAATAATGTTTTATTATATACCGAGAGATATATACTTAGAACTTTTTATAAGCTGCCTAGCCCACACCTCAGCAGTTGGCAGTCTGATGCATAGCATAAACACCATTATGTCTGATAAATTGAAACAAATGTGGGTACACACCGCCCTTGCACAGGTGTTTTGGTTTTATGTTATCCAACTATAATAGCCCATAACTAAGTGCTTTCAATCCTGTGTTAACAGACCTTCATCAGTATGGCGAAAGTTAACTGAACTAACAAAGAGACATTTATTCAACAAATATTGATTACCTGCCCCCATGTATTAAGCCCTTGACTTGCAATAGATTTTTATTACTCACAACACTGTGAAAAGGTACCACTGTTACTATTCCAATTTAATAGAGGAGGAAACAGTCTTGGAAGGGCTACATGACTTGCTCACATCACACACATAGTAGTGACAGACCCATAAATCTCCTCTAAAATAATATTTACAATTCTAAGTGTGGGAGAATTCATATCCTTCCGAAATCTAACTTAGATTTAAGGCAATATAAGTAACAATGAAAATTAAAGTCAACTTAGTTTAAAAATCCTCATAAACCATTATTTTACCTAGTTATAGCAGTTAAACAGGTGAATGCCTGATAAACTCACCTTTTTTGTTTATCAATAAATATCGATAATTTGATATGAACACATCAAAAACTATGAAAGAAGACAGGAGACAATGGAGGTGAACCTATGCCTACTTAATGAATAAGGCACAAATCTTTGAAAATTTGACCCTGGTGAATAGAAATGATTCTAACTCAGCCAGTATCTGAGTAAAGTGGACATGTGAAGGAAGAAAGGGTAATGGGTCAAAGCAATGTGGACGGGAAGGGTCCAAATAACAAACCCTTCAGAGTAGGAACTGGTGACAGAATTTGGCTTATGAAATATACAGTGTTCATTAAGGTACTGATCTGCTTCAAGGTGACCAGTCTTTGAGAGGTTGGAAGCCAAGCAGTTCAGAGACCCTAAATTAAACCACAGGATTCAATACCGTCCTCTGCTGGGAGGTTCAGGAACAGGACTATTTCCCCAAGCACCAGAAAGCTGGAAACAGCAGCTCCTTGGGCACCATGTGTAGCAGTCATTATAGTACCTCGACTTCTTGGCAAACAATAATGTCTATCCTTTTAGGTCGCCGACTCAGACTCCTGCTAATTTCTGCTTCACTAGACCTTTGCTTTTCAAATTCCAGTGAGGTCAGAAACTGCAGGTAAAATTAAGGAGAATTATACAACTGACTTAGGCAATCTGCCCTTCAGGAAGACTACAGAACTATTTCATTCCTAAAATTCCAATAGAAATAATGAGCAGAAGCAACCTGAAAGTAGGGAGCTGTCTGGTGACCCCATTCATAGACCCAGGATGACACATCCTGTGGTAGGAAGAATAATGGCCCCCAAAGATGTCCATGTCATAATGCCTATAACCTGTGAATATGTTACCGTACATGGCAAAAGGGATTTGCAGATGTGATTAAGTTAAGGGTCTTGAGATGGGGAGATTATCCTGGATTACCCAAGTGGGATCAAAGTAATCACAAGGTCCTTACACGAGGGAGGCAGAAGGCCAGGAGCAGTAGGTAGCTCATGCCTGTAATCCTAGCGCTTTGGGAGGCCAAGTCAGGAGGATCACTCAAGGCCAGGAATTCAAGACCAGCCTGGGAAACATAGTAAGACCCTGTCTCTAAGAAAAAAAAAAAGAATTAGCCAGGTGTGGTGATGCACACTTGTAGTCCCAGCTACTCAGCAGGCTGAGGCAAGAGGATCACTTGAGCCCAGGAGTTTGAGGCTGCAGTGAGCTATGATGGCACCACTGCACTCCAGCCTGGGTGACAGAGCAAGACTCTATCTCAAAAATTAAAAGAGGGAGGCAGGAGAGCCAGAGTTAGATAAGGGGATGTGATGACAGAAGGAGAGGTCAGAGTGATGCAAGGCCATAAGCCAAGGAATGTGGGCAGCTTCTAGGGGCCAGAAGAGGAAATTGATTCTCCTCCCCTACAGCCTCCAAAAGGAGCACAGCTCTGCTGCGACATTTTGGACTTCCAATCTTCTGAAATGTAAAAGAATAAATTTGTGTTGTTTTAAGTCACTAGGTTTGTGGTAATTTGTTACGGCAGCAATAGGAAATTCATATGTTCCCCCAACAATAAGATACTCCAACACCCAAATTGTTGATTAATTTCAGATTTCATAATTAAGGTCATAAAATTAAGGTCATCAAATTTCATAATTAAGGTCATAATTCAAATGTAAATACCTTTAGATGGAACAATCCCTTTTTCACATTATTATTTTTTAGTATACATGAGCTATCATATCCTTTTTTGAGAACAAGTGTGAAAGAGAAAGAGCTCAAGGATAAAATGAGGCAGGGAAAGCACCTGTAGGGGAGGAAATGGTATCTAGAAGAAAGAGAGGAGAGGCAGTTGCTGTAAACATTTTCTGTTTCAGTTTTTCCTAGGTCTGACCTTAGTCATGGGTTTCCAAACCATGCGTGCTTTGCTTTGTCACATGAAGCAATTCATCTCCCACACCTTAGCCTCACTTGTTCCCAACTCACAGCTTTTTGTGTGTTTGTTTTTTGGAGACAGGGTCTCACTCTGTAACCCAGGCTGGAGTACAGTGACCCGATCACAGCTCATTGTAGCCTCGAACTCCTAGGCTCAAGTGATCCTCCCGCCTCAGCCTCCTGAGTAGCTGGGACCACAGGTGAGCATCACCATATCTGGCTAAATTTTTTTATTTTTCGTAGAGATGAGGTTTCACTATGTTGCCCAGGCTGGTCTCAAACTCCTGGCCTCAAGCGATCCTCCCACCTCAGCCTCCCAAAGTGCTGAGATTACAGGCATGAGCCAACGGGCCCAGCCCACCTCACAGCTTTTGCCCTTGCTTACTGCTCGACCTTGAATGCCTTTCCTCAGATCTTTGTACAGCAGGTTCCCTTCAGTTCACCCATTGTCACATAGAGTGGCCTTTTCCAGCTACCCTGTCCAACCTAGCCACTTCTGCCCCTCCTCTCTCTAACACATTACCTTGGTTTATGTCCTTCATTGCAAGGAATCACTATCTGACTTTATGCTCTTTGGTTCCTTGTTTGTTGTCTGTCTATCCACAGAAGGAAGGACTTTGTCTCATTCATCGGTCTGTCTCCAGGACCCAGAATCAGCCATGGTACATAATAAAGCACCCAATAAGTACTAATGATCGTATTGAATGAATGAACTAGTTATGTGATATCTGCAGAAGCTCTCAAGTGTCACTTCTCAGTTAAGCCCTTTCTGACCACCTTATTCAAAATCGTAGCACGTCTCCAACCCTCTGCATCCTCCTCCCCTGCATTATTTTTCTCCACAAAATAGAGATGGCACTTATTACCATCTGTTATATTCAATAAGTGACTTAGTCTTCAAAATCATCTCCCCTGTTAGACTGGAAGCTCCCAAATAGCAGAGGCTTAATGTCTGTTTTATTCTGTGCTGTGTCCTCAGGCTTAGATCAGCACATAGGAGGCACCCAACAAATATTGAATTAATGAATAAATGTCGTCTAGGAGCATAATTTTCACAAAAATCCAGTCTTGGGGATTCTCTTGAAAATTTAGAGAGTCCCACGGCATTGTCCCCCACTTCCCACACCATTCGGCTCTAAGGAGAGGAGGCCTCACCCAGGCTTTCCCACAGGCCATGTGCCCCACTTGTCCCTACTGCCTCCCCTTTAGGAAAGCTTTCAGTTGTGAAAATCATCACACTCGTGCTTTGTTTACCTTGCAGTGGAAAAATAATTGTGTACCCTTGTCTCTGTAGAAAGTGAGGAAAACATAAGCTAGACTGAAAGCTCAGCCATCCATCCTCTCTTGTCTCACATACTTCAGAAAGACTGAGACATTTGCAGCTCCCTAATCATGCCCTCCTGTTTAATCCCTTTGGACCTTTGCATACAGAATCCCCATTTCTAGAATGTTTGTCCTTACTTCTCTACCCAGAAAACTTTTTACCTGGACACTGAATGGAATTCTGAAGAATCAGGACATGAGGATGCGGAGGTGGGAAGGGACAAGATAATGTGGCAGGGCCATTTTTCTTTATGTTAGGGAGTGTCTAGGATTTTCTTCTGCAAATGATGGAAAACAACTGAAGAACTACAAGCCTGTTTTAGAGATAGGCAGAGAGATCCTCTTCCATAGAGCCTTTGAAAGATTAATATTATATATCTATGTATAATATAGAGAACGTTATATTTCTGCCATCTGAAGTCAGTTTGCGTTTAGAACATTGTGGTCTGTGTGGATGTGGAGAGATTAGATTCCACTTACACACTGGTGGTGGGACTGCAAACTAGTGCAACCTCTATGGAAAATGGTATGGAAATTCCTCAAAGAACTAAAAGTACATCTACCATTTGATCCAGCAATCCTACTACTGGGTATTTACCCAAAGGAAAACAAGTCGTTTTATCAAAAAGACACCTGTACTAGAATGTTTATTGCAGCACAATTCACAATCAAAGATGTGGAATCAACCCAAGTGCCCATCAATTCATGAGTGGGTTAATAAAATGTCGTATATGTATACCGTGGAATACTACTAAGCCATAAAAAATGGATTAATACCTTTTGGAACAATCTGGATGGAGATGGAGACCATTCTCCTATGTGAAATATCTAAAGAATGGAAAAGCAAACACCATATTACTCACTAATACATTGGAACTAACTAATCAGCACTCATGTGCACAGATGGAAGTAAAACTCAATAGAAATCGTGCAGGTAGTGGTGAGGGGAGGAGGGGATGGGTGAAATCATACCTAACGGGTACAATGTCTACTATCAAGGCGATGGGCACACTTACAACTTTGATACAAGCAGCAAAAAAGCAATTCATGTAACCAAAACATTTGAACCCCCGTAATATTCTGGAAAAAGAAAGAAAACATTGTGGTCTGATGTGAAATGAACGTTCCAATGTCAAGCCACACCACCTCAATTCAAACGCTGAACAATTGCAATAGGAACGTTGACCACCAGGGGCCGATCTCACACAACATTTCTATATTTAAAACCTGCAAATCCTTCTCTTCCCCCTTTCTGACTATTGACTTTTATCCAAAACCTTAAGGTCCTTGTACTCGTTCTCTAATTTGTATCTAATAAACATTGTTGCGCTTAGGTGCGCCCACTGGACAGTGGTGCAGTTGAGGTTTGTACAATCTCAAGGTCATCATTTGTGCTTCTTGGCAGCACAGGTACGCAGGATAAGTTGGTCAGCTACAAAGCATGATTTATCCTTAATTTAAAATATTTTTACAGTACTCACAATAAGGAGTAAAATCACATTTTCAGTGAATGGAGAAGTATTCCACATTGGTATTCAATTTTATTTCTTAAAAGAGGTTGAACTAGCAGCTGGAAAAATAGAGAGGCAAAAGGGATGAGGCAATGAAAGCAAATGGAAGTGAAAAGACATCTGAAGCGTTCTAATTTTTTTCATTCCTGCATCAAATTAGTTAATTTTAGTATGCAAGTAATCTTAAGGAGATAAGATACAGAATAAAAAATTTTAATGCTAGTTTTGTTTTCTTTTTTTTTTTTTTTTTAATGGGGGGTAGTCCTAGGAGTGTAAGAATCACTTGAAAAGCTGTTTAAACTACCAACGTCCAGGCCTCACACCAGATCATTATGTCAGAGCTACTGGATTTGGAGCCCAGGTATTGCATATTTTTAAAATATCCCCAGGTAATTCTAATGTGCAGCAAAGATTGACAACCACTTGTCAGGACTATTTGGGCCTCAGGTACTCAATAAGCGTTTGCTAAAATGAATTTGTAAAATGAGGAGATTGAACACAGATAGCTTCTAATGTCCAATTCTAATTCTATAACTCAATAATTCCATGACCAAATATAATAATTTTTGCATATGCAAAACAATTTCCCAATCTAGGCCTTTCAGTGTGAGAAATAAGCAGCCATCTATTCAACAATCATGTAAACTAGGGACATAATTTCTCTACTCCTTGACAACAATCAGGAGAGCCATGAGACAAAGAATTATACACTATTGGACTAATATGGAAATTATGAGTTTGTATTACACATATGGCACTGGTCCACCTGGGATCTTTTTTAGCTTATTTGGGGTTATTGTCACTGTGGCTTAGAGCTTGGCTGAAATGAAATATATTTTGTTCCTTCTACATTATGTCATCCAAACTTTACACCTTTAGCAACACGTAATCTCTTAACTGTCTAACAAGAAATACAAGTTTGTCTACTAGTGTAAACTGTGATCAGGGATTAAGTTCAAGTATAGTAGGACTGTTTCATGACCTCTATAAATGAGATATGAGTGAGAGATAGGATGCTTTCTTGCTACAGCTACAACCGATGCTGGGAAAATGTAAATCATTTATTTCTTCGCCAGATCTATATAAGCATTTGTTCTCTCTCTTTACAGAAATGAGGAATTCTCTTTCTTTTAGATTTAGGTAAATGTCATTAATGGCCACATGTCTTTGAAAATTATATAGCCTTAATGCATAGTATTTTTTCTTCTTTTTTTCTTCTTCTTTTTTTTTTAAGGATCTAGAAAGCCAATTGAATCGTGTACCTGGTAAACATAGGCCCAGGGAAGCAACAGTCAGGAAAAAATTAATCAAGAAGCCAGAGACATCTATTCACCTTGAGAAAATAAGAGTTATTACAAAGAAAGGCAAAGAGAAAGTCAAGGTTCAGCTTTTGAAATACAAAATAGAATTTCTGAGTCTGAACAAGACAGTATTCTTCAAAGCCAGGCTTTACTGAAAAGGGTTTTCTAGATTCTTTTAGCTACCATTGGCAAATCTCCAGGAGAAACAGGGGAGGAAGATGAAATTTTCAAAAAGGAGCATTTCCTGATATTAATAGAAACCATTGACCCAGTGAGATGACTGTATTTAAACAGAAAGAGGATGAACTAAGAGTATTTCAACTGGTATTAATAGATGTAAGCTCTATATACTCCCCACCCTCGCCACTGCCCAGTGGGGTGAGAGTGTGAGAATGATGAGGTCCACCTTAGGGAAAAAGCAGCTGTGTTTTCTTTGTGTCTGTGAATAGTCATGTATGAACATTCTCAACCCAAAACAACTACCAGCTTTAATCTGAACTTATTTTCTGCACACGGGAGATAAGGAGCAAGACTGAAAGGGAGTGATAATCTCCCTCTATCTGCTTACTAAGAAAGTATCAGTATCCACACACTGGGATCCCTGAGTAGCAAACAGCAGGGCCTGTCAAGGGTAGGGGGTCGTGGGGTGGGGAGAACACAGGTTTTCACAGACTGCTCAGAATGAGGAATAACTAAGAGGACCAAAACTGTGATTCACCAAAGTGCCTGTATCTGACCGGAACTATGAATCTTTTAAAGGATAAAAATGGCCACCGGATTCTAGGGAAATGAGCTGGTTCAGTTTATAAGTAAGCCACAGAGTTAAACATTCATCATATATTGCGTCGAAAACCGATAGCTGGTACAAGCTGGTACCGTGTATTCATTTCTGATATGAGAAGCTAGACACACCTGCTATTAACAAATAATGACACGATAGTGTGAGAAATACTCAAGAAAACATACCAGAGCTGTTTAGTCACATTGTTTCATCATGCTGGTAATTATTAATGAACTCCTCACTAAGATACTTCAGAATCTTCTAAACCAGCAGTTCTCGCCGGGGGGCCTTTTTGTCCCCAGGGGACATTTGGCTATGTCTGGAGACATTTTTGGTTGTTACAACTGGAGCCGGTGCTACTGGCTTCCAGTGGGTAGAGGCCAGGGATGCTGTGCTGCAATGCATAGGACAGTCCCCCACGATAAAGAATTGTCTGGCTCAAAATGTCTATAGTGCTAAGGAAGAGAACTCTGCTGTAGACTCCAAACCACTTGGCATGAAAATGAGTATGCTAAAATCATTCACCCCGTACATCTGACCTGAATCCCAAATCATTTCTGAAGATATTAGGTGCAATCATTGTACGGGAATCCATGTCCAGCCTAACCACGTGGTTGTCACATAGAGGATTGTGGCCTGAATTCACATCCTCATTTGACTGTTTACTGAATGATCTCAGCTTGTTTTACCCCGTTGTGCCTCAAGATCCTCATCGGTAAAACGGGGATAATCATAGTAACTATTTTATAAGGTTGATGTGATGTTGAAATAAACAAACTCATGTAAACTGCTTAGAACAGAATCTGGCCCATGGCACTAAAAAGTGCAAACTTTTGTTATCATTATTGTCGTTATCCTTATTACTATTACTTGGTGCAAAAAGAAATTTAAAGATTTGCATTTATCTAGACCAGTTTCCAAAACCTCAGTCATTTGAAAAATAATAAGATTTGAGTATCATCTAAACTATCATTTACTCAAGACTCTTTTTTAAATTGTTGCACTTCGTATATATCTTCTGTGTCATTTATGGGTTTGATATCCTGTTTGTATTTTCCTAATACATATAAAATAATGCAATGCCATCAAAGTAAAGTTTTTTGTGGCTTCCACCAAAAATCTTCTCACATGTTCCACTGGTAGACATGCAGCAATTATTGGAAATCACTGGTTTATAGAGCCTCAGATTTGAAAAGGAACTCACATAGATATCCAACCCCTTTTTAATGGACTTTTGCCATTCATCTTTTTTTATTAAGGAGTGTGTGAGGAGGGTTCAGCTTCCTTGTTTTTTTATTTGTTTGTTTGTTTTGTTGAGACAGAGTCTCACTCTGTTGCCCTGAGTAGAGTGCAGTGGCATCATTGTAGCTCCTCCAAATCCTGGGCTCAAGAGATCCTCCTGCCTCAGCCTCCGGAGTAGCTGGGACTACAGGTGCACACCACAACAACTGGCTGATTTTTTTCTTTTTGGTAGAGATGGGGATCTCACTTTTGCTCAGGCTGGTTTCAAACTCCTGAGCTCAGCAATCCTGCCTCGGCCTCCCAGAGTTCCAGGATTACAGGCGTGAGCCACCACGCCCAGCCCCTGTACTTTTGCTTGCATTGTTTCATCTTCTCTTATCAACCCCACTTTGCCTGACTGTATCTTACTTTTCTTTATAAACCCTATTCCAGGGTCACCTCCTTCTGGAAGCCTTTCCTAATTTCATCTCCCCAACCCCTCAACTTATTCACCTTAGGTTAGGTTTCCCACAGCACCCAGGGATAATATTACAGATATTTAGAAAACATTATGTTAGCCCAAATTCTCTAGAAAATGGATGACTAAAGTTTACATGCTAATATATTAATAGGGAGTACAATCTCAGGACAGGAAAATTGAAGGGGAACAATATGAGACAGGAAAGAACAAAAAGCAAATACAGGTCAAGCAAATATCATGTTACTAAGTGGGCCATAGCTTCTCAAGAAAAGTCAGCGGATCAGTCCTATGTGACACGTCTCAAGAGGCAATATGAAACTACTACACCTCAAAACAATGGGGGAAGGAGGGCTGAGGCATCTATCTGTTGGCACCTTCCTGTCCTCAGCCTCCCAGTGGTCAAGATTTGAGCCATGGTATAGTAACTCCCCCACACCAGAATGAGTATCCTGGTGCACACAGGCCTAACAGCAAGTTTGCCGACATCATAGCTCCTTTCACATTGTATGAAATGATGCTCACACACCTTTTTCAACAATGATATCATAAATGGCATAAATAATGTCTGTATCACTTAAATCTTTAGCATCTGCATAGTGCCTACATAGGAGGGAAGGAGGCAGGTGAATTTGGTTTAGTTCAATAGACATTTACAGGACACCTAGAAGTTAGCAAGTGAAAATGAAATGCAGAGGTGGGTAACCATAACCTTGAAATACCAAACCTGTCTTTCAACTCAGTAGTGCAGCTATAAGGAACCTTGCCAACTTCAGGCACACTGACTCCTCGCCTTCACCTCCATCCCAGCCACCCTCTGGCAGCTCAGGCACCTGGATTAGCTACCACAGGGCAACCTCACCTTGGGAGGTTTTTCTACACAAAATTTCACCAAATTAAAATTCAGCATCATGTTTGATATTAATAATCAGGTACCCGGGTTTTAATATTGTTGATATTGAGCAGGATTCGCATGTCTATACAATGCAGTTGATTTTCGTACAAGAAAATGTTTGCATATCTTTTCAACCAAATAAAAATCCAAATATAACCAAATAAAAATAAAAGATCCTTTTAATGGTCTTTTTTGTACTAATTAATTTTAAACAAACCTTGCCCCAGTGGGACTCTCCTGAACCCCAGAATTCCCCTGATGACCTGAATCAACAATAAATGAATATCTTTTTGTAGAAAAGGGCTCCCTGAGGTCCATCCACATTGTCTCAAATAGCAGGATCTCCTTTTTTAAGGGTGAATAATACCCTCTGTGTGTGTGCATGTGTGTGTGTGTGTGTGTACGTATATACCAAAATTTCTTAATGCATCCAAATAGGGATGCACACTAAGATTGTTTCCGTATCTTGGCTGTTGTGAATGATGCCTCAGTGAACATGGGAGCACAGATGTCCCTAAGTGAAATAAGCCATGCACAGAAAGAAAAACACTGAATGATCTCACTTATATGTGAAATCTAAAAAAAATGTCAGATACATAAAAACAGAGAGTAGGTTACCAGAAGTGAGGGGAATGAGGAGATATAGGTCAAAGGGTACCAAGTGGCAGTTATGTAGGATGAATAAGTCTAGAGAGCTAACATACAACATGAGCACCACAGTTAATAACATTTTATTGTATACTGGAAATTTGCTAAGAGATTAGATTTTAGGTACTGTTATTACACACACCTAAAAGTAACTCTGTGAGGCCATCATATGTTAATTTGCTTGACTGTAGTAACCATTGCACTGTGTATATCGAAACATCATGTTGTACACCTTAACTATATACAACTATAAAAAAATGTTTAAAAAAAGAAAGAAAAAGAGTCCCCACTGATATGGGGATTTTTATATTTGCTGGGGGAAAAAGTGCCTTTTCAATTTTTTGTCAATGTTCATTTTGTACATCAACTTAGCACATACTTACTTTTTGCCTCTGTGTGTGTTTGTTTTCTCACCTATCTACTAAACACCTACTGGGTACACAGCACCCAGCTAGACATCTTTGCTCACTGATGATTTAAGAGGCTTCATGTTTTTTAGCCACTTAACATGCACCCGAAAGTAAGATGGAAAATCGTTAACGTGCTCCTCTCAGGGGACTGCCAAGCATAAGAATGTGACTAAAAAGGAGGATTTAAAAACAATCAATTCTGGGAAATAAAATAAGTCACTGGATCTAAATGAATTAAATTTCCAGTAATGCTTGATGCCATTTGTTATTTTAAGAATTCTGTCCCCAAAAGTAGTCTTGACTGTCAGGAAAGGTTGGGAAGCCTTAGTTATTTGCTAAAAAGTGATGCATAACCTTCATCACTTCACTCTTAGGCAACTTCCTTTCCTAAGGGCGTATTAGTCAGCTGGTAATTCATTAATTAGCTTCATATTCTATTAATCATTTATCTTTTATCACTATGCATGATGTACACTACAATTTTCTACAGCCTTTATTTAAAGACAGTTGGGAAATATCCAGGAGATCTGAAGCAGACTGAAAAGAGATTTTTATGGGACTGTATTACTTGATTGTTCCCTTTTGCCACTTGTAGGTAATCAAACCTCAGTCAGACAGACTCCTGAGTGCAGCCCAGACAGGCAGTGGTCCTTGGTAGAGCAAATGACCTCGCCACAAATAACTTTCAACATTGATGTTCTTTATAGAAAGTTCAGATCTTGGAGTCCGCCAGAAACATAGAGCCAAAATATGGGGAAGTTCAAAAGTCGAGGAAGTCTTATATCTGAGGCCTCTTGGTTGTAGTGTGCCCTCGTAAAGGAAAATGCAATTTATAACATAGAACAGGCTTTAAGATGCCGTAAAAATAATAAGAGTCTGAAATAAGGATCTTGTGTCCTGCTACTGACACTGCTTTGCCTGGAGTCTTGAAAAGTCAGAAACAAAAATATTCTTTTGCACATTGATGCGAGCAACGCTAACCTTAGGCAAAATTTTAGAATGAAAAGAAATTTTTGCATTGATGTTAATACATTTTAATAAGAAAGAGCTGGATAAATGCTCCTAGTTGGGATCACAGAATCAGAGCAGTCTTAAGACAGAAGCTATCTGGTCTACTCCCTCACTTTAGAGTTATGAAAATGGAAGCTCATAAAGAGGAAGGGACTTGCTCACAGCCACCCAGCTAATTATAGAGAAGCACAGTCACGTGGTGAGGTAGCCAGAGAGGCCTGGAGGTCCCTGGGGTGACCTCAGAGCAGCCACCTTCTCTCCCACATCCCAATCAAGCCGACTCTGATACTAATCAAATCACTTTGCACAAATTAAATTAAACCAATCAATTTTAAAATTGAATTAAACAAGAATTTATTTATATTAATTAATTAAGAATAAAATTACCTGAGAACAGATTGCTTCTGTTCATGTGATACATATGTTTCTGAAAATCTATGAGGTTAATTTTTAAAAATAAAATATATTTTGGACAATTTGCTCTCTTCAAATTACTCTCAGGAGTATTCAATGTGGTTGACTACTTTCCTTCTTGAACCACTCTTATCTTGCCTTTCTAGATACCACATTCTTCTAATTTTCCTCTGCTTTTAACTCACTATTCCTTCTCTGCCTGCAGTTCCCTTATCCAACAGATAAGTGTTGACACACACCTGAGGCTGCTCCAAGGTGCCCTTCCCTCCCCTCCCCTCCCCTGTTCTCCTCCCCTCTCCTCCCTTCTCCTCTCCTCTCCTTTTTTCTTCTATTCTCTCTGCTCACATTTCCCAGCAGCAATCTCAACCCGGCTTATGACTCACATGTGTGCTGATACCTCCCAAATGCCTGTCTGACCCAGGCATCATCCACACCCAACTGCCAGTTTGATGTCTCCACCTCAGTATCTAATCAAAGTCTCAAACTTATCATGATCAAAGCCAAAATCTTCATCCCCCTGCTCCACAATCTCTTCCCTCCACCAAGTCTTCCTCTCTTCAATTAATAGCACCACTCCTGCCGCCCAGGTGCTTGGGTTCAAAATCTGGAGAGACATCCTCGATTTTCTTTTGCTCTCTGTCTCCACACCCAACCCATCAGCAAGTCCTCTTGGTTCCACTTCCAAATCCGCCCCAGCTCTAAGCCCCGCCTCTTCAGTCCACACCACTGTCATCTCTCCCCTGGTCTACTGCGAACACCTCTTCACCTGTCTTTTCCACTCCGCCCCACTGAAACCCATCACCTATATCCAGCTGACGCAATCTTTTCAACACTAACTCAGATCAGATCATGCCACTCTCCCATCTAAAACACTTAGACAATTTCATCATTCTCTACAAATAAACTCCAACCCCTTACCATAGCCTACCTATGAGTCCTTCCTTGATCTTTTCCCTACCACTCTCCACCCATCATCGGCCACACTGACATCTTTTCTGCTCATCATTCTGCCTCGGGACCTCTTGTCCTCTGTCTGAAATTGTTCCCCTAGTTCTTCAAATGACTGCACCATTCTCATTCTTCAGGTCTTAGCTCCCCCCATGCACAAACAGGCCTCTCGTCCCTGCCTCAACTACAGTTGGCCTCCCCAACTGCTTGCCCTCGTATCGCCCTGTTTGTATCTGCCACAGCATAGCTCTTCTTGCAATCTGTAATTATGTTGTTTGCACCTTTGTGTACTTCTGTCTGTTTCCTCCTGCAGAATATAACCCCCACAGGGGCCCAGACTTGGTCTTGTCATCACCAAATCCCCAGTGCCTAGCAGAGCTCCTGCTAATAGACTCTCAATGCGTTGTCTGTTTAATTCACTAAACAGTGATTAGAATGTGCTAATGAATCTCCTTTAAAAGAATGCAAGTGGAGAAGAATTTTAGAATCACAGTATCACTCACACACACACACACACACACACTCATTCATATTTGAGTGTGTAGGTGACAATTTCAGTCTTCCTGCCCTGCACTAGTGAGAAAAATCTGCTCACGGTCACACACCTGCACGCACACACTTGCATGTGTGTGTTTTCCAGCCATGCTATTCATTTATTTATGGAATATTTTCACGAATCAAATTCCTGCTCAAGAAATTTCTGTATCCCTTGGAGTTTGTCATAACAAAATCTGGCCTATGACAGATGGCTTTTTAAAGAATTCAGTTACTCATTCAACAAAGACATCTTGTACGTCTGCTGCCATTATTTCCACATGAAAAGCGCCATAAAAGTCTTTGGTCAGAGAAAAGGGAGGAGGACATAGTCACTGTCCTTGGGGACACCTAGCCTCAGTGAATTTGTGTAAATGGGGAACAATAAAGACAACACAGTGTCAGGACTGGTGTGGAGGGAGGCAGCCTTCACTCCTCAATGTTAGATATTCAGGGGGTGACTTTATTTCATTTTGTTTGTGTTCTATCACTTTTTCTGATGGGTTTTCTGATTTCTTTAAAGGCCTCTTTGTTCTCACAACCTCCATATATGCTTTCTCAGGCCCTGTCCTCAGCCTCCTATTCTCTTTCTACATGTTCCACCTTGGCACACCCACCCCTCCAAGACTCTAACATCCCCTGTGTGATGCCCCCAGTCTGGTTCTCGTCCCTAACTTCTCAGCCAAGCCCGGCCCTCCTCCCTCCTCCTCCACCTGCCCTCAAAACTCTTCCCTCTGGGTCCTTCTGGCACTTCGGCTTCACGCTTCCCTCCCGGAGCAGCTCCTTCCCTGATTTCCCCGGTGTTGAAGATGCCAGCACAAAACCCCAGTTGCTCCAGGTCAAAACTGTAGGTTCCCTTTGACAGCTCCCCCTCAGCTGGCAGCTGAGTCCAGCGTTCTCCTTGAGATCGACCCTCACCTCATTTCCACGTCTCCTCCACTCGGCTTCTCCCCTGAACACACACCCCCTCTGATCACCCCCTGGTCATCCCCCAGTGGCATTTGCCACTTCCAGTGATCTCTTCACCATGCCCTCCCCCAGACCACTTTCAAGTTCTTGCCACTCCACACATCCCAGAGTAAGGCCTGAGACCCCCAAAGCCTTCCTCATTCCTTTTGGCCACCACATCTTCTTTTCCAACTTCTATAATAGTCATATAATAGTCATTTGGTACTTCAGTTATATCATGGCTTCCAATTGCACTTTTTAATATCTTATTTCTTACAAATAAATTTTAAGTTCTTAGAGGGCAAGCACTCTGTTTCTTACCTCCCTTTCTTCAGCCTCATGGTGCAGAAGCTATAACACCCCACACTTAGTAATCAATACAGATGTGTTAACAAATGAGTGCTGGGTTCTGAAATTCTGCAGTGTAGGCCAAAAGTGGTGATTCCTCTTCCCAGAAGCACTGACAAAGAGCTTTGCCCACTAACCAACCAGCAATGAAGCCGAGCTCACAATGACAAAGTCCACAGGGCAGAGCAAGTCAGAAGCAGACACTGTTGGGGTGCACGGGCAGCCGTTGACTGTGCTCATTGCAGTGGCCGGCCACAGGCAGGTCAGCCCAGAAGGACGCACAGCAAGCTGCACTGGAAGTGAAAGCTCCAAAGGGAAGGGCACTTTCCTCCTCTCTTGGTGGCTCCAATTCTCAGCCTCTGGGATACTATTCCTACCTTCTCCCATCCTCGTGATCTCTCCTTTCCTTTTCTCTTTTCTTTCTCTTCTTTCCTTTCTGTAGTGGACATCTCTTCTTTGGCCAGCCTACTATCACATTCACCCTTATTTTACTGAGAGCACCCCAATTTTCTCTGGGCAGCCACCCTTCCCTCACTCTCAGTACACATGGTTTGGGTGGGGTTCACTCTTAGCTCTAGATGTGGGCATGTAATCTAGTCCTCAAAAGCTCCTCCCCAGCTATGGTGACCACTTCTGAGATGAGTTTGAATCCCATTTGGGGCCAGAGAATCAGACCAGGATGTATATCGATACTTACGTGAAAGGAAATCTCTCATTTCCTTTTCATTCGTTTTGGAATTGCAGGGATGAAAACATGGATTCACCAGCAGGCAGCTTGCCTTTGAGATGGGGAATCCCTTGAAAAGGAAGAAAGCAGCACTGAGAAATGGAGAGAGATAATGGGTCCTGGAGATATACTTGGAGTAGCTGGATCCAGCTATGCCTGAAGCTAGCAACCTTTTCCTATTATGTGAGCAAAAAGTTCATTGTGGTCAGGTTTTTGGTCACTTGAAACCCAAAGAGTCCTACCTGATATACCTTCCTAAACCCAAATTATTCAAAACATTTTAAGTCTGGAAGTAAATGTAGAGATGAAGTCCAAATCTTATATTTACATAGCAGAAACCTGAGACTGAGAGAGTGAGTGACTCTGATGTAATCACACCCCTAGGTTGTAGCAGAGACCAGCCTAAAACCCAGGGCTTGGCTCTCCCAGGGCTGTGGTTTTCCTGCCACAAAATGAGACATGAAATTAACATATGGTTTTTCTTACATGGATGTTTTATTTCCCCAACTAGAGCACAAGCATCTGAGAGGGTGGACTGGGAGCTGTGCCCCATATTTTCCACACACCCTGCAGCCCACCACAGTGCCTTGCAGGTGGCAAATATACAAGAAGTACTTGTTAACACATCCGTGAGTTGAAGGTGACATTTAGTTCTGTGAGGTTTTTGTTTTTATGCCTGCAAAATGAAATGTGTGACTTTCAGGGGTTTTGATACTGGAAAAGTATAGGAGTATAGGAATATAGAAATAGAATTGCTTTCAGCAACTATAATAGTTTCCTGCACATTTAAGTCTTTTTGTCTTAGTCAAGCAACAACTTTTATGAAGTAGCCACCATATAGAGACACTGTGGGGATTTGTCGAGCAGTCCTGTCTCTGCTCTTGAGAATTTATTAACTAATGTGGGAAAGGGGACTATAAGCAAACGTGACAGAAATACTAACATTTTTGCTTTTGTTAATGTGGAAGAAAATATCAGTCTAACAATCAACTACAATTTTAGGGTTCTATCTAAATTCCATTACATAAATGAAATACTATTAATTCTCCCTGCAGAAAGAAAGATCAGGCAAGTGTTTAGCTTGATTGTTATATATAGAAAATCAGTATCTATATGCTTTTGTTATTTTAATTAATACTGTACGGCTATAAAAGAGTATGAAATACTTGTGGTCTTAATATCACATAGTATGCTATTTTCCCCAAAGTATTTCAAAATGGAAATTTTATTAAATACAAATTATATAGCATTACATATTTGCTGTGATTCTCACAGCAACTAATCAGTTTTTTCGTTTTCGTTTTCGATATCTTGGTTTCCTAGGGCTGCCATAATAAAGTAACACAGATTGAGTGACTTAAAACAACAGAAACGTATTATCTCACAAGTCTGGAAGACAGAAGTCCAAAATGAACATGCCAGGAAGGCCATTCTCCCTTGGAAACTTGTAGGGGAGAAGCCTTCCTTGCTTCTTCCTGGCTTCTTGTGGTTGCTGGCAATCTTGGCGTTCCTTGGTTTGCAGCTGCCACACTCCAATCTCTGCCTCCGTTGTCACATGGCCTCTTCCCTGTGTGTCTGTGTCTTCACATGGCATTCTCCCTTCTTCTAAGGACACCCATACCACCATTCTGCTTTTCACTTTCAGTATAGTATTCAATAAATTGCATGAGGTATTCACTTTTTTATAAAATAGGCTTTGTGTTAGATGGTTTTGCCCAACTGCACACTGATGTACGTGTTCTGAGCACATTTAAGGTAGGTGAGAATAAGCTATGATGTTCAGTATGTTAGGTGTATTCAGTGCATTTTTGACTTAACAGTATTTTAAACTTACGATGAGCTTATCGAGACGTAACCCCATGGTGAATCAAGAAGCATCTGTACTATATATTCTCATCCCACCAGCTTTTCTACCAACTAGCTGGCTGATGTTGCATAAGTCATTTAGCTTCCCAGGACCTGAGGTCTCCAGTCTGTAGAATGAAGGCACTGGTCTAGGTGACTTGTCTCTTCTAGTCCTGCTTGTCCGTTTATATGTCCTCCAACTTCCATACTTTTCTGGTGTCATGATTAAGCTTATAGCATTGCAACTGTCAGATTTTACAGATTTTAAATGCTCAGGAGTGCCACAGAAGTTCGCTCTTGCTCTTGGTTTGCAGCTAGAGCCCTATATAGAAGGACGAAGGAAGGGGGAGGGTCTCCCAGCAGGTGTTTCTCAATGGGAGCGGCCACTGTGGGCTTGGGGGCTGGACAGTTCTCTGTTGTGTGGGAGTGTCCCATGCAGAGCAGGATGTTTTTATTCGGGGGCCAGGCTCTACTCCCACCTCGCCAATCATTCCGGCAACCCAAATACTCCTGTGCACGTTGCCAACTGCCCTCTTTATGCACAGCATTGCCACTTTCAGAACCAAAATCCAAGAGATGCAAATAAATATGCCCAGTCTAGTAGAGGAATCCATTACATGGCACCTGTTACAATTTATAATCACTAAATATTTATAATGATATAAAAAAAAACTACCTCTCCCATCACTCTTCTTATGCCCTCTCTTCGCCCATATGGGATCTCCTCACTCTTCTTTCCCAGACAGTTCCTCTCCTTCTCCTCTCTGAGCCTCCAACCATCACACCCTCCACAAATGGCCCGAAGGTGCAGAAATGCCCCTTCCTTCCCCAGGCTGCTGTTGCTGGAAATCATCCTGCCACTTTCCTAAGTAGTTGTCCACCTGGGAAGGAAAACAGGAGGAGAAGACACTAGGGATAGCTCTGTTTCAGTCAGATCAAAACTTGACTATGGGTAAATCTAAATAACTAAGAGATGCCAAGGGGGGTGGTGATATAGAAAACTAAAAGGCGTGTCTGCCTCTCAGCTTCCTCTCTTTCACCACCCCAGAGCCATAAAACTATATCTCTTCTTTAACTAGGCATTTCCTGTGCTCAGTAACTCACACCCTTGAACAGGACTTATCTCCACAATGAGCAGTTCACGTCAAATTGCCCTGACCTCCTGACCTCTGGGACATCACTGATCAGGGTTCCTAGGAGGGGCCAGTGACATAGACGTGGGGTAGGGAGGACATGGCCCTGAGAAAAAGTCTGGGGCTGGCAAAAGGAGGCAGGGGACCGTAAAGCAGAAATTAGACACTAGGGAAAAAAATAACAACAAGTGGTCAAAGCACTGGTTCTTAACCTATGTCTTTTTATCTTCTTGCCCATTCCACTGCCAATTCTTGGAAGAAGAGATGATATCTTGTTCACCACTGTATCCCCAGCACCCAGCACCCTGCCTGGCACCCAACAGTCTCCAGTATCTCTGGCATCTTTCATTTCCTCCCATTTGTAAAGTTCTTTCCTATTTTGAGCCTTAGCGCGAGCTAAGAACATCGAATCTGTAACACTTTCTCTTTTCAAATGATGGACTCCTTTTCATCCTTTAATTCACAGCTTAAATGTTAGCTCCTTGAAGAGCTTTATCTCCGTTTAAAGTACACATACATGCACACACACACAGGTTAATCTCTGTGATAGCATCTTGCTTATCTTCTTCATAGCCCACATGACAATTTATAATTATATATTTGTTTCTTGCATAGAAATTTGACTGTATGTTTTAGGAAGAAAAAATTCATATCCATCTCGTTCATTGTTGTAGTTCCAGCAATTAGCATATCCACGGAATCCAACAGATAAAGGTTAAAATTAGAACAAAAGAATAAATACATAAAATCGGGATTTAATAAACCTATATACAATTTTAATATTTATAAATTAAAATTTAATTTCCATATGATTTTAATTATATGAAAACTTAGCATCGAATAAAAGTAGCATCTTAGACCAATAAAGGAAAGATGAATTATTCAATAACTCTCTACAATTGACTGAGTAATGAAAACTAAGCTGAATCCCTTCCTTCCTTAATCCATATCGAAATCAATTCCAAATGGACCAAAGATATAAGCATTAGAAAATGAAGCCTTTAAAAGAACTTGAAGAAAATATACAAGAAGATTTAAGCATCTCAGTGCAGAAAAGGGTTTTCTAAGCAAGTAAAAGAAGAAAAGATTGATATATTTGAATACATAAAAACTAATACTTTATTCACGTATGCATACACACTCAAAACATAGAGACCAAAGACAATGAACTGGGGAAAAATAGTTGTTACACTTGACAAAGGCCTAGATTTTATTATGAAGTGTTTTACAGATAAACAATGAAAAGGCTAATAAATCAAAAGAACAATAAAGGGCATGAACAAGCAAACTACAGAAAAATTCATATAAATGGCTTTTAAGGAATGGGATATACAATTTTAAGGATATCAAATGAAAGAAACATAAATTAAACAACGAGATACCATCTTTATCTTTAAAATTGGCAGAAACAAAAAAGTTTGATAATATTTAGTGTGGGCCAATATGTTGAGAAATGATTACTGGCATATTATCATAGGTGGGTATAAATTTCATCTTTCAAAAGTAAGCCTCACAGGTCAGCTGGTTTTGAGAGTGGTCCAGTGTTTTATATCTGTGTGGAGGACAACTTAGCAACATTTATCGGAATTTTAAATGCACATACTCTTTGGTCAGTGATTCCATGCTAAAATTTTATTCTACAGACAAGCAAACATATGCTAAGATATGTATAAGATATTCATGCAAAAAACAAAAAACAACCTTCAACAGTGGGCTGATGAAATAAGGTTTGGTTCATACCCATAATGGATTACCATGCAGCCACTGAAAAAGAAATGTGCCAATGTCATGAAACATACAAAGCATGAAACAGAATGCATTGTACAAACCCATTTGTTGAGGGAAAAAAAAGGTCAGAGAGAGGAGACAGAGTGACAGGTAAATGGAGAGACAGACAGACATGGCCATATATGTATAGATCATTTCTGGAAGGACTCACAGAAACCTTTGGCAGAAGTGACAGGAGGTCAGTAGGCTTATTTTTCATGGTACATTTTTGTATTATTAGAAAAAATTTACCACCTGCACATATTACTTTTTAAATTTAAAAACTAGTTAAGTTGTAAAAATGATCTAGTATAACTCAATGTAGCCTTCAAAAAAATTCTCTGTAATAATAATAGTTATGTTAGTAAAATAGTAAGGTTTTTTAATCTATTTGGATAATGTTTTTATTATTAAAAGGTATAAAATTTTAAATGAACACCCAAAATATAAAAGCATAACATTTTCAATAATCAAAAGTGAGGTAGTTTTAGTCTTTGAGTTGTGAATAAGTTATTCAACTTAAAAAGCCTAAGCTTTAATTATTACAAAATATTTTATTTCAAAAAGATGGCCTCCCAAGGCAACTTGGGCAGTTTCAGCTCATTTGTCACTAGGGCCACTCCCTACCCATCTCCAACAATGTATTCAAATTCAATGCCAAAAGTTACTTATTAAACGCAAGAGATATTATGCCCTAGGGAAACCATCATAAACTGTGCCTGTAGGAGGACTCGTCTCTTAATGAAATACAGAACAGACATCTTAGAAGAAAGAAAATGGGCAATCGTCATGTGAGTATTCATTGCCTTCGGGAATCACTTTTGATTTTGGTTAGCATGTGGAAGAATTTAACCTCTGAAATCACGACTGATACTTTTATACTTTATCAATATGATTATGCTTTTTTTATTAGTTTTAGCAACAGCATAACCATGCTTTTAAAATGAATTTGGACTATATTTTCCTCCATTGGTCAAAAATCTCTTAGAAGGAGCTAAAGAGAAAGAAGTGTTTAAAATGAGGCAATACACCGTGCTTTGCAGAGAGCAAATGGTTAATATGTATCTGTGGAATGTATGACTAAAGCTGTTAGTTTGTAGCAAAGCTGTGTAAAACTTTCATAGACTGTGCTCATTCAGAGTTTCCTGGGAAAGAAAGGTTCATGTAGCAAGTATACAGTAGACCAAGGTAAAAATACTCCTATAAAGCCATATAACTTGTATTAAAAAGTAAAAATATTCCAGTATTATTTCTGAACTGCATCAAACATTCAGATATTTGCAAATACTCATGGAAGAGACTTAATACTTTTGAAATGTTTAGGCTGGTGAACGGTGTGTCTATAAATTGTTAATGATTAAAAACCAACTAAAACGGTACCATTTGGAACCAACTACGCACAAGACAGATCAGAATTGAATCTTGATTTTTTAATATTGAAAAAATGCATATCAAAGCTATTCCAGGACGAATTTTTATAAAGTTTTGTGCACCTACTGCAGCTTCCCAAAGTAAGAATGATATAGTGCATGTACACTAGCAACAAAGAGAATAAAACTCCGGAATCTTCTGTAAACTGTTACTTTATCTGTAAGGTTTTTCCTTTGCTATATATTAAACCCGTGCTCAGAAGTTTACAAAGCTACAGATATTTTGAGGAGAAGCATTATTTTGAAAATCATCTGTAAATAATATTTTCATACTAGTCACAGTTATGAGCCATCCATTCAGTTTATCTTTCAGAGAAATTGAAATCTGCTTTGGAAATAACTTCTGATAGATGCAGAGGACCTCAGGCATAAGAATTGGCCGCTGCATTAGTCGCTTAGGAAGACAATTTTGTCTTCCTAAGTCACCCCCTTGAGGCAGCTGGCCTTTGAGAATGGACCAGCATTTTTATGTATTTCTTTTTTGAATTCTCAGAGCCAGTCTTACTCCCTCTCAGAAGGCAGTCGCCAGTTGCCCAAGAGGGACACCCCACCCTCGGCAGTCGTGCAGCCTCTCAGCCACCCATCAGGGAATGGAGAGCCAGAGGCCTCACAGCCTGTAAGCACTTTTATTTCCCTCCAAATCATAGGTATGACCTGCTCTCTCGAGGGCCCAGTATTAGTCACCCATGACCTGTCATGTTGGACCCACCACCAGCCACCACCTCAAAATTTGATCATCGGGCATGACTTCCAAGCAGGGAAATTTTGCCCTGGAAAATGTATGTCACAATACCTGCAGCTAATGTAAAAATGTAATCTTCTAGGGGCTCAGTTTATGTTCTCAACGGTGTCTTATTAATAGCCCCCGGGATCGAGTGTATGAGGCTACACTATAATAACCACTAGGACATTTCAGAAAATAGTAAGGGAATTTAACATATGCACAAGGAATGAATACATGCTTAAAAAGTAAATGCAAAACCTTCTTAAAGGACAAAAAATTGTCCCAGTAATGCTTAAATTATTTGCATTAGAAAGTTACTTGAATATGTACAAACTTAAAAGTAGAATGCTGGTGGTTTTGAAACAACTACAGAACCACAACAAATTTACAAACTAAATACTAATGAAATACAAGTCGATGGTATTTAAATGTACATTATTAACTTAGTGTAGTAGACAATGTTATTTTATTGAGATTAAACGGCTATGCTCAATATAAAATGGTCTTGATTGCTCTAATACTGGGTTTTTTGGTTTCCTTTCGTGTTGACTTGATTTGACTTTTTGAATCTCAGCAACTCTAAAATATGATGTGGTCAGTGAGTTATTAGTTCTGTCACATTTCTCCATTCAATCTACTGAGAAACTTTTGTTTGTGACTCCTTATAATGACAATGAGCTTCCTCTTGGCTCAAACACGTGATGTTTCTATCAAACCTCCTCTGTTCTCTATTCTTATATCATTAGCCTACAACAATTAAAGTCTGGCTATTTGCATATAAACAATCATGAACAGAAACACAAATGCAGGCATTGAACTCATATACCAGCACTTGGTCATCCTGCTAATCTGTATGTTTTATATTAATTTTTAAGTTATTATTAACATTAAATACACTTTTGAAAGTCTCCTAGAAAAGTTTTGATTTCCCAGGAATATGTCCACAGACCAGGGTCTGTAGATAACCAACAAATATTGCTGAAAAGCCATTTGAATATTGGCCAGGAAATTACATTTTCTAAAGTATTGTGATCTGGAATTCTAGCCAATCCTGAAATTAAAAATTACTTTTATTTTGTGCTTTCTCCAATTCTTCCATCATCATTAATGATTTTTTTTTAACTGAAGACCGAGTGTTTGTGACTAACCTATTTGGAGCAGTAATAACCAAGAAACTGGGTTACTGTCATTTGCTAGCTCACAATGTTCAAAGAGTTTACTTAGCCTGGAGGACATGTCCTTGTGCTCAGTGAGCTTTGCAAATAGTGTGTATAAGCAGAAAAATAAGATTCACAGAAAAATCCTCTTAGGTTTATCTAGATGACTGTTCTATTATGTGGGTTGTTTTCAAGAGAATCACTATCGGAAGAAAATGGAGAATTGGGATCAATATTGAGATTACTTTTCCATAGGAATGTGGCTGTAGGATTACAGGCAGAGCAACAGGGAGGGAGCAAGACCAAGAGGAGCTGTTGATAAATGTGGACATCATCACAAACTCAAAAGGACTAAGGATTTCTAGGAAATGATTTGCAAGGCTAATGAACAGGAACTAGAAGGGACTACAGCCTTGCTCCTCAAAGTGTGGCCCTTGGACTAGCGGCAGCATCTACATTGCCTGGGCATTTGTTAGAAATGCAGAATCTCAGGTCCTTGCAGACCTATGGACTCGTAATCTGCATTTTAACAAAATCCTCAAGAGATTCTCTTGCACATTAAAGTCTTAGAAGCACTGGACTGGGGAACAAGTTCTCAAACTTGCCTGCACATTGAAGTCACCCGAACAGTTCTAAAAGCCACTGATGCCTGGGTCCCACCCCTAGAGAGTCTGAATTAGTTGGTCTGGTAGTTGTCTAGGCATCAGGAGTTGTAAATGCTTCCCAGGTGATTCTAATGTGCAGCAGAGTTTGAGAAACACTGAATTGGAGCATACGACTAGCCATACAAGTACAGCTCTGCACACCGCTGACAAAAACAGGTGTCATCGCGCATGCTCATAAATGAAAACCAGTGTGTAAATGTTAGGACATCTGTTCAGCGGTCTGCCACGGTGTTTGTGAACATGCCAAGCTTATTAACTGTTTGTGCCAATATGTAGCCAACATAAATATTGTCCCAAATGGAGAACAGTTTGGGACTTACGGCAGGTGAACACCAGGAGAGCTCAGATGAAGGTGGACCAAGGATACCTGGGAGCTGCAGGGCAGGTGGGAAATAGGTCCAGATTCCTGAGAAAAGGGAGGCTCTGGAGGCAAGTAAAAATGTGGCTGGGATTTTGGAATCAAAGTAAGCATGGTCTTAACCAAGAGTGTGCATTAAACTGTGATCCCAAACCCAAAGAAAACACAGTGAACCCTGAGTGGAAACCAGCATAGACCATGCAGTCATACCTTCGTTATCAGGAAATCTTTTCTCCTGGAAAGTTAGTCCTTCAGAACACCACCATGAGTACAGGAGGAAACAAAGACGGCCTCTGATGTCGACACGTGACATGCACTAAAGCGTAGTTTCTTCATTTAAAGACAAGTCCCTCATTTAAAGTCTAGCTATATTTTAGACACAATTATACAACCTTGGCTTTTTGGATTTCCTGTCTATGGTAGATAAAAAGCAGCCATTTTAAAGAGGTGGTAAGACGTCTGCCACTTCTTACACTGATACACTGATAGGACAGATACACTGACAGAAGGAAGAACATGCAAACTGAAACATCTACAGGAGAATTCTACAGTCATAGGTGGCTGGGGCCACTTAGTGTAGAGATGGAATGCTGTGCATCCCAGCAGTGCATGCCTGCATTTTTGTGCATGAGAACCAAAATTAAAACCCCCAGTGATGATGGCTTAACTGGAGGTTTAAATGAGACCTTCTGAAATGCTAATGATAACACCTGACATTTACCAAGTGTTTAGTAGACCATGAGATATTTTGAGGACATGATCCAAGGTCCTGGAAGTTTGAGCTCTTCACCCTACCAAGCACTTCACATACATTACATCATTGAGTCCTCACAACAATCCTAAGAGGGAGATATTCTTATTATTCCCCTTTTAAATATGGGTAAGGTGAGACAAAGGGAAGTTAGGTGCTTTCTCCAAGGTTGGACATCTAGTAAGAGGTAAAACATGGAATTGGATTTAGGCACAAATTTTTGACAATATGCTTTGGGTTCAATAAAGTTTCATATTATAACAAATAGAAGCTAGCCTATTGGGAATTCTAAAACTACTGAACTGGATCGTCACCTTATCATTTCCTCTTTACCCTCTTCCCTGAGCCTCCTTCTCTTCCACCTCCAAGCTGGATTGGATGCTCTTCCTTGGGGCTTCCATAATGCTCTGTGTGTAACTCCATTGCTCCACTCCCATGTGGTTTTAGAGCCATTTGTTTAGTATTCCTGCCCTACACTGGACGGATAGTGTCCTGAGGGTGGGTCTTGTTTGTCTTTATACCCCCATCACCAACACAATGCCTGCTGCACAGCAAATGCTCGGTAAAAGTTTGATGAATTCCTCCATTTATTGCATTTTCTCAGTGAGCATTAACCAACTAGTGTTTTGCTCAGTTGGAGTTCAAATTCCTATACCTATTCACAGTTCTAGACCAATTCACGGATGCGGCCCTGGCATCTGTATTTTTAAAACTCCCCCGAGTGATTCTAATGTGTTTGCAAAGTTGAGAGCCATGGGTGTAATGGCAGGTATTCTTCTAGTGCAGTGGTTTCCAAATGTGGTCCCCCAAACAGCATTATTGGTATAACCTAGGATCTTGTTAGGAATGCAAATTCTGAGGCCTCACCCCAGATCTACTGAATCAGACACTCTAGGGATGGGGTCCAGCAACCTGCATCTGAACAAGCCCTCCCGGTGATTCTGATGTATGCTCAAGTTTGAGAACCACTGTTGAAGCATAAACCTCTCACAGGCCCCTGCTATAGCTATACACCAGCCTTGGCTACAGACCATTCCCACCCCCCAACCTGCAGGGATGCCCAGATGATGGTATCAAAAGCCTACTTATCTCCACACCTTCCTCTTACCCTGAATGCAACCCAGGGAACTGCCCCGTTCTGCTCCCTCCCTGCCTACCCATGCTACCTTCTCTCCCAACCCTCTCTCCCAGGTCTCATCCTGGGGCTGCACCAGGAGAAGGCAGCTGAGAAAAGAGTCTTCCTACCAACACAGAGGAAGGAAGCCAGTCTCCATTCTTGCAATCAACTTTACAATTCCAGTTCAGTTCAACATATTCTTTTAGAGAATCCACCACAAGCCAGGTACTGTTTGAGGCTCTGCAGACTAAAAGAGGAATAAAATAAAAGACCACAGTCCATGCCCTCAAAATAGCTCATAGTCTCATGAGGGAGGCAGACACAGACATAATTATAATCATGTGTGATGGATGCACCAATAGAAATGTGGCCATCATAGCAAAGTTAAAAAATAGGACAGTAGAGGGAGTGATTTTGCACAAGAGAAATGAGCAGAAGCAGATCCCTAAAGTGGAGCAGGGAATTCTTCATAGAGCAGGAACACGTGCAAAGAGAGTAGAGAGAAGCAAGTATGTTCACAGAGCCACAAGATGATGAGTGCTGTGGGCGTGGG
This sequence comes from Propithecus coquereli, assembly GCF_000956105.1. Classification (NCBI taxonomy): domain Eukaryota; kingdom Metazoa; phylum Chordata; class Mammalia; order Primates; family Indriidae; genus Propithecus; species Propithecus coquereli. The sequence goes on along the minus strand of NW_012152840.1, from coordinate 7,556,731 downwards.
TAGCTTTAGCCCTGAGGAGCACTTACTACATCCCACGCCAATTGCCTATGGAGCTGCCACCCTCTGCCCCTAGGCTGTGTGCGTCTGCAGGGCAGACCCTGTGTCTTAGCCATTGCTACATGCCTTGGGTTTGACACATAACACGCAATCCATAAATATTTTTGGTAGAAATATTGATGAACAAGGAGTTGAGAGTAGCAGACAGGTGCACATGGGTGAGGTCCTTGTATACTATGTCAAGTGTATTGGTTTCCTAGGGCTGCCACACAAAATACCACAAACTGGGTAGCTTCAAACAACAGAAATTTCTTCTCTCAAAGTTATGAAATCTAGGTGTTCGAAATCAAGCCATCAGCAGGGCCGTGTTCCCTCTGGAGGCTCTGGGGATATACCCTTTCTTGCTTCTTCCAGCTTTTGGTGGCTCCTTGGCTTGTGGCAACATAACCCTGATCTCTGCCTCTGTCTTCACATGGCCTTCTCCTCTGCATGTGTCTCTGAATCTCTGGGTTCTCTCTTTTCTTATAAGGGCACCAGTCATTGGATTTAGGACCCACTCTAAATCCAGCATGATCTAATCTTGAGATACCTAACAAATTATATCTACGAAGACGCTGTTTCAAAAAAAATGAACATGAATTTGGGGGGAACACTATTTAACCCACTATACCAATGAAATTGGGATTTATTATCTTAGGCTAGTAGTGATTTTAAACTTTAACACATCAGATTTTCTTGGAGGGCTTATTTAAATAGGGAGCTGAGTCCTACTCCCAGAGCGTTGACTCAGGACACTCTAAGGTGGGGCCTGCGAATGTGCATCTCTCACAAATTCCCTGGTGATGGTGACACTGGTGCTGTCGGTCTGAGGACTACACTTTGAGAACCACTGCCATAGGCACAGGGAAGCCTTAATCAATCTCAGACAAGGGAGTGACAACATCAGAGCCACTTTTGTATAGACGAGGCTGAAAGCTGGTGGCAAAATGTTTGGAGAGAAACATGACCAGAGGCAAGTTAAGCACTTGGGAAGCAGCAGCCCTGGAGAGAAAGGAAGACCCTCTGTCCCTCCATCCCCAACTAAAACAGTGACAATGGAATCAGAGGGAAGAGGACAGATTGGAGGGTCAACCCAACATAACTTGCTGATGGATTAGATATGGAAGGTGAGGGAAAAGGAAGACTACAGAGGACTCCTATGTGTCTGGCTGTGTGCCAGGTGGGTGGAGGTGCATCCCAGGGCTACAAGGCAAAGTGAGGGATTAAGTTTGGTTTGGGGATTTGCTGAGTTTGAGACATTTGTGTACACCTGGGTGTGATGCCTAGCGAGTACCTGGATCTGAAACTCAAGAGAGAAGTTTGGGCTTGAGGTAATTTGGGAAGCATAAATTCATAGTTGTTTTTGTTTTTTGAACAATTCAGGCATGTTTGCTTACAAGTAGCACACCACAGGACTCACAGTGGCTTAAATAACAAAGACATTTAATTGTCAACCCTAACAGGAATTCTGAAAGGAGACGATTCCAGTGTTGGTTCAGCAGTTTAGTCACATTGTTAAGGACCCAAACTATTTCTGCCTTTCCATCCTGCCACCCTTGATGTACTGGCAATGTCTCCCCTCCCCTCATGGCTGCATGATAACAGTCGTGTGTTCAAGTTAATGATCACGCGTGACAAAGCCACAAGCAAGAAGGAAGGGGAGAGAGAAAAAGCGTCTGTCTCCTCATGTACACTCCCCTATCAGTGAGAAAAATATTTCTGAAAAGCTCTAAGCAGATATCCCTTTCTATCTCACTAGCTAGAACTGGTCAAAAGCCCAACCCTAGACTAGCAAAGAGGAAGAGAAGAGCCATGAATCACAATTCATCCCTGGGGCTGGGCAAATCATCTTGTCAGCTAGCATGTTCTCTCTCTCTCTCTTTCCTTTATTTGTGTTGGTTCATTCACTCCTACTGAAAATGAGCTTTTTCTTTTCAGTGCTGTGGGAAGCAAAAGGGGTTAATGAGAGGGAGGCATGGCCATAGGTGGCTCAGACATCACAGAGAGTTCCAAGGCCCCACATAGCTCCGGGTTGGCTTGGGTCATGTACCTACCCCGTGGATGATCACTGTGGCCAAAGTTGGCCTTATCTATGCTTGGGCATGGGGTATATTGCTCTATCATCACTGCTTTCCTATAACTGTTATTTTTATTAATATTACTATTACTACTACCACTACTAATACTATTACATAGACTGAAATAGAAATAGAATGAAGACTTAAAGATTACGTAGAAAGGCAGAAAAATAACTCACCCTTCCAAATAATGGGGGCTTGAATGGTTGTTATGGGAATGAAAAGGAAGATAAAAATGTTAAAGAGAATTTTAAAGAAAGAATTAATAGGTTTGGAGCCAATGCATATTTAAACTCTCCTACCAGGGTAGAGAATAACATTCATTGTTTTGATACTGATTGAGACAGAAATTTGCTCAAAGCAAATTTATCCATTTCACCCGTTTCCTTTTCAGCAAATCAGAACTTGTCCACATACTGTTGGTTATATCCTGCTACACAGCACATCTGATGCCATAGTGGCCCAGCTCAGCCCCCGATATTTTCTCTTTTCTATGCCATCTGCCCACTTATCATTGACTCTTGAGGATTCCAGAGTACATCAGCCTTCTTTTTCCCTGCAAGTAATGAATCCCAAGTTTATACTCTCATTGAATTGGCAAAAGACGGCCTTTGGCAATCTAAGAAGGAAATGGATAATCCTTTTCTAATGAGAAACGTGCTTCATTTTTCATAACTCCTAGAGGCATGGTTCCTTTCACGGTTGAGAAATAGCCATCATCTCTCCAAAACCACTTTGTCCTCCAAGTTCACGTTTGTTGATGCAATACAGCAGTAATTGGATATCTGGAAGTTCAGTACTCTTCAGAGGTTTCTAACTCCCAGAACAATCTGGGGACAACCTCAAAGCAGACAGTCATGTTCCCCAGGACACAAAATCTTGTTTCCAGATAATAAATGTTATTCCGCCTCTAGTAGAAACTCCAAGTTCTCCAATCCAACACAGCACTAAAGGGCCCCTAAGAATGAGTCAACGGAGATGTCACATAGTCATGTCATCCTGCCAGTGTAGGCTGTGTTGCCCACAACAATCCTGATGCAGACAGGAAGCAGGAGGTGATGACAGGCTTCTCAGTTTGGACTGAGCTCAACTCGAACCCTTCCTCCTAGTTGCCTTAATCTCATATCCATCTTTCAGATTTGTCATCTGGGTTACTTTGCCAAAAGAACTTAAAAAAGAAAGACATCATGGTCCGCTTCTAATCTTCCCTGGTCTGTAATCACAGCAATTTGCTCTTAATAACCAGAGGCCTTGCTTTAGTCAGTACTTATGGCCATTGACCACCAGAGGCTCAGCCTTCTCAAGACCTTTTAAAAAGACATATTGACAGAATTTTTACAACCATTAGGCTAAAGCTGTAGACCCTGGACCACATTAGATCTTGGCACTATTGACATCTGGGCCCAGATAATTCTTTGCTTGGGGCAGGGGAAGTTGCCAGTTCTGTGCATTGTAGGATGTTTAGCAGAATCCTGGCCTCTGTCACGGGATATTCCATTAGCACTGCCCTATTTGTGACAACTGAAAATGTCTCCAGACATTGCCAATTGTCTCCTGAGAGACAAAATTGCTCCTGGTTGATTGAGAACCACTGTTCAGATAGGAAAGTGAGGCCATGGGGCAAAAGTCCTTCCCATAATGTCTATCCCTCTGGAGCTCTACCAGCAACTGCCATTCCTGCCCACGGGCCCAGACACTCCGCCACAGTGACTCCCTCTCTTATCGCAGGGGAAATGTCAGCTCCTCTTGAAGACTGACCCTTGCCTCCTGTTGATGACAGCAACAGCTGAGAGGCGGCAGTTTTTCTCAGAACTGTGAGCACATAGGTAATTTCTGAAGGCCAGGGTGAGAAAGGTTTCATCGTAAAAACACTTAGTATGAAGGCTGCAGTGCTCTGAGCTGCTGGTTTTCCTGCCTTGATGAGCAGTGCTCTGTAGAAAGACACTAGCTGGAAGAATCACGAGTTAGTGTGCTCGCCTCTCCTCTGGTGGGTGTAGCCCCCAAAAGGACTGCCCCACTCAGACTCCCCACACCAGAGGTCAGCACATGGCAGGCCAGTCACATTGCTTACACTTCTGAGTATGTCACTGGTACCTTCAGGAGCAATGATGCCCACCGCATTAAGGCACTAAATGTCGAAGAGCCTTAAAGTCAGGTGTCTTTGCTCCTACTCTATCCTGCAGTCACGTTTGATAAGTAAATATCACATCAACATGTATAACCCAGACAGCACAGTCTAAGAAAGCTTGTCTTTCTGGAAAATGACCTAACTATACCAATCTTTATTTTAGCCAACTTCTATGTTGGCTAAAATGCCAACATCGAAGTAATCTCAAATGTAGGAGAAAGGTCATTTTTTAATCTAAAAAGTTCCACTCATTTTTCAGAGTGCACAGTAAATCATGTTGAGCTCTGATCCAAATGGATGTTTTTCTACTTTGAGCTTTGCTTGTGAATTGATACAAATATTCCCACCCAGGTAGAGTGATGGCCAAACACTTAATAGTCACATATGTCACTGCTAAGCTGCATCTCTGAAAGGAGGGTTTGACGGCAACGAACAGCTCTGTAACCTTCCCAGCACCCTAAGGTGGGCAGAGCTCAGGCTTCCCTCCCTGCTCTCTGATCTTCCCCCACAATTAATAAACTCCTAATGGTGGGGTCCAGGTGCAAAGAGGATCTACCTTTGCTGTTAGTTGGTGTGATCATGGATACTCCTAATGAAAATAGAATAATAACTACATAATAAAATACCAAATATTCTTAAAAGATTCAAACTGTGCTTAAATATACCCAACAAAGTACATTGGCAAATATATTTTTTCTATTTAGTAGTTTTACTTTTTTTGTGCTGACAAGCATTTAAGTGGATTTTTATTAAAAAAAAAAAAAGCAAGACTTTTTATCAAATTTATTGTCCCAAGGAAACCATGCCCAAGAAACAATCAACTTAATGAAATCAATATGTCACTAATCACCCAAAATTTATGTTTAAGATGTGAATGGCCCCTCTATTCTGTCTCAGTGCGCTCATCAATCTCTACTAACCATGTCTGTGGAAATGTCAGCAGGATATTTTATGGCTCTAAATTCACGAATTTTCATAGTACAATAAATACTTTGCATTCATACTAACTGGCTTCAAAGTACAAATGTGTAACCACTTAGTGGTAAAAGAACAATTCCCTGATAGAGATGGGAGTTTGGGACTTTCTGTGAGCAAGTAGGTGACCCTGGGCAGGTAACTTAACAGCCAGGCCTCAGTGTTTTTATTTGTAAAGTAAGAGGATTGGATACATTCTATGTTTCCTAGACTTCAAACTTAAGTAAGACCTTCATGATTGTTGCCAAATATATGTGTCATCTGTTCTAATAGTTCTATTAATTATTCTCCTTAAATCCACTCACTTTAAAAAATATAAATCAATTTATCTTAAAAGGAAACTTTATATTTGTACCATAAATGGGACATTAGTATCAGTTGACATAAATGTAGATAACTAAATGAAAGCAAAAACATGTATTAAATTCTAACTAAATTTGATGTTTCCAGCTGAAGGCTCAGATCCCATCACCTGTTCTCTGACTAGAAAAAGACCTATTTGCATGGGATAGAGCAGGAGTTCACAAAGTAAATATTTGAGGCTTTGTGGGCCACGTAGCCTCTGGAACAAGTATGTAACTCTGCCATTGTAGCATGAAAGCAGCCATCAACCAAATGTAAATAAATGGATTGGCTATGTTCCAATAAAACTTTATTGACAAACACAAGTGATGGGCTGCATATGGCCCGCAGTCTATACTTTGCCACGCCCTGGGTTAGATGAGTATTAAAGACACACTATCACCAAGTAAAGACTTAATCAGAAGAGCTGAGAAAGAATTTAAAAAAGAATTCCATTCCCAGTTGGAGGTCCAGTGGGCTTTAATGCTTTCAGTGTTCCATGTCACCAAGTTGGAAAAACCTAGGTTTAGTTTCCACTCTAAGATTTTATGATAAAACTCTTGGTTTTATCTTTAGCATCTTGGATAAAGTCTAGGATTTCTTACCTTGGCACATTTTTTTTTTTATTTCAGGGTGTTGTGAGGGTACAAACATTAGAGTTACACTTTACGTCTTTGCCTCACCCAAGTGCAGGTTAAAGGCATGCCCTTCCCCCCCTACAGTGCTCCCCATGTCCTTTTTACCCCCCATCCCCCAAATCCCTGGAGAGTATTACTGCCATATGATCACCCTAGTGTTGATCAGTTAGTACCAATTTGATGGCGAGTACAAGTGGAGCCCATTCTTCTGCTCTTCTGCTTCTGCTCTTGGATAATGGGCTTAAGTTTCATCCAGGAAAGTATAAGAGGTTTTAGATCACTGTCGTTTCTTATGATTGAGTAATATTCCATTGTAAATATATATCAAATTTTAATAATCCACTCATGTATTGATGGGCACTTGGGTTGTTTCCACATCCTTGCAATAGTGTATTGTGCTGCCATAAACATTCGGGTGCAAATGTCTTTATCATAGAATGTTTTGTGCTCTTTTGGGTAGATGCCTAATAGTGCTATTGCTGGATCGAATGGTATTTCTATTTTTAGCTCTCTGAGGTATCTCCAAATTCTTTTCCACAGAGGTTGCACTAATTTACAGTCCCACCAGCAGTGTAAAAGTGTTCCTGTCTCTCCACATCCTCGCCAACATTTGTTGTTTTGGGATCTTTTGATAGAGGCCAATCTCACCGGGGTTAGGTGATATCTCATTGTGGTTTTGATTTGCATTTCTCTAATGATTAGAGATGTTGAGCATTTTTTTATATGTTTTTTGACCATTATTCTGTCTTCTTTTGAAAAGTTTCTGTTCATTTCCTTTGCTTATTTGTTGATGGGGTTGTTTGATTTTTTCTTGTTGATTTTTTTGAGTTCTAGATAGATTCTAGTTATCAACCCTTTATCAGATGTATAGAGAGCAAATATTTTTTCCCATTCTGTGGGCTGTCTATTCACTCTAATGATAGTTTCCTTGGCAGTGCAGAAGCTTTTTAATTTGATTAGATCCCACTTATTTATTTGTGTTGCTGCGGCGACTGCTTTGGGGTTCTTCTTCAAGAATTCCTTGCCTAGGCCGATGTCTGAAAGGGTCTTCCCAACATCTTCATTTAGAATTCTTAAGGTTTCATCCTGGCACATTTTTAAGTTGTCTTCCTCCTTCATTGGGATGTTAACAGGGAAAGTTTTTAATTTTTTTCAGACTAATGGCTCTTGACCCTAGCTGTACATTAGAATTGTCTAAGGAGTTATAACAATACCTACATCTGGTATATACCCATACCTCTGAGATTCTGATTTAGTAGCACCAGGTAAGGACTCAGACGTGTATATTTTAAAGCATCCCAAATGATTCTGATGTGCAACCAGGGTGGAAAAGCCACTAATATATATCTTGGCCAGGTCATCTTCCTCAGAGTCCATTATTTCCTCCATTTGGTATTAGCTCTAAGAGCACCAAACTCTATTTATTAATAGCTCAGACTGTTTCACTCCTGAAAGTCTTAGGATTTCACTTTCATTTGTGATTTCTGTTGTTCCTCCAGGTGAGGTCGGATGGAGCCCTCCCAGATACCCTGGTTACGTTTACTATTCATATTCTCAGTCTCTCTGCTTTATCACCCTAGAAGGCTTGACATCATTCTCAGCTCAAGATGTCTAGCTGAATAAGTTTTCTCTTCCCCTCCTCTGTCCCCTCTACTGCACAGACCCCTGCCATTAATGCAAACTGGAGCAAAGCCAGGATGAAAAGGGAAAGGCATTTAGTATATTCTATAACATACAAAGAAAGAAGATTCCTCCCGCTCTGGAAGGGAAGAGAAATGCCTTGGCTGCAGAGAAGACTTACTCCATCCATTCACCTGAACTTTCATTAATACATAAACATTTATCAAGTGCCCACAGTGTGCCAGGCCTTGTGCTAGGTGCTGTGGATATCACAGTGAATATGACACAAACCTCGCCTTGAAAAAGCTTACAGTCTAGGGAAAGAAACAGACTAGTAAATAGGTATAGTAGTGTATCTTTAAGGGCGTCTGATAGAAGTCTCTAGAGCGGAGTATAAGCAAAAAAGAGAAAGTCAGTGGCATGCTAGAAAATGTCTCACAACCAGCTCTCCGGGGGAAAACGAAAACCTAATTTGTGGTGTTTGCCAATTTCCATGGTGTAAATACTTTCACCATGGCTGATTTCAAGTTACCAATGAGACCTCACTAAACACAGTTGGGAAGAGATGCGCACAATTGGCTTTTGCAAGCTTGCAATGTCAGCCCCAGCTAAGGTCACTGACCATCCTGGTTTACCTGGAACTGTCTCAATTTTAGCACTGAAAGACCCACATCCCAGGAAACCCCTGAGTCCTGGGCAGTTAAACAGTTGGTCACCTTAGCTTCAGCACACCACAGGAAGAAAGTCCTCAGTTCTTCGCAGGAGGATCAAGAATGGTTTCAGAAAGGTGAGCTTCAGCATATTTTCTTAAGTAGATACATTCTCCACTGTTGCCAGTGGAATCAGTGGCAACCAAGTGTTTAAAAAATGGAGAGACAGCAGGACCTATGTTGTCAATGCAAATTTCTCTGGTCCTCTGAGGACTTGAGAAGTCACAGTGAGGAATACACTTGCAGAGTCCCCCCTCTCCCTCCCCTACCTCACACTGACGGGCCCCTTAGGAATAAGACAAATCAGCAGTCAATTTGCATAGATTCTGTCAGGCAGAAAAAAGTGACATTTTGCCTATGAAAATATTTGGCAATTTATCAGGCAGTCACCCAAAAGACGTAAGCAAATTGGGAACCTCGGCCATCTGCTGGCTTCATGCCTTTTCAGCCTTCAAAATGTTTCTGCTAAAATCCACCCCTGTGGCACCCTGTAGTCCTTTGGCTATGACCCCTCCTCTCCTCTGAGGGAATGATACGTTAGGAAATGGGAAATAGAAGGTTTGGTGTGAGATGGGGAGAGGAGGAAGAGGAGGAGGAGGAAGCATTCTGAGAGCCTTTGAAGGGCAGAAAGGCCAATTCCGGCCCCTGGATCATCATAATGAAGACTCCCTGCCCAGCACTCTCATGTCATCTTAGTTAACCTTCCTGAGACTCTGCCACGCAGGGCAGGTATTAGTCCCAGTTTACAAATGAGAAGCTGAAAACATGGTTCCATTTGAATCAGAAAAAATACTGGGAGAATTTGACAACGATGCCTCTCCTGCATACACACTTTGCCCACGGGGAGATGGCTGTCCATTTTGTCCTGTAAATAGTGGTAACCGGACTTCATTTTTCATTTCATTTTCTATTTTCTCATCATCAAGAACATTTATTGATCCCACAGCTTTGCAAGGGGTTCTTGGCTTCCCTGGTCAGTGGACAAGACTCTAGTCTCAACTAGTGTTTTCGTAAAAGACCAGCATTCCAAGAGTTGAACTGAGCTTTCGTATTATTACATTTTTTAAAAAAATAACTTTGACAAGGGCCAAAGAATCACTTGGGAAGTCAACAGTAGAGTTTCTGAATCCAGACTGTGTGAGTTTGAATCCTCATTCCATCACTTACTAGCTGTGTGACCTTGGGCAAGTTATTAACTTCTTTCTGTATCTCAGTTTCCCTCATCTGCAAAATAGGAGGTAATAATACCTACCTCATAGGGTTGCTGTGAGGATTAAATGAGTTATTATATGTAATTATCTGGGCCAGTGCCTAGCACATAGTGAGTGCTCTATATTTTGCTGTCATTCTCAATTTTAAGTTTTCTACCATAAATTTCTCTTAGACCATATCCCCTGCCGTCACTTATCTGCTAATACAAAGTGGTTTCTAATTTAGGATAAACTTATATAATCATTTTGAGTTTACTACAGCAAACTCCCAATTTTAAAGGCACCACACAAAGCACCAAGCAAAGAGCTTATTCAACACTCAACAGGAACCAAGTCAAGATGGAAGGAAGTAATAAAAATGACAGTAATAAATAACACCGGGTGTCAGTATCCTGCCAAGGATGTTTGATAAATAGCCTAACAACCCATGAGGCAGGTGCCATTATTATCATGTTTCAGATGGGAAAACAGACTGAAAAAAGATAAGGAGGGAAATTAGCACCATGCCTGGTTCAAGGGTAGAGGCAGAACCCACGTGACCTCAAAGAAGTCCCTTCCCCAAACTAGACTCAGTTTCCTCAACTCTGTAATGTTCTTAAAATCTATACAAGGCAAATTTACAGTGGAATATCATTCAGCCTCAAAAAAGAAGGAAATTTTGCCATTTGTGACAACCCGAATGAACCTAGAGGACATCATGTTAAATGAAATAAACCAGTTATAGAAGGATAAATGCTACATGACTCCACTTACTTGAGGTACCTAAGATAGTCAAACTCACAGAAACAAAGAACAGAACTGTGGTTTCCAGGTGCCAGAGGGAAGGGAAATGAGGAGTTGTTGAATTGGTACGAAGTTTTGGCTAGGCAAGATGAATTGGTTCTAGGGATCTGCTATACAGCATAGGATGTAAAGTCAACAATACTCTATTATGCACTTGAAAATTTGTTAAGAGGGTAAATGTCAGCCTTGCACAGTGGTGGAATCATAGCCAATGAGGTTTATCCGAGATACGATTATTGCTAATTGAAAACTTTTCCCAATACTCCACCATGACGACTTGAAATATAGTCAGCATTGGCAATTTTTGACAATCTCTACCAAGACTGTATAAAAAAAAGAGTAGAAAAATTTGTATTGTTGCAAAAAATTTTAAAAAAGAGGGTAGATCTCAATTTAAGTGTTCTTACCACACACACGCACACAAAGAGGACTCAAGAAAGCTTTCAGAGGTGATGGATATGTTTATTACCTCGATTGTGGCAATGCACACGTCCAAATTCGTCACATTGTATACATTAAATATGTGCAATTTATTGTATATTAATTATACCTCAGTAAAGCTGTTTTAAAATGTTTTTTCCAGGAGTTTTGTGAAAAACAAAAATCTGTACAAGGCCAGTTTAGCCAGAATCCCCCACATTGGCTCAAGGTGCCATTTCCTAGCAGTGGCAATGCTAGCTGCTTCCACTGAGGAGAATTCAGGCATGGGCCAAGGCTCTGCCCTGCACAGCCTTCACCTGCTGTGTGGGGCTCCTGCCTAATTTTTGCCCCTGCCTCATAAGCCCAGGCCACTACCTGGTTTTAGTCCTGGCCCTTGTTTTTAATCTCCTCAGCCTCCTTATTTCACACCAGCTCAGACAGCAGCTCTTTGGATCAATGTGCAGCGAGCCCTCTGCCCTCTGCTCTCTGCTCCCGGCACTTCCTGAGGGCTCTCTTGGCTCACAGCCTGGACACCCAGCAACCACTTTCAAATATTTACTGAGCAGAGTGCAGCAAGCCAGGGCTTCTGAGGAACTGCACTGGAAATATTAAACAAGCAGAATGCCACTCCCATGCATTTCAATAATACTTTCAGCGTTTGCAAATGACCCTTACATCCTTGTGTCACCAAGCATCCCACCTACGTGCCACCACCAGCGTGCTTGCTGTAATCCAGCCTTGCACTACCACATCCCGAACACGACTGCATCTAAACCTCGCTTGACCCCATGAGCAGGTGTGTCCCCACTTTAAAGATGGGACCACTAAGGCTCAGAGAGATGAATCAGCTCGCCCAAGGTGGTACAACCAGCACAGGGGAAAGCAGTCATTGAACACAGTGGGTCTGACTCCCAAGTCCAAGCTATGTGGACTGCTATGGCATGTTCAGATGTGATCATGGACAGGTCATAGTAACACACAAGCACACAGACCCTGAAAGCATCATGCTGTCACCTCTGCCTGGCTTGTCCTCCCCCCACCGCCACTCCTCCCTTTTATTGTATTGCTTGCCTAACTCCTACTTGTCTTTCTAGAACCAGACAAACATTAACTCCTCCATGAAAATTCCTCTTTCTCCTCTCAACTATTTGCACCCAAAGTACTTTCTACATCAATGCAGTTGTTGTGTGTCCATTTACATGTTTATTTCTCTGAGGCCAAGGACTGTGCTTAATAGATCATTGTGTCCCCCTCACCTGGGTAGTGGTCAGTATGCAATAGATCTTCGATGCTTCGTTGCAGGAAGGGAAGGGAGAAAAGAAAGGAGGAGGGAGGAGAAAAGAAGAGAAAAAAGAGGAGGGAGGAGAAGAAGGAGGGAGAGAGGGAGGAACTATTCAAAGGAGAGTTTAATTTGCCTGACACATATTTGTTCTTAATTAATTCACACATCTCTGATGAGACAGCCTTTCCTTATTGTCCAGTCTTGAAACTATTCAAATAGAAAATGGGGACATGAGGACTGATGAGTATGAGTGTACTGAAGTGTGAGTGTATTTATGCCTGTGTTCTGGAAAATACTGGTTACTATATAATACACAGAGCAACCAATTTGCAAACCATACACCTCAGCAAACTCCTTCACAAACTCCATCCCCAGAGTTTGCTGCAAACAACCTGGAAGAAGATTTTCCTAGAATGTTCCATTTCCATCCTAAGAGTTAAGATTTCTTTGAATTGGACTGGGACAGAAGGTGCTTGATCAGGAGTCTGTTTTTCCATTGTGGCCCTTCTGGCTGGGAGTATCAGGAACTTGATACAAGAGATGACTTTCCTCATGGGCAATCATCATGTTGAAACAGGAAATTGTCTGAGTCATTTCACAGAGTGTGTGTTTTCAGCATTCTTTCTGCCCAGGTGACACTGTTTCCTGGGATCATAGCATCTCAGTTTATTTTCTATGCCTCCTCCCCGGAGAGAAATGGATCATTCACTTCCTTGTTTTAGATGAAGGAATGTAGAGACACACGGAATGACATGTAGAGCTACTAGAAGGAAGAAAAACCAAGATGGAAAGTTCCCCAGCAGCAGGGGTGCTTCGTTCAGGCACCAGGCTGTGCCTTTTATAGCATCAACAGCATTTGCTTCCATTTTGAAGCTAAGGCACAGGTGTGATAACAAGCACCTGAGACGGGTTGTGTCCCGAGGAGATCCTCACAGCCCATGAGGTGTGAATTATCACACTTGTCAAGCAAGGTGTGGTGTTCGGCCATCATGCCAGGCCACCTGGACTCCACAGCCTAAATTCGAAACCATGTGTTAAACATGCATCTGGAACTCCAGATCCAAGCAGCAGGTGACAGATGAAAAATTGATCCTTAGAGATCCATTTACAAGGTGAAAGCTCCTGAAGCAGGAAAGGGTTTTGAAATACTCTGGAAAGTTCATTGCTGATCTGCCCTCAACAAATATTAGTTGTTTATATTTACTGAGCCCATGCTCTCTGCTAGGCTTCACTGAATTCTCCCAAGAGCCTCACAAGGTAGGCACTATTATTTTCCCCACTTACCATAAAGAAACCACAGCACAGAAAGGTTCTGTAACTTGCCCAAGGTAACACAGCTAACAAGTAGTGGCACTGGAATTCAAATCCAGTCTAACGAGAAAGCTATGTTCTTATGAATATTATAACTTCAATGGCCAGCTATTATAAACATGATGTTGTTTGGGGCATTGTAAGACATATATTCAACAAGTTTGGAAGATATCTGTGAATATGTTCTAAACCTGTTGAATCAAAATATGCAGAATTAAAAACCTATATATTATATATGATACATATGTATGTGCATATATATCTTCATATATATCCTCCAAACTTGTTAAATTTAAATATGCACAATTGAAATCTGCATAAATGTCACTTTATGAAATTCTATAAATGCCACTATAAGACAAAAAGCCAAGAGACAGCCCAAAGCGTCAGGGGAAGGACGGACATTTTTATAGCTCCCTATATAACTGACGCTTGAAAAGTTATTTCATGTAAGCCTCAAACCTTGCAAGGTACAGACTGCCCCCACTTTACAGATGAGGAAATGCTGGCTTAGAAGTTAATGGTCCAAGTTCATATGGCTGCTAAGAGACAGAACCACATGCAAACCAGGATTCCTATGGGCTCAAAGCCTAGACTTCTAAAGCCATTTTTATTGACATTTAATATCTTGTGTTGTCTTTTTCTGTTTCCTGAGTGTCAGTTCAAGTGCTGATAAACAACAAATCAAAAGAAAACAAAACCAGGAACACTGTAGAGAAAGCAAGTGAAATATCCGTGCTTTCGCCTAAAGCCTCGCAAAGTGTCTGAGCCCATCCTGGAGTCCCCTCTGTGCCATTCAGTGTCTGACTCACATTCCCACTTTATGTGGATGCTCTGCCCAGTGGCTTCAGGTTTCAAAAACTAAATCTCCTGATTGGCAAACAGGCCTGAGGCCCCAAAGTCAGCTGCCTGTCCCGCTAACAATGAACAATGGATGTGGAATGTCCGTTCTGTATACATTCCCAAGAAGTTCGGTACCCAGCTCACGGGAACAAGCCATAGGACACCCCTTCCATCAACACTGGGCATCACTGATGAATACGTCCATTGTGGAGGCCGCCCCAGCCACACAGAGGGGAAAGTGCCAAGCAGACTGTTTTCTTTTGCTCTTTTTTAAAAAATCCCATCACATGATTCCTCCACTCCGACATCAGATATCCTGCTGATACAAGGAACAAGACTGGATTCTTTTCTCAAGCGGGTTAGGAAAGATAACCAACATGGCTAACCGCGGTTCCTGCAAGGAGACGGGGCTGTGACTTCACCCTGCCCTGGTGATGGCTGTGGCCTCCGACATAGACCCCGACCCCATGCTATTTGTTAAGCAAAAAAGAAAAAAACTAAGTCTCAATGTCACCTCCATTCCTGACACATGGTTCAACACTCTCCCACTGCACCCCCAGATATCATGTTCAGAGATTTCTTTTGTCCCATCCCTCAGTTCCTGTAACTCTATGATTTTTGTATCACTGAATGACCTTCCTAAAACAGGAAGGGGATAAGGGGCAGGAATGTCATTTATATCTGCCAGAGAAAGTCCTGGGTCTAGCCCTGACACCCACTCAGACGTTGCCTGGCCAGGTGATTGTAGACAAGTCTCCACATGGCCTCTGCAAGCGCTCACAGCTTCTTCACTCAAATGAGGAAAATGTGTCCCTCTAGGGGAAGTGGCCCTGCCAGCACCATGCTTGGCAAGTGTCCCCCAGCGGAATTCCACCCGGGCCCCTTGGCCAGGGCCCTTAGGCAGGGCATAAGCTGCACAGCCATTCCCAGAGCCCTGTATCTCCGTTTCGATGTATCAGTTGTGAAGTGGGACAGATAATAAGTGTTCCACCAAATTCTCTGCACTGATCAGGCTAAAATGCATACAGAACAGCTTGTGAATTAGTCTGTTAGGAAGAGATTTCTGTGCCCTCGTTCCATTCTGCCTCACTTCCCAAGCCCTCCATTATATGCTTTATATGCATATTCTGATGAAAAGCAAAAATGCCATTTACTCCTTTGAGGTTGCTACTTTCACACTCAGAGAGCCATCTCCTTAGCAATGTGATTCGAAAGCAGGGTGGGCTTCATAAGTGTGCAGCCACACAGGGTCCCATGCTCAGAAGGGCCCTGTGCTTGGTTCAATGCTCTGACGTCACCGTATTGAGATTCTTAATCATGTTTGAGCAAGGAGCCCTGCACTTTCACTTTGCACTGAATCCCGCAAACCATGTAGCTGGTTGTGCCGACAAACCTTAAAAAGCACCAAATAGCTTTCTTATGCCCCACAAAAGATTTGGATACGGAAATAGGATGTATCACCCCTCTGCCAGAATGTGCAGGCCCTAGTCATAGAATGTGGGGCAGGATGGTGCAGTGGGCAGCACCTGGGCTTTAGGAGGCAAACTTCAGACAAGCTCCCTAAGCTGTCTGAACCCAGGTTCCTCGCCTGTAAGACAGACTACTAACGCCAGCTCTTCCCTGTGGATGATGAAGAAAGGTCTGTCAATGCCTGGCCTGAGGCAGGTGTTCAGCAAATGTCAGTCCCTCTCCCTGCTTGTTTCAGGAGCAGATCCCTCAGGATGAGCTACACCCTCACATCCCACAAGGCAGTAGTGTGTTAGGGAGTCCTGAAGATCCCTTCTGCTCTAGGAGTGGATGGTTCTCCACTAACCACGGCCTAGAACTCAGCCCTGCTCCAGCCCGTGGATATTAGTCAGGACACTTTGGGTTGCAAGGGCAGAAACCCAACTCATACTAACTTGGACCACAGAGAAGTTTGTTAGTTAATGAACTGGGAAGTGCAAGGATACAGGCACTGGTGCATCTGAGGATTTATACAGTGTTACTCAATCTCTCTCTCTCTCTCTCTCTCTCTCCTGCTCCCATTATATAGTGCAGTGGTCCCCAACCTTTTTGGGGACCAGGGACCATTTTCATAGGAGACAATTTTTCCACAGATGGGGGTGGGGATGGTTTGGGGATGATTCAAGTGCATTACATTTATTGTGCACTTTATTACTATTATTATTACATTGCAATATATAATGAGATAATTCTACAACTCACCATAGGTTGGGGACCCCTGAAATAGTGGACAAAATCCAAATGGTCACCAACAGCCCTAGACTCACACTCCCTCAGCTTAGCAAGCCCAGTAGGGAGAGGCATGTCTCTGTTTCAGTATCTATGTGTCCACCAAAGGAAATACTCTAACTGATCCTGCTTAAATTTCATCCCCACTCCTGAGCCAATCCTGATTGGCAGAGTGACAGGGCACGCGCCCATGTTGGTGACTGCAGGTAGAGTGATGGGGCTGAAGCCTCATGACTGACAGCACCAGCGAGACCACATGGGTGGGGGAGGGGAAATCCCCCACAGGAACTAGGCATGTCCTGCAGATAAATGCAACACGCCCGCCATGCTGTGTGTGGTTTACTGCTCACTCCCACTAGCACCCAAGGAAATGAAAGGCAGGAGAGTGGAATTGGGTGGTGCTGGCTGTAGCTCCTAAACCAGCCTTCACTGAAGGATGGGAAATACATGGATACATGTCACCAAGGAGAAGCTCCAAGAGGGAAGGCAAACAGCTGGGAAAACTCAGGGTATGTTCAAGGCTACTAGCTGCATAACTGCAATTAACCTCACATCTTTGAATTTTTGTAATAGTCATGATGTATTTATTTTTATGGTTACCTTCTGTTTATGCAAGCAATATTGGCTTTCTATTTTAGTGTTCATTGAAAGTTTCCTTTTTAAAATAACTTAAGTAAAAACAAAGGTCAGTTGAAAGAAAAATAATAAGCAAATAATACTGTAGACATAGGTAATTGTGGACAAATTAGTGCGTGTGTTATGCCAATGAATGAAGTGTGGGAAACAGCTCTGCCTCATACATAATCAGGACTTCCCTCCCCAAAAGCACAAAAAAGCCAAAAGCTGTGCTCTTGCTGGTTCATATAGTATCTCTGACAAACCAATCCATGTCTCTCGTCCTATGGATGGCAAAGATCTAGGCCGCCAAACAAATCTGTAGTAAGATCCTAGAACCTTCAGTGTCTGGCCAGCAAAGCCTACTCCTTAGACATAGCTGTGTCTTGTGGCAAAAAGAGAGAAGCAGCACTCCAGGACATTAGCACACAGTGTTATTCTCTGTTTCAGAGACAGACACACAAAGGTGGGGTTGATATGAAAATCGCTCATCGCAGAGTTGGCCAGAACGATTGTCTTGAGAACAGAGGGGACCATTCTCCTGTGGCCATCCAAGGCCAGCTGGCCCCAAGGAGTACCAGCCACCTCTCTAGGGCCAGCGTTTCCCCAGCTGATTTCCACATGAACCCATGCGTAAAGTGTCAGCTGCTCCCTTGTTTGGATGACCACGTGGTCTTCCAGTTAGCTACCAATTTTAGCCAGAAATAATTTAAGAATGCCTATATTGTCATCTCACCTTTTCAATTATTTTCTCCAGGCCAAAGCAAGAAATCATGAGGGTTTTGATGTGGATCGAGATGCCAAAAAGCTGAACAAAGCCTGCAAAGGAATGGGTACGAGAGATATTTTGTTTGCTAATTTACTTTTGAAGTTGATTAGGCTTGATCTCATGTCCAACTTCCCCATGATGTTAGGAAGACAACCTCCCACTTATCTTGTGTTATTCCAAGCTAGCTCAAGTCTATCACTTCTAATGATCTCTTTATTAAAGTTCCAGAAATTATAATCAGACCCTATTACTTTTCAGCATCCTATGTAACAGAAGTTGGGTATTGTGACATTTAACTTGGCCTCAAGGCAAGGGAAACTTCATGAGAAGTACAATTCCTGCAATTCTAGTGCCATCCAAACCCCCTGCCCCTTTCATGGGAGGTGGTGGGGAGCCGGGTCTGATGTGAGCTGCATTAGGGACCTGGGAGTGGCATCTAGAAGTAGATCTGGTGTGTGCAAAATTGTGGCCAAGATCAAGAGTCAAAACCAGAGAGGCTGTTTACACCCAGGCCTAAGGGCCAGTACATGGCCAAGAGCTGAGGACTCAGTGAGAGGTCAGGAGCAAGGTGAACCCAGGACCAAGGCGGGGCGAGGGAGAAAGCATCTAGGTTACAGCCATGAAGAGAGGCTCTGGGACCCAAGGAGTCCGCTCAGAAAACGAGATTCTAGTCCCCAAGGCCTGGCAGAGGATGCAATGCAAAGCACAGATAGAAGAGTTTACCTTGAATGGGAGCAGTAGAGAGGGGCTGTGATGTCAATACCTTCACAGGTGGTGTTGGACAGAGCTGAAGGTGCTGGTGACCTGACATTGCTCAGTGGGTGGGAGGCAAGGTTATCTACTGAAGACAGGGCTTGCCCATGCAGTAGGGGCCTGAGTGGTGGTTTGGAATCACCCATGAGTAGGGTGACAGAGAAGGGGACATGACCAGCAAAAGACTGCTGATCCATGACAGAGCCCCGCTGAGTAGGGAGACCACAACTTCCCATGGCTCCAGCCCACATGGCTGTGTGATTTTCTCCTGCTGCCTGAAGGAAGGAGAGGAGAAATGGAGGTTAGATTGACCCTGGCTTTGGGGATCAGGGGTTCGAAAAGAACAAGCAAGTGAGGTCATTGAAGGGGATAGAGGGGTCAAGGCAAGGTTGATTAAGTTCCTGAATTTTCTTTTTTATATTTATTGAGAAACAAAGATTTCAGGTATTGGGCTAAGCACTTTAAATTCAAAATCTCATCAAGTCATTCTCCATTAAGTTAAATCCATTTTTCAAATGAGGAAACTGAGGCCCTGAGACGTTCAGTAACATACTCCAAGTCATAAATCTAGCAAGTGGGGAATACTGGGCTTGAACCTACTCCTGTCACTACTCTAAATGCCACCAATTTAGATCCCAGCGAGGCCACCTCAGCTGCGCAGCTGTCATTCTGGAGAGGGTGGGGATGGGGCTGAGAAGACATTGCCCAGTGCTATTGACAGCTGGGAGCAGCCATTAGAGTCCACAGGATGTTTTATTGAATTATTCCTTTGCTTATCGTGATATAATTCACACAATGTAAAATTCGTCCCTTTGTAATGTGCAAGTCAGAGTTTTAGTTTATTCACAGGGTTGTGCAACCATCATCACTAATTCCAGAACATTTTCATCTCCTCAAAAAAAACCTGCACCCATTGGGAGCCCTTCAGCCCCAGGCAATCACTAAGCCATTTACTTCTTGTCTCTAAGGATTTGCCTATTCTGGACTTTTCATATAAACAGAATCATGCAATATTTGGTCTTTTGTGGCTTCTTTCACTTGGCATAATGTTTTGTGAAAACAAGTGATAGTTTTTTTACTTAGAAGTAAATTAGTGGAGATTTACTCTCCTAGGAATGGATGTCATGGTAAAATAGGGCCATAAATTTGTGTGACTCCAGAAGAAAAAACTAGGATCCATGGTGGAAGTTCCAAGGAGACATAGTTTGCTTTAATATAAGAAATTTATCTAACCGTAGAATAGCTGCCTTGCCCAGGAGATGTTGAGAAGTCTCAGGGATCGGGGAAGATCTGGTGGGGAGTGGCAGATGGGATTTCTACATAGCAAGTATTCTTGGATAAATCACAGAGAGAGAAAGAGAGCGAGGGAGAGGAAGAGGAGAGAGAAGGGAGGGAGAGAGAGAAGGGAAAGGGAAGGAGGTGGAAATGAAAGATGACAAACAGGTGCTTATTTGGGGGCATCAGAGGGCCCGTTCACACCCTGACTTGGCTAATGTCGTATTCGGACCATGCCACCAGGAGGCAGGCTTTGCGTGGACCTGGCAGGATGTTATGGCTGAACCAGCCTCCCAGGTGCCTTCCAGGTGAGGCTTCCCTGCTTGCTGCCTTTACATGAGGTCCTGACACCTGGACGTGGGATGAAAACAAGAGCCCAGGTGGGTGTGGGAATGATTCAGTTGTGATTAGTGATGAATCCCCGTGTTTGTAGCCACCATACAAATTTAGTTCAACAAGCAAAGATTGAGCACCTACTGAATGCCAAAGTCACACCGCATTCTTGCCACCTTTGGGATGTGGCCACGATGTGGGACCAACGTTGTACTGGTTACTGTGTAGATCACCTTCTCTATGCCAAGTGATAAGCTAGATGCTGCACACACATCATTTTGTTAAATCTTCCCAACAACCCGGCAAAGTTGGTGTTATAATGACTTAACAGATGAGAATGCGAAGACTCAGAGGTTAAATATCTTGCCCAAGTTCATAGCATTATGAAATGAGAGGTGGGCAGTTGGAAACTAGGACTGTCTTGGAGAACACCGATTTGGTTGAAAATCTAGAATCCCACCCTCTATTATAAGTACAAGCTGAAGCAAAATGACATTGTTGGTAAGCATTGTCTGCAAGAATACGCATCAGTCTCACTGATGTACCAGCCGTGCCAGGGCTGGATTTAAATGTTTAGGGCTACACTGTCCAATACCCACAGAAGTGAGCCATACAGATGATTTTAAATTTTTGAGAAGCCAAATTTTAAAGGAAGAAAAAACAGGTGAAATTCATTATTTTAATAATATATTTTAGTTAATCCAATACTGCATCAAAAATATCACTTCATAAGGTAATTAACATAAAAATTATTAATGAGGTGTTGTAAAATATCCTATATACTCCCTGCCCACTCATCACCTATGCAAGTCAAGATAATAGTCATACCATAAAATAATTTTATTTTTTCAAATGACACAAAACAGGCAGATTTCTTGATTTTTTTCTTTCTTTTCTTTTTTTTTTTTTGTTTGTTTTTTTAGTTTGTTTGTTTTTTGCATCCCTGCATTCTTGGTATCCTAAGTCCATGCTTGGTCTGGGTCTTGAGCAACCCAGAACAGCCCCACGACCTTTCCCTGCCATGGGCACTCCTGGGCAGCCCTTCCTCTCAGGGCTCTGTCCCCTCTGCTCTCCCAGGCACTACACCACCAGGCTGGGCCCCGACCTGCCTCCTGTTGGATGGTCCTAGCAGGGCCCCACTGGAGAAAATGCCCTGATCCTGAGAGTGTGTGCACCCCATGTCCATTTTTGCTCTCTGAAATGGAAAAGAACGTTTGCCATTCTCCCACACAGTGTTGCTGAAACAGGCTCTAGAGGTAAAAGATTAGCTGGTAGTCCACAGCTTTGAGTCCTCAGGGGGTCTTATTAATATGCAAATTATGCCTTAGCCTGTGGGAGGGGGTTGCTGAGATTCTGCATTTCCAATAGGCTCCCAGGTGATGCCGATGCTGCAGGTCCTGGGACCACCCTTTGTGGGGCAGGGCAGGCCCATCTGAGATGAGCGGAGGTTAAGCTATGTCACTCCAGCTTCAGAGAAGCCTAACCAGGCCTAGAACTCAGATCGTGACAGTTGGCCCAGCACTCGCCACATGCCAGGCATGGGCACGAACTTCAGCCCCTGTTCTGCCACTTACTGGTGCCATGATCTTAGTGTTCCCATCTGCAAAATGGGGCTAACAGTGTCTCCTTGCAGGGAGGCCACACTGAGCTCAGCACCCGGTGGCCCCAACTATATGCTGGGATCCAAAATCCACACAAAGCCAGTTAGATCAGCATGAGCATCCAGTGGGCCTCAGTGATGTTCTCTATCACTGAGGTCAAATCGGGTTGAATGGGGCCCCCAGAAGATATATCCACCCAGAACCTGTGAACATGACCTTATTTGGAAAGGTCTTTACAGATGTCATTTAAGTTAAAGATCCTGAGGAGAGATCATCCCGGATTACTTGGGTGGGCCCTAAATCCAACGACAAGTGTCCTTAGGAGAAACAGAAGAGAAGGCCACACACAGAGAAAGCCATGTGAAGACGGAGGCAGAGACTAGAGAGACGCAGCACAAACCAAAGAACACCAAGGACTGACTGCCGGCAGCCACCCGAGGCTGGGGGAGGCAAGGGACAGATTCTGCCCCAGAGCCTCTGGGGAGGAGTGTGGCCCTGCCGACACCGTGACTTCAGAATTGTCAGGGAATAGATTGCTGCTGTTTTAAGCCACCAGGTTTGTGGTAATTGATGCAGCAGCCTCAGGAAGGTAAGACAGAGGACAAGGGAGAAGTGAGGACCCACTCAGGCAGGCAAGATTCTCCCCTCTTCATTCCTTCATCTGCTGGGGCCTGGGCAACCCAGTGGTGTCGGCAGGAGGGAGTGGCCCTGGGCACCGGAGCTGGGGCTGCAGCCTCAGGGCTCAGCGAGGGGGCTGGCGCTGGCACCTGGAGCTGAGGGAAAGCTGAGTCTCTGCCGTGTGCCCGGATCCCTTATCTGGCACACACGCCTGGGGGACTTCAAACCCTGTGGCTTCCGTCCTGCTGAATCTAGGCTCAGTGTCTTCCCAGAAAACTGCTGGGACAGCAAACCAAGGAGGTTGGCTTGTCACCTGGTTGTCACCTGGTCCTGACCTCTGCTGTGTAATCACAGTGTCTGATCCATAGTTGGGATTGAAGTCCCTTCTTTTCTCATTTTTTAGTTTCTCCCAGAACCACTGGGGACTGGCCCTGGTGCCTCGAACCATTGTAAATGTTTACAGGAAACTGCTCAGCAGCACCAACTGCTTATATGACACACATATTGTGAAATGCAGAGTGAGGTCACCGTTCAGTGAATCGCTTTGTGGTCGGGCTCCCAGGATAAACGTGAGACCTGGACTCAGCAGGCTTGAGGAAAATCTGGTATCATCTTCATGCCCTCCTCCCACCCCCAGCCTGTGCTGGGCCATCTCAGGATCGCTTTGCTCCCTGGTTTCTTTTTTTTTAAAGTATTCCAGGAAGGAAAATCTAGAAAACATTATTTTTTAAATATTAACTCAAAGTTTATGGGTTGTACATGGCATCAGAGTAGGGAGGATGTTTTTTGTCAGTCCTTGCCACATACGGCCCATCTGAGTATCACATGCAACTCATACCAATGTAGAGACAAAGTTCTCTCACGATGGTGGGCAAACTTCTCCATCCATCCATTCATTCGTATATGCATGTGGTTAAGCACTCACATTCAGGAAGTCATCTGATAAATATTGAGGGCCTTCTTTGTGGACATAGCAGTGAACAAAACACTCTGCCCCTGTGGAACTTGTGGTGTGTCGTGGCAGAGACGGGAAGAACAGGCAGCATGAGGGACACCGGGGAGGGCTGCCTTGTCTGTCCAGAAGAGGCCGGTGAGTTGAGTCCTGAACAAGGAGTGGGGGTGAAGCTGAGGATTGGAGATAAAGGGGCTCCAGGCAGAGGGAACAGCCCATGCAAAGACCCAGAGGTGAGAAAGAACGTGTTCTTTGCTCTAGAAGCCGAGAATCATTTATATAGTAGGTGGAAAGGGGCCCTGGGAGAGGATAGGTGGGGAGGACAAGAATTTGAGAGGCAAGTAGGAGGTCCTCCTGCCACCTGCCAGGATCCAGGCCTGCGATGCTGAGGCCTTTAACGGGGACAGGTGCAGCTCGAATGGAAAGAAAGGGGCAGGTGCAAGAGATATTTACGAGAAAAAGAAATCCCCTTGGAGGTGAAATTTCTGGCACTCAGAAGTTTGAAAAAATAATCATAATAATGTCACAGAGTGAATAACTAGATACACGTGACGGAGGTGAAGCTTCAGGTGGAAAGGAAGGGGGACAACATAAGTAACAGTGCTGGAAGCAAACCAGAATGACGCAGGCAATTAACTGCTGCTATGTGTGTAAGTGAGCTCATCCTAGAATTTTCTACTTCTCCAGTTGGAACCAAACAGCTAAATCTTCCCCGAACTGCAGGGGTGGAA
The DNA here is from genome assembly GCF_000956105.1 of Propithecus coquereli. Taxonomy (NCBI): domain Eukaryota; kingdom Metazoa; phylum Chordata; class Mammalia; order Primates; family Indriidae; genus Propithecus; species Propithecus coquereli. The sequence continues at coordinate 7,532,472 of NW_012152840.1, read as the reverse complement.
ATACCCCTTGAGAGTAAGTGAACAGTTCAAGGACACAAAGCTGGTGGCCACGCCAGGACCAAAGCGCAGCTCTCAACCCCCTGGTCGGGCCTCTTTCTAAGTTCCCACTCTGCCTTTCCAATGATGGCTCTGAGGGCTGGTGCCTGAGTCGAGGTAAAGGCAAAACACTTCAAGTTTTTGCCAGGATTCCTCTTTCTTCCCCTCCCCATGTCCAGCCAAGTCCCCTCAGTCCCTTCCCCAGTGCTACGGCCTGGATTTTTCCTCCTCCCAACCCTTCCATCAAAACGAATCCAAAGGCATCAGCCCCGTTCCCTGTTCGTTCAGGATCCTGACCGCTCAGCTGGGTGGCAGCCACATCCTAGGCTCACCCGCTAACCAGGGCCAGGTGGCAGGGAGTGGCACTGTGACAGCACACACCACCCTTTAGTGACCACTCCCTAGGCCCAGGCACTGGGCTCAGAACTTCGGTACTTGCAATCTGACATAACCTTTGCAGGGATCCTAGACATCTACAAATACACAGCGTGCTGTGGAAGGCCAGAGGAAGCAGAAACTTAGCCCTTCAAAGGTTTATAAAAGTACTTGGTCTACCCACAAATGTGGCTGAGATGCGGTGAGTGAGCCTTGTGTCAGCGCATGCAGAGAGTAGCTTGAGCCCAAACTCAGGAAGTCTCAACGCCACCATAAGGGATTCTGATCTGATTCCAGGAGTCCTGAGGAGTCACTAAAGGTATTTAAATAATGGTGTGAAATGAGCGCATGCATGCTTCCGAGGGTGGACTGTGGCGCTCAGAGCCGAGCATCAGGCAGACTAAACACACTTAGGGCCTGTTGGGCAGCAGCACTGGGAATGAGGAAGAGGGACAGATCAAAGAGTGGTCTCGTAGTGAGACACATGGGGCTTGGTGGCATCGGAAAGTAAAGGAGACGAAAGGAGGGCCCTCGAATGTGACTTTGGATTTCTCAATTTGGGTGATGTCATGCCCAGAGATGGAGGAACAGGGTGGGGAGTGGATTTAAGGATAGACCAAGAGAGTTCAGTTTTAGCTACACCGGAAATTGAAATGCCTGGGGAGATCCCAGCTACAGCGAGCTGGGAGTAAGATCTGAACTCGAAGGAAAGGTTCGGGCTGGAGGCGCTGACCTAGGATTCATCAGCAAAAGGGCGACGGTCACCTGGAGGAAGAGTGACTGCAACTAGAAGGGAGAACTGGAAATGGAGTTAACAGGGCAGGGGAGAGAAGGGGCATCAAGGATGCTGAGAGGAAGGCGGTGGAGAGGCGGCAGGAGCAGCAGGAGCGGTGTAGAGCAGGGAAGGAAGGTGTTTCACACAGAGAACGCCCAGACAAATCCAAATGCTGCACAACGGTCAGGTACACGCAGCAGCTGAGAGGAGACGCTGAGCTGTGCCTCAGTTTCCCCGTCTGAAAATAAGCGTTTGGACTAGACGGGCTCTGACGTGCCTTGCAGTGCCTACGGTTGCGGAGCGCATGCTCGGACCCCGGCGCGCTCCGTCGTCGGTGAGCAGCCTGCGGAAGGCTGGCCCCGAGCCCGCGTGCGCGGGAGGCAGCGCGGGCACGCAGACATGCGCATCCCTGGGGTGCACGGGCTCCCCGCGCACGCTCGGCACCACCGCGGGGCCCCGCCTGGGCCCTCTCAGTTCATTCTCGAGGCAGCCTGGTGTACTATTACTCCCACCTCAGCGGGAGAACGCAGGCTTGGCATGGCAAACAGCTCGCCCCTTGTCACACAGCACAGGCGCGGCCATGATTTGAATCCAGTCTGAAGAAACCGAATTTAGGGTTCGATGGTTAAATAGTCTCGTTCATTCCCACGCCGGTAATACCTGGGTCATCTTTCTAATCCTGTTTCCATGTTCAAACCAGTATGTTCCTCCCTTCTTTCTTATTCCTTATAGTTTTCAGTACTGATCAAATTGCAATGAGCATGTATTACTTTGAGCATCAGGAAAAAACACTTTTTAGAAAGAGCACGACTCAAAGGTGTAACAGGATTTTAAAGGGGCAACCATTCTTCGTGGTCCCAATTAGGACTTTTCTCCTGAGATTTATAAACTTAGGTGGGATTGATTTTGTAGCAATTTGGACCTATATTGTGATCTCATCCACTTAATTATAAGTACCCAGATGCCAAGGAACAGGTCATACTTTTTCTTTCATTTTTTTAAAACAGTTTTATTGAGATATAGTCCACATACCATATAATTCACTCATTTCAGTGTGCGATTCAATCGTTTTTTATCATATTCACACATAGGCGCAGACATCACCATAGTCAATTTTAGAACATTTTCATCACCTCAAAAAGAAATCCTGTCCTTTAGCTGTCATTCCATTAGGCACCTACATACCCCCAGCCACTAGTCTACTCTCTGCCTATTCAAATTTCCCTATTCTGGATTTTCATATGCATGGAATCATATAATAGGTGGTCTGCCATGATTGGCTTTTCACTTAGCATAAGATTTTCATGATTCATCTATATTATAGCATTTATCAGTATTTTATTCCTTTTTTCTGGCCAAATACAATAACCTTCCATTGTATGGATACCCCACAATTTCCTTACCTGTTCATCTGTTGATGGACATTGGAGTTGTTTCCACCTTTGGACTATTATGAATAATGCCGCTATGAACATTCGTGTACAAGGTTTGCGTGGACGTATGTTTTCATTTCTCTAGAAATAAAATTAAAGAACATACCATACTCATCCCTCTTTCTACCACCATGCCTAGCAGTGTGCTCCATGCAGCATGAGGCTTCATGGATATTTAGCTGAGTGAGTGAAAAGAATACAGTTTTCAGCACAAGACATTAAAGCTCAAGGGTCTATTTGGTTCCACAGAAGCCTCTGCCCACCTTTGAGCTGTGAGTCCTGGCTGTCTCAGACCTGACTAGAATAAACCTCCATCTTGTTCCTTCTTCACTGTGGCTTTGTTTCTTTCCCCTGCCCTTTAGGAACTGATGAAGCAACGGTCATTGAAATCTTATCCAGCAGGACATCCGATGAAAGGCAACAAATAAAACAAAAGTACAAGGCAACGTATGGCAAGGTGATTCCAGGGGTCCCTGGCAAGTGTGCGCACAGTCTTGACTTTGATCTTCTCCGCTTTTTCTCTGTTCCCCAGGCAGCAAGATACCTGTAAAGCTTTATTGAGTCAGCCGGAAGGAAAACTGAAATAGCTATTTAAAAACTTTAATTGCCTTCAGAAAAACTGAAATTGTTTTGTTAACTTAATAGCCCATAAAATCAATACTCTTAACTCATTATATTTTGAATTGACTTCATTTTTCTATTAAGCCCTTAATTTTTTTCCATTCAATTTGGACTAATTCCACATATTATAGATAGGCCCATGATTTGAAAATCAGTTTCCACAGGTGGATCTTTATGCAGGAATTTTTCATTTATTTAGCCATCTTCAGGAAAGATATTTTCTTCATAAGTGATTGTTACAGAAAACTAAAAAATAAACTCTCATTTCATCAAGCATCCACACTTTTTTCTTTGTTTACATTTTTTTCTTTCATTATTTTTGTTGATGATGCTGTTATGTGTAGAATGTTTCAGATATGCATTAGGCCTTCTTCTCCTCCTCCTCCTCTTCCTCCTCCTCCTCTTTCTCCTTCTCCTTCTTTTCATCCTCTTCTTCTTCTCCTCCTCCTTCTTCTTCGAGACAGGGTCTCACTCTGCTGCCCAGGGTGGAGTGCAGTGGCTCAGTCAAAGCTCAGTGTAACCTGGAACTCCTGGGCTCAAGCGATCCTCCTGCCTCAGCCTCCCTAGTAGCCGTGACTATGCGCCACCATGCCCGGCTAATTTATTTTTTTATTATTATTATTATTTTGTTTTTCTTTTTCTTTTTTTGTAGAGACAGACAGAGTCTCAATATTTTGCTCAGATTGGTCTTGAATTCCTGGCCTCAAGTGATCCTCCCACCTTGGCCTCCCAAGGTGCTGGGATTACAGGCGTGAGCCACTGAGCCCAGCTCTGTTTCTTTATTAATATATAATGAACATGACTTAACCTTTTCTTAATGTCATTAGGACTATCACTATGCAAAATGCATATCAACTATTTTGCTGTATTCATCCATATTTATAAAACATTTACTGTTTCAATCACTATATGTACAAATAGAGAGAGACAGATGGATTTTCCTACTTACTTGACATTGGGCAGGTAACAATCTCCTTAGGCCTTGGTCTCCTCACGTATGGAATGAAGATGACAACTTACCTCCCTCCTCCTGTTGCTGGAAGAATCAAACAGGATAGTGCCAGCACATACCAATAAAGGAAAGCTGTGATGGGGATGATTATTTCCATTTTACAGATAGGAAAAGTAAAGCTCATGTGTCTAAACGACTTATGTAAACATCACACACTTACTTTAAAAACAAAAAAAAGAACCAGGACTCACATCCAAGTCTTCTGGTCTTCAAAGCCAGTGTCCACCCCTGGAGGACCCAATGCCCTGAGTGGCGTTAGTCACTTATGCACTAAATGGTGCAAATGGCTATGCTTTTATAGTTTCTCTGCTTCTCTCCTCATTATCAGGCTTGTCAATGTCATTTTCGATGAAAATAACTGAATCTTCAGTTCACCTGCATTTAATTGAATGAAATGAAGTTGAATTTTCTGCCTTGTCAACATGCTTCATTCTAGCAGCCTCCCAAGTCATATGTCTATATCCACCCTACCAATATGGAAAGTCAGATACAAGGCTTCTTAATCATTAGTATAAAATAAATGTAAATGGGTTTAAAACAAGGGCCTAAGGGATCTGCTAAAAATAAAGGGGGCATGTTCTAGCACAAAACCTCGTGACACCTTCATCTGCCAATCATTTGCTTACTTTCTGGTTCTCAGCTGCGTTGCAGAGAGCTGAGACTGCCAAAGAGATGATCTAGAATCCCAACATCACAAAGCTTGAAGACGTTAAGGATTATCACATCTGAGTCCCCATGACGGCTGAGCTCCAAAGAGAATAACCACCCCATGATAACAAAGCAACTTAGCAGGAAAACCAGGAATAGCACAGAGATATGCTGAGCCTGCTTCTCTTCTCTGTCCAAACAGAATGTAAACACAGGAGGATTAGTTTTCGTGCTTGTGGCTTGTAAGAGCAGGCAGCTGGGATTTCTCGTCTCTGCAGTTCGTTATAATGCCCACCTGGCTGGATCCGCGTCGTACAGCACTGACCGCAGGCCTGCCTTCACAGGTGCAGCGCTAGCTGGAACAGCTGCCAGGGCTGGAGGCGTAAGATTACAGCTCCCTTGTAGGACTGCAGATCCCAGGGCTTCAGACAAAAATCTTCTGGGTTTTCTCCCAGGCCAGAGCTCAGAGGTTCATTTGAGAAGCAGTTGATTTGCCTCCTCTTGGAAAATTCCTTTCAGAATAGGATTATCAAAATAAGCATTTATTGAACATTTAAAATGTTGCAGACCCTGTGCTCGATGTTCACATGGATTGTCACATTTAAGTCTTCCGACAACCCTATGAGATAAGTCTTACTATTCTTCCTAGTTTTCAGAGAAGGAAACTCACAGTTGGTGAAATGAAGTACATTTCCATGGTCACAAAGTCACTGTGGCTATGTTCTTAGCCACCACGCCACATTGCTGAGGAGCCAGGCCCACCTGATGCTGTAGTTTGTGTCCTTGAAATGCCAGCTGGTCAATGGGCCTCCAATCTGCCCCTCTACATGAAGGTCTTCGTTTAGGTTGGGGCATTGACAGCTGTAGTCAGACTGACACCATTGACCTTTTCCCTGTTGAACCATCTCATTGGAGGGGGACAGGTGGGGGAGGGCAGTCAGCTCACCTGTGATAAGAGGGTGCCAGGGAGAATTTCATGTACTTCCCTTCCGCTACCTGAGTTCTTTCTCACGTGTGTCCCTTCCAGGATTTAACAAGATAACTAAAATGACTACACAGGTGGTCAGTTTTCCCAGGTTTATTCCTGTCACTCTCCTGTACTTATTAACAGTGCCCCCTTTCACGCTTAAAAGCATCCCAATTTGGATGACAAATTATCTGGTCCCCTTAGAGATAAAAGACCTCCATTTCAGTCCTTTCTAGCCAAATGTTTGGAGGCAAATCCTTCCTCTTTGGAGGTTCAGTAAATGGAAATAATGCCCAGACCTCTTCTGCCAGCTTTGCAGGGCTGTCTTGAAGATTGGCTGAGAAAGCTCCCTGAACCCTAAAATGTTCTGCAAATGCTGTTGTTATTGTGATTCATCCTCGAGGTCTCCAGGCCTAAGCAGGGGAGCTCCTCTCTGCCTCTCTGCCAGGCTTGAGGGGAGAGGGGTGGGCAGCCAAGAGCAGGTGCCTGGCTCACTCCCCGTGTGTCCACGGCAGCTATCCTACTGCCCCTGAGCCCTTGCAATAGTGCGAGCAGACACCGTCCCTCTCCTGTCCTGGGCCAGTCCCAGTCGCATCTCTCGCTGTCTTCCTACAGGACCTGGCGGAGGTGCTCAAGAGTGAGCTGAGTGGAAACTTTGAGAAGACAGCCTTGGCCCTTCTGGACCTCCCCAGCGAGTATGCCGCCCGGCAGCTGCAGAAAGCTATGAAGGGTCTGGGCACGGATGAATCTGTGCTCATCGAGGTCCTGTGCACAAGAACTAATAAGGTCAGTCCCAGCCGAGCCCCCAAGGGAGCGTCCACACACCCGTCAGAGATAGTTGCAGCCCCTAGAATGGAAACTGCTTCCCACCATTCTATCCATGGGGTGAGCAAGCGTCTAGGCAGAAACGTGTCTGCTTGGCCCCTGTGGGAGGGACATCTCTTCCAGTCTCCTGGAGGTCAGTATTGGTGTTGCTGCCCATGGCTAGACAGAATGGATCCTTCCAGAAGAGCTGTGTCAATCCAGCGTCTGTTTTTGTAAACCGATGCACAGTTTTGTGTGCAGGGGGCACGATTCTACTTTACCGCTCCCAGCCTGACTTTGTGGTTCTTCCGGTGTGAATAATGCAATAGGTAGTCCAAGCATGTTTGTGTTGCTGCCTTGGCCGTGACTGTCATCCAGCACCGAGTACAAAAAAGACTGTAAGGAGGCAGGGAGGTGGGTGGTGCTGGGGGATCTCAGCGAACACCCCCAGTGGCTGCCAGCACTGCCCTGGAGGATTCTGTGTCCTTCTATCAGCAGACATCCTGTCCCTTGGGCATGTGCCACCATTGCAGGCGCTGAAAAGCATTTTTTAAGGCCGAGTGGAAGCCCATTTGTCTTTGGTTCCAGGAGCCAGGAGGGCCAAGGAATTCATCAAGAGTAAAGAGGGTCCACAAATCATTTAGAGGAGACCCCCTCCCTCTTCCACGACTATCCATCACAGTAGAATGGGGAAGCCCAGCAAGGAAACTACCAGAAAAACCCAACATTCTTGAGCCCTCCCAGTAGGAAATAGGAGCAGTGGTTGGAGCAGACAGCAAGGCAAAACTGAAACGGCTCTGACGCCAAAATGGCACAGGAAGGCCCGGGTGCTGGCCACCTCGCTCACTCTCCTCTGCCATTTTTCCTGAAGTGCTGCTGGGATCCAAGCCACAGCTGCACACCTTTTCCCAAGCATCCCTGGTCTTCTTTTCTTCCTACAAGATAATAAAAGCCCTCCCTTTAGGATTGTGACTCAGAGGAGGGTTAGCACAGACCTCCCCCACCACCCCCGGTGCTATCTGAGGCCAAGAGTCACACGCTTTCCCCACCCAGCGTCAACCCTCCCACCCACCGGGCAGGGAGGTGGCCAATGCCAGGGCAGTCAGCACCTGCCTTTGTGAAAAGGTTATTTTTAATATTCTTTTTGTAATCTTACTTGACCATAGCTTTTCCCCTCTTAGCCTAGTTTCTTTAAGGTCCTAGCATCAACCAACAAGCAACGCCTTTCTTTCAATCAAATAGATCTGATGGTAAAGACAAGGAAAAGCAGCAGAGAGCAGGGGCCAGGTTCAGGCAGATCCTGATGGTGGGTGGCAGGAGGAAGGGGAGGGTGCTGCACAAACACAGGTGTCTGCATCCCTGCTTCCACCTGGCCTTCTCCTCCCTCCTGCCATCAGAGCTCAGCAGCAAGGCTCCTCACCTCTGTTCCCTGCTACCTTGTCCCATCGCCACCCACCGACTTCCATTGTAACCAGCTTGTGGACGATGCTGTGGGGAAAAGTCTGCTTTTAGAGACAGGGTCTCACCCCATCACCCAGGCCAGAGTGCAGATCAAAGCTCACTATAACTCTGAATTCCTGGGCTCAAGCGATCATCCGGCCTCTCAGCCTCCTGAGTAGCTGGGACTATGAAATGTGTGCCACCATGTCCAGCATATTGGTTTTTTTTTTTTTTTTTTGTAGAGTCAGAGTCTCACTCTATTGCCCAGGCTGGTCTCAAACAATAGGGCTCAAATGATCCCCCCGCCCTCAGCCTCCCAAAGTGCTGAGATTACAGGCATGAGCTGTCACACCCAGGGAAAAGCCTGCTTTTATATGCTGCCGGTTAAGGTGTAAACTGAGGCAGCTCCTGAGGCGGTCTACTTGGCACAAGACGTTGAGATATAAAGCAATTCCTCTCAGTACACACCCTGGAGAGAAACTTGCATTCCTGCACACAGCAAGTGATTTTACCAAATGAAGCCTTGTTTGAAGGAGAGAAACTGAAAATAACCTAAGCATCCATCAATAGGAGGCTGGCTAAATAAACTGTGGCTTATTATAGGATGGAACATTTTGTGTCCCTTTAAAAAACAGTAGGTAATTATCAACGTACAACCATAGCTGGATCTCTAAGACATCATTATTGAATGAAAAAATAAGTCAAAGAATGATAGGTACAGTGTTCCACTTCCTAAACACATGACAGGTACACAAACCAATTCCATGATATGTATTTTCCTTAGAATGTATATATGTACACAAATGCAAAGAAAAATACTTGGGAAGATACACACTGAACTTCTCACACTGGCTACCTGAGCAAGGAGGTGGCGAGAGAAAGTGTTAGCTCGGCTGTAATAATTCCGCTTTTAACAAAGGAGAATGTGTGCACTCCTTACTTGTGTGTTTGAAATGTTTGCACAGAGAGGGCCCCTCCACACCCCCAGGCCTGTGCCCCGACCCACAGGGATGACCATCTCAAGTGGAAGTCACAAAAGCGTCCTGTGCCTCTTCTCTCTGCGTGTCTCTGTGTTGTTCATTGATTAACTCCACCTTGGAGCACTGATTTTTTTTATTATTATCTTCTGCAGGAAATCATCGCCATTAAAGAGGCCTACCAAAGACGTAAGTGACCTTTTGTTCTGGCTTTGGATAAAGTATATATCTTTCAAAACACCTCTGGGAAACTAAAGAATCTGCTTTCTTCCCTCCTTTTTTCTTCCTCAAAAGTATTTGACAGGAGCCTTGAGTCAGATGTTAAAGGTGACACAAGTGGAAACGTCAAAAAAATTCTGGTGTCCCTGCTACAGGTAAGAGTAAAGAGGTCTCACCTACTTTGTGATCTTAGGAAATGATCCTTGGCCATGTGGAACCATAAGGAAAAGGCAATGTAAATAAACATTTCCTTCTTTTATTCAAAATGTCCCGTCGGCCTAGCTCTTGTGAAATTATTCCACTGGGATTTCTCCCATAATAACAATCTACCTAGTCAGTTGCAGTTTACAGTCGCTTTTTATTAATGAATTAGCTCATTGGGCATCACCTCCTTGTTTTGCCAATGAGGAAACTTAGGCCTGAAGAGGGTGGGGTAACCTGCCCACATTCACACAAGAGGTAAGACACAGCCCAGGAGCAAGAACCAGACCATCTGACCCCAAGCAGAGCCCTTCCCTCAACATGACTCTGCCCTTACTTCCAGGATTCACCCCAGGTCTAGGCCTGCAAGAACCACTGCAAAGAACTTGGCCAGGAAATCAGGGCTTTCAGAATTGGCCCTGCTAGGACATAGTCTCCCAGGGCCCCAGACAGACAGCATCTGTATTCTCGTTGACTCACCTTTATGAGCTTTGTGCATTTCCTCTGTTTTGTTTCTCCCAATGTGGATAGACTGACAGCAGAGAACAGGAGAGAATAGGTTTTCCCTTGCTGCATAACAAATTGCCACAAACTTAGCAGCTCAAAATTGTGAGATTTATTATCTTACAGCTTCCATGGATCAGGAGTCCAGGCATGGGTTAGCCAAGTCCTTTGGTCAGGGCCTCAATAGGCCGAAATCAAGGTGTTGGCCCGGGTGCTGCCATCTCATCCGAGGCTCAGGGTCTTCTTCCAAACTCACTGGTTGTTGGTGGATTCATTTGCTTGTGGCTATATGCCCCTGTCTTCTTGCTGTCAACCACAGACCACTCTCAGTGTCCAGAGACCATCTGCCCCTCCCTGCCACATGGCCCCTATGGGCAGTTCACAACATGGCTGTTTGGTTTCTTCCAGGCCAGCAGGAGCTCAGCTCTCTGACGTCTTCCATCTCTGAAATTTTAAGAGCTCTCCCAATTAGGTCAGGCCCACCCAAGATTGTCTCCCTTTTGCTGAACCCAACTGATTAGGGACCTGAATCGCATGTGAAAAAATCCCCTCTGTCAGAGAACATGATGTGATCACAGGTGTTACATTTCATCACAGTCATAGGTCTCACCCACACTCAGGGGGAGGGATTACACGAGGACGTGGGCCAGTGGGCCGTCTTAGAATTCTGCCTACCACAAAGTTGGAAACCCATGACCAACCCTCGGGTTCTTTCTCACTAGGACCCTGAGTGGTAAAATTTGATATTTTGAAACAAAGACTACTTTCTTTCCAATGATCTCACTCTAGGGGACATCACAGGTTGCTGTCAGCCTGCTCCGAAGTCAGTGGGGTTTGTGAGTGACTGGTTTCTACAAGAAAAGAAAAAAGTGTTGCCACAGAAGCTACTCTGTTTATCAGTTGTGCCCAAAAGATGGCAGCAAAGAGCAGATCTTGCTGCGTGGCCACCCCTCTGCAATCACCCCGTTCTCCGGGACTTTCTCTTTTTGCTTTCTGTAGTCAAGCAGGAACTCAAGTTAATAACAGTGTGTCAATTTTTCTAGGCTGATCGTGATGAAGGAGATGACGTGGACAAAGATCTAGCTGGTCAGGATGCCAAAGATCTGTATGATGTAAGTGTGTGGATGTGCCAGTCTCCACACATTCTTTTTTTAAAAATTTATTAGAATTATTTCCAGCAACTGTTTATTTCATGCAAATGAGAATTTCTTAGGAAATAAGTATAACCTTTAAGAAATAAAGATCTGCTTAGATCTTTATAGATCAGCGGTCCCCAACCTTTTCGGCACCAGGGACTGGTTTCATGGAAGACAATATTTCCACGGATGGGGGGCAGGGATGGTTTCAGGATGACTTAAGCGCATTGCATTTATTGTGCAGTCAAACCTCTCTGCTAATGATAATCCGTATTTGCAGCTGCTCTCCAGTGCTAGCATCACTGCCTCAGCTCCACCTCAGATCATCAGGCATTAGATTCTCATAAGGAGCGCACAACCTAGATCCCCACATGTGCAGTTTACAGTAGGGTTCCTGCTCCTATGAGAATCTAATGCTGCTGCTGATCTGACAGGAGGCGGAGCTTATGTGGTGATGCAAGCGATGGGGAGCGGCTGTAAATACAGATGAAGCTTCGCTTGTTCACCCGCCACTCACCTCCTGCTGTGCGGCCCAGTTCCTAACAGGCCACGGACCAGTATCAGTCCACAGCCCAGGGGTTGGGGACCACAGTTATAGATCGTGTAAACAGTGTTCATAAGCCCAAATGAATGATTCCTATTCTTATACTCTAGGGTTAACCACATCAGATCCATTTTGGAACAAAGAAGGGTATAAATAATATAAATAAATACGTGAAGTATATTTGTGAGTTAGAAGCTTAAAGAGCGTAGGCAACCCATCTGACTTGTATTCAGTGCATGTTTTATAATTTCCTGCAAGGGAAGCCTGGTCACAGCACTATGTATTTCGTCTTTTTGCAAAAGTCTTTTTCAAAATGTTTGCACTTGACCCTCAAGGCAGGGGAAGGCCGCTGGGGCACTGACGAGCTTGCCTTCAATGAAGTCCTGGCCAAGAGGAGCCACAAGCAGTTGCGAGCCACCTTTGAAGCCTATCAGATTGTGAGTAGTGAAGTACTGGGGCGAGAGAGTTCACTGTCTTGAGCTATTTCCAAAAGAAGCCAAGGTCTGGGATATGGACCTGGGGGATCGTTTGCAAGAGTAGTCCTCAACTGGGGGTGATTTTGTCCCTGCCCACAAGGGATATTTGATAATGTCTGGAAACATTTGGGGTAGTCACAACTGGGGGTGGTGGGGGAAGCAGTGCTACTGGCATCTAGTGGGCAGAGGCCAGGGTGCTGCAAGACATCCCACAGTGCACAGGGCAGCCCAGACCGAAATGCAGCACCAAGACCGGGAGAGCTGCCTTACGGCAGAGGCCGGGGAAGCAAACAAGTATCATGTTCAGGGGCAAAGCTCTAGCGTCAGAGGGTCCAGGTGCAAATCCTGGTTCTACCACTGGCGAGTGACAAACCTCGCCAACTTCCTTTGTAAAACCAGGGACCATCAGTATCATCCTCACACCCTGACAGAGTTATTTTAAGAGTTAAATAAGATAAAGGCTCAGAACAGTAGCCAGCATGTGGTGAGTATACAAATGTTCGCTATTATTACTATTCCAGCTTACAGTTGGGCTAACAGTGCCTACCACTCTCAATGCAGATGTGATACACCTCCAAGATATGCTCCTGAAAAGATGTGTATCATTTATTCTCTAATCCTATGATAAATTTAGGCCAACAAGGTGTGTTAGCTATTTGAAGGCACTTAGCAGTAAGTCCTTCTCTGAAAAGCAATCTTTAATTGCAAAAGGCCTTTAGTGGAGTATCAGATTTTGGGGGGCCTCCTAGTTTATATCTGTAGAGTGACACCCATTCAAAGCATTTCTATGCCTTGTATCTCATTTCAATTTCACAATAGCCGTTCACAACGTTCATAACGTAGGCTGAACGGCTATTGTGACCCACAACGGCTGGACAAGGAAAGGCTGTTGAGTAAGCAACCATCTGTAACTCATCAGGACCACACAGCAAGTCGGTAGCAGAAAGTGGAGGAGAACTCCAAGATTCCCCAGCCTGAGCTCCTACCTCGGCTGGAGCTGGCTGATCCTCCCTCGAAATAGCATTTCCTATGTGCCGCCAGCAGATAAAAAGACAATAAAGCTTTGGAATTTTATCATTACTGTATATAAGCCTTTAGGGCCCACTGCTTTCATATCATGCCCAAAGTCAGCATCAAAGGCAGCCAACCCTGCACTCGCCTGGTCTCTGTGCCTGCTGAGCAGCCTCCGAGGTAGGGGACTTCTCCATGACCAAGATCCTCTCCCATGTGACGGGGCCTCAGATGGACTTTGTGGGTACATGCGAGTGTGTGTGTGTGTGTGTGTGTGTGTATCAACTACTGACTACCTGCAAGGACACTCTCTAGGCCAATATCTCAAAGTTGATCCCAAAACAGCAGCATCAGTATCATTAGAACCTGTTAAAAGTGAGGGTTCTCAGTCTCTACCCAGGCCTACTGAATCAGATTCCCTGGTCTTGGGGTCTTGCCATTTGTGTTTTAAAAGGCCTTCCAGGTGATTCTGATGCATGTTATAGTTTGAGAAGTCTGCTCTAGGGTGACTAGCTGTATGACCTTGGCAAGTTATTAGAGGTTCTGTGCCTCGGTTTCCCCAACTGTAAAATGGAAATAATAGTACCTACTTCACAGGATTAATAAGGATTGAATGAATTAGCAGAAGTAAGCACTTAGTACCTGGCATGCAGTAGGCACTCAATAAACATTAGCAGTTGTCAGGAGTCTCCTTATGTGAACCAACACTGCCAAAAATCGAAGTTAAAGCTCAAGTGCATAGGAAGATAATCTGTGGATTTGATGATTCTTTACATGAAACCAGCTGTGAAATGCTGTAATGCTATCTATTCATCCGTTCCAAAAGCCTTGCACAAGCATTGTTCATCTTGATCTTTATTGTTATTTTTTAGTTCGCCCTGCTTGTAGGACCCAGGTTTTCTGATGTCTCTGACCAAAAGCACAGAGATGCTAGCGCAAGATCACTGGAGATGCGGCGCAGGTTTTCCTGGCGTAGAGTCGAATTTTACTTTTAGACACAAAACCTCAGGGTTTTGCCATTTATTTGCTCTCTAACCCTTTGGACACTCTCAGCAACCCCAGGCCAAGCGACAGAGCTTCCCAAACAGCTGCATCATGCGGGGCTATTACAGTCCCCAATTTTACCAAATGTGAAAGACTTACGTAGTTATAAAGCCAAAGTAAGTTCCCCAAACAGGGCTCAGCACCAGCAGCAGGTACACATGCCCACAGCTGGCCTTGCTGCTTCCCTGTCATGTCCTCGTCACTTGTCCCCACCGCTGTGCGCGCTCCTCAGCCCACTCCAGAGGCTTCAGCCCTTTAACTGCTGCTGTGAAAGCAAGAGCACAAGGGCTCCGCTGTGGCATGCTGTCCATTTGGGGGAATGGATTTTGAAAGACAAGAATGTCTCCCCCATTCTTCTAACCTCCCTACAGGCATTGCTAGCTGTTTACCTCGAGTCTTAGATTCTTGTTTGGAATCTACCCTCCTAATGTGCTTTTGTACTGAGATCAGAAAGCCTCGTTCTGTCCAAAGAGCCCTTAAGAATGAAGTATTCCAGGCCGGGCATGGTGGCTCACGCCTGTAATCCTAGCACTCTGGGAGGCCGAGGCAGGTGGATCGCTCAAGGTCAGGCATTCAAGACCAGCCTGAGCAAGAGCGAGACCCCGTCTCTACTAAAAAATAGAAAGAAATGATCTGGACAACTAAAAATATATATATATAGAAAAAATTAGCCGGGCATGGTGGCACATGCCTGTAGTCCCAGCTACTCGGGAGGCTGAGGCAGAAGGATCGCTTGAGCCCAGGAGTTTGAGGTTGCTGTGAGCTAGGCTGATGCCACGGCACTCACTCTAGCCTGGGCAACAAAGCGAGACTCTGTCTCAAAAAAAAAAAAAAAAAAAAAAGAATGAAGTATTCCTGTAACCAAAGTGAAAAGCTTGCAAAGGACAGACCCGCTAGCTTGGGCCAGTCGATTGCTTTCAGATTGTGTGTTCCATGAGCCATAGAGCCACCTCGGTAGCTACCAGGAGTGGAACGGGGTGGGAAGAGAAGAGGGGCCAATACTACCTCGTTGTATCATGTGAATAGCGCCCCCTGCCGTTGTTCAAGGAGGAGACATGAGAGGGCAGGAGCACGACACTCGTGCCTGGGCAGGGGTAAGGAGCCCGCCACCTGCCCCCAGCATGGCTCTGCTTTTCTGCTTTTATCTATTTTCTAGGCTGAAATGCTACAGAAAATTGAAAAACCCTGTCCTAGCATGGCGTCAACAGTAGAAACAGAAAATGGTTTAATGTGAGGATATTTTTTTAAGTAAACAAGACCTGTGTGAATAAAATGTCCTCTTGAAGTACAATTTCAGTCTATACAACAAGAACTCTATTTCTCGGAAAGTGATACCAGTCGCTTCCAAAATACCAACTCCCACATCAAACCCAAGAAAGGCTGGGGGCCACTAAGGAAGTGACAGGATTGAACCCTGCCCCACTTCCTTCTAATCCAGTTCCCACTGCCACACACCACGGCCTCTAGGGACACAAACAATGCGAGGAGACCAAGTACCGGGGCTTCGTTCGGTCTGGCCCTCCTCCTCCCAGATATTGTGCTTGCCTCGCACAGCATCTTTTGTTTACCTGTGTTTTCAAAATAAGCTATAATACATAAACTCTACTGGTATGAATTCAAAGTCCCCAATTCTTAATAGAATCAATTGTGTCATATCCTCAAAAGACAATTTCTAAGAAGTTTCAGTATTTCTAAATGCTTAACTGTGTTTCCTCAAACCCTGCAAAGCACTCTGCTTTCTCTTTATTTGCCTGCCCTGAGCTTGGCCCAGGCAGTATTTGTGTTAAGGATAGTCACGATTTACTCTGAACTTCAGCTTCTGTAAATATTTGGAAGGGAACCCAGTGTGTAATGCTGTGCAGAGCGACATGTGAGCCGGTGGTGAATATAGGATCATTTGGAATCACCCCAGAGTGAAGAAAGTGGCATTCAGATGTGGTCAGCCCCCCACCTTCCCGCCCTTGCAGATCCACCCTTTCGGGAACTTTAGATCAAGTCCTCACCATGAAGTTCGCAGCCCTTACTTATTTCACCCAAACTGTAAGTGACTGAGAGTTCCCAATCCCAAGGAGATGAGGGAGGTGCGGATCAGATTATTATAGCTGCAGCCTGCCATGACCTCAACACTGGAAAGAATGAACACACTGGAAACTAAAGTACTACATAAATATAAAGAATTGTTGTGACTGTGTATATTCATTGTTCCCCCACTCCCTAATTTTACAGTTGAGGAAACTGAGGCCAAGGGAGTGGCATTGCCGGGAGTCAAATCCATTAGCGATCAAATCTGGACTAACTCGGCAATGAGGCCGCCTCTCGGATGGGTGGCAACCACCCCAATCCTGCAAGGCAAGAGTCAGGATAGGAGTTCCTTGAAGCCACAGGACTAAATCTGGAAACATTTAGTGCTTTTCATAAGTGAACAACCCCAAGAGTGCCAAGGCCAAAAGCAAACCTGAAATAACGGCTGGCCTTTGATTTTTCTCTCCAGCTCATTGGCAAAGACATAGAAGAAGCCATTGAAGAAGAAACATCAGGAGATTTGCAGAAGGTCTATTTAACTATCGGTAAAGTAAAGTTAGGAGAGTCTCTGTCTTAGGTTGGGCTCCCTGGAACCAGACTCAGGCAGAGGTTTGCATGAAGGAAGCTTTTGGGGAGCCATTTGGGAACAACGCTACTAAGCAATATTGGGCAAGGGAGATAGTGAATGTGATGTGGTTGCAACGGGGGGTTCGCCAGTCCCACAGGGTAGCTCTGAAGCTGGGACGTCCAAAGTGGAGTGAGGGGGCCAGGCCCTTGCACCCCACATCAACCAGTCATTGCAACTTTGGGTAAGCCAGCTCTCTCCCTTGGAGGGAGATTCCTAGGGAGGGAATCAGCTGTGAGCAGCGGCAGGCAACCCTTGAATGAGTGCCTCCATCCTGAACAGGGCATCTGGTGCACACCACAGTGTCCACTACAGTTCCACTAAGATCACGGGTCCCTGAGAGCAGCTGTCAATAGCCCGGGACCATTATCTCGTTTTAGGTAGCCTGATGGCTCATTGGTTTCCTTTTCCATTTGGTTCCCTTCAAGGTTTGCAAAAAATGAGGTCTGTTTAGAAAGAGCAGAGGGAGACGAGATCTTGGCAGTCCCAGGCAAACCCCAGGACGTCCTTTCCAGGTGTTGCCTGAAGGCAGGAAATAGCAGAGAGATAGGCACAGGGTTGTGTCTGGCAGGCTCTTTTTTCCTCTCTGCAAGCCCTGGAATGAAGGCTTTGTCCATTGTCCACACTCCTGGGTAAGGAGTCCAGGGCACCATCCCAGATGGCACAAGAAATGGAGAGACATACCCTCAGAAGAGGAAGAACCAAACAAGCAGCGTTGGAAGTTAAAAATGTGCCCCAGTTGCCAAACTCCTTTTTTTTGGTTTTTTGGAATATTTTTTTAACAATGTCAGCAATTGATTTTTTTAATCCACCCTCATTTTGCATTCAAATTAGCTGGACCTCTACTGCGATGCGCAGAGGTCTAAATGTCCCTAGAGTCACTGGTGGGACACCCTAGGTACACACACAAGCCCTAGTGTAGGATGACTGTCCTTACTTCTTCAAGGAAGAGTCTCTTAAGTGGATGGAGGGGTCTGCACATGGCCTGGTTCTGAGGCTCCAGACCCTTGCTGTACGGCACTCGCAGTGCAGAGAATCAGGAAAACACCAGAATGTAGTCAGAAGATGGTAATACAGCCATTCAATGATTTAACATTTTTCAGCACCTGCCTGGGCCCAGGGGTTGTGCTAGGTGTGAGGATCAGAGGTAAACAAGGCCCAGTTTTTGCTCTTAAGGAGCTTAAAGTCCAAGGTGGATACACACAAATCAGCAGATCAGGCTAAAGATAAAGATAAAAAACAAACAGACAAAAAGCAAGGAGGATACAGAAAAAGGAAAAGACAAGTCCCTGGGGTTGGGACCATGAACTGCAGGAGTTGATGGTGCTCCAAAAGTAAAAGTGATTACAAAGGACCTTGATGGCTGGGTGCAGTTGCTCACGCCTATAATCCCAGCACTTTGGGAGGCCAAGCCAGGAGGATCACTTGAGGCCAGGAGTTTGAGACCAACCTGGACAACATAGTGAGACCCCATGTCTACAAAAAATTTAAAAATTAGCCGGATGTGATGGTACATGCCTCTCATCTCAGCTATTCGGGAGGTGGAGGCAGGAGCCTTCCTTGAGCCCAGGAGTTCAAGACCATGGTGACCTATGATCGTGCCACTGCATTCCAGCCTCAGAGACAGAGCAAGACCCTGTCTCAAAAAAAAAAAAAAAAAGACCTTGAGAATAAACCACACAAAGAAAATATGACTTTATGATAACTATATTTTCTAGGCATTTCCTACCATACTCCCACCTAACTCATAACAGTATCTAGGAGGAGGGGCTGGGGCCACGCGACTCCCACCCCTTGCAGCCTCTGGAGCAACAGTTCTCAGAGTGAGGTCCATGGACCTCCTGCATCAGAATCCCCTGTTGCAATACAGTCTCCTGGGCCCCACTCCAGGTAACCCGCTGAGAACCTCCAGGAATGGAGCCCAGGAGCCCACACTTTTACAAGCCACTCAGGTGATTGTCTTGTGCTCAATGAAGTTCAAGGAGCCCTGCTCTGAAGGCAAGGAGGAGCAAGATACAGAGCACACGGCTGGCTGCCCTTCCCTCCCCTGGCCACGGACAGTTTATCCCACATCTTCCCTAGCCACCCTCACCTAAGCTTTTGAGGGATTCCTGCAGCTGTTAACAACAGAGCTTGTTCCCCAGGCATAGAATATATACAGCAGAAACGTGGTGAGTTTTCTTTCCAAAATATAAGGAAGAAGGAACATCAAGAGAGGAGACCCTATGTAGGTATGACACACGCTGGCTTTAGGCAGGCAGTGATTTCAGCATCAAATAGTGCTGCACGGGAGAGCATCTTCAGGAAACCTTTGTGGAGGTTACTAGCTCACATGATCTGGTGACCACAGTAAGTCTCAAATATGCTACTTCCCAAGGTAGCACGCAGGTTCCTGCCACTACCTCCAATCCAGCAGCCCTTGGATTGTTCTTAGGAGAAAGGGACCAGACGTTTTGCTATGGGCTTTTCTTTCCCACTGAAACTCCAATGGCTGGCATGTGGCCTATAAAAGGAGACTGACCACCCCCACTCTGCTCCCCTAATCCTGCTCCTCCCCCTTGCTCATAAGCATCGATCACACAGGCAATCACCTAGGAAACGAGAGCCCCGTTACAGGACGTATTAAAGTTGCACATTTCACATTTTATGCTGAATTTATTACTTATTATTAATCCCTAAAATCAAACAATTCTAAGTGTCCTAGAGAAATGTCAACAACCTAAAGAGTAATGTGTTAGTCTAGATGGATCCATATGAGCCTGGGAGGAGGGAGAGGAATAATAATCTATTCCCAGGAGTGGAGATGCACCCTGACTCCTGGTGGATGAGTAGAAACCAGGCTTCATTAAACTGCGGGTAGATCAAAGCTGGCAGGCAAGGGAGGGCCAGAGAAGAGTGCGTAGCAGCATCACAGGGAGGCCATCTTCAGAAGGGATCAAACACTTCATCAAGCCCACATCCCAGATCGCAAACTAAGAAGATCGTGGGGAACCTGGAAAAGATTCAGAGATGAGGCTCACAGAACAAACCGAGTGAGGACAAACAAAGGGTAGGAAGGTTGTTTGGCACAGGAAAGCAGGCCACGGTCCAACCGAATACATTTCCGAGATTATGGAGTTTTATTACTGGAGGTTGCTGGCCAATCTGTTTCCCCTCAGAACCCCGCTCCAGCACCAGAGATTTCACTTAGATATGAGGAGTTATTTCTGCTGGTGAGAGCTGTGTGCTTTGCAGGGAGAGTCCGAGGCCGCCACAGCTCCCCTCCTCCAGAGGCTCTTCAGGGAACAGGAGGGGGTCTTATGCATCTGCAGTGGCTGTGACCCGGCTCTGCTTAAAGATCCCAGGTGCCCTGACCAAGGAATCTTCCAAATCTCATTCCACAGCAGTGTGAAGTCAGCTCCTTTCAAACCTCTGCCCCATCATTCAGTGGGTTCCCAGGGCAGCCAGGTGACACTCAGAGAGTCTCCATGTCATTCAAAAAAACGTAAAAGCCTCACATTCTCTTTTCCCCTGCCCCACCCAGTGAGATGTGCCCGGGACCTGGAGGGCTATTTTGCTGAACGTCTGTACAAATCCATGAAGGGTGCGGGGACGGATGAGGAGACGTTGATTCGCATCATTGTGACCAGGGCCGAGGTGAGACGCACTCGACTCCAAAGAGTCTGCTTCAACTTCTCTTTTTCCCACCACTGATGTTATCGACAAATAGTTTCTATTAAGTGCCTATTTACAGAAAAAGTAAAACACAGATGGCCCCTGCCTTCCCGGCATTTGTAGAAGACATTGTGCTCCGGTTCAATCTGTTTCTTTTTATGAAAATACAATAATGATCGTTGCTTCTATTTCTGTCCTGTGTGGCTCCGGAGAGCTCCTGGCGGGTGCAGAGGGGACCCTGCAGAGCCGTTCTGAGGGAGAGCAGCTACGCACGGCTCCACTTTACGGAAAGCAAAACAGACACCTAAGGAGGGCACCCAGCTGCAGAGACAATAAGCAAACGATTTTCTAACTCCAGAGCCAGGCCTTTACGTAGTCAAACACACCACAGAAGCACGATTTTGCACAAGAAACACATCAGTATGAGACAATGTTTCTCAACCTTTTTTTAAAAATTATTGTTCCCTAAGGAGCCTTTTCAGAAACTTTGTTTTCCCTAATTGCCACACCCCCAGAAATGTTAACACCACAGATAATACTATATCTCTGTTTATGGACCATATGAATGTCAGTGATTTATACATAAAAAGGTTAAGATTTGTTTTTACCCCCTAAGAACCAATTTTCGCCCCCTCTGGAGATCATGTGTATAAGGAAAAGAAGGGTTCGGTGGCCAAAAGCTTTGGCCCAGCTCTCAATATTCCCAGCTAGTGCTTTGAGGTATAGGGCCACAGACAGAAGGGGACACAAAATAAAGGGGACACGGCATGTCGTCTGCAGTAGGAGAAGCCTTGGAGAATGAAGTGAAACTAAGCGCTCGAAAACCACAGACATCTCCCCTTAAACAAATGTTCAATGAGCGGGGAGAGATACCAGCCCAAATTCTGATCCATGGCTTCTGGACAAATAATACTTAACATCTGACACTGTTTTTAAATATAACTTCGCAATGAGACAGTTCTTTCATTTTTATTTCTATTCCTGGAATTTCTCCTCCTCCTCCTCCGCTACTGACCTTTTTCTTTTTCTATTAAAGTGCATTTCTCCCTCTCCTCCCTCTTCCCCTTTGCCAGTGTCTCTGCTGCTCTCCCATAGTTTCTCTCCTCTCTCCCTCCCTTATCTCTCCAGGTGTCTGCCTTCTCTGCGTCTCTGTCTCTGAGCAATTCCTCAACCCCCAGCCAAAGTCAGAGAGGTCCTGAGGGTCTCCAAGGGGGCAGGTTGGCAACAGAGCAAATCCCCAGGGAGATTGGATCCACCCAGAGAGAGGGCTTGTGGGGGTTCTGGGCTCACTCTGACACAGACCATGGAGTGTTTTATTCCAAGGTGCTCTGTCCCACCTCAGAACTGACCACATGCCCTAGGTCATCTCATCATGTGGACAGTTTCCCCAGAAGCCTTTAGGCCCAGCTACATATAATATTAACAGTTTGGCTGGATCTCCTAATCCCCAAAGCCACATGGTACTAGCACAGAGCCCTAGGACTCCACCTCCCCCAGCACTGGGCAGGCAGCCAAGCAGGGGGTACCCAGGCCAGAGGAGAGAGGGACAGACTCCATCCCCTCCTGTAGTCTCTTTCCCCTGCTCAGCATCCACTTCAGACCATTCCCCACACGCACGTTCTCCTGTTCTCACCTTCTCTCTCTCTCAGTCCAGCTTCTAACTGGGGCAGGAGAAGAAAGAGCCAGATACCTGAGCCACACTTTGTAGGTGTGAGGTGCAAGGTACAGTCTAAACCAAAAAAGAAAAGAAAAACTGCTGGTTAAAGGGAGCTCTTTGCTGCTTTTATGAGACTCACGATGTTCTATCTGGAATTGTATCTTTTCTGGTGCAAGTTCTCCCTTACTAGGTTGTAAGAATCTTTTGGCAGAGCAGTCTTTCCATTCGTTTTTCTCCTGAGTCCTGTCCTCACTTTCAGGACTTTGTTTTTTGTGGGTTTTTTTTCAAACTTTCAATGAATTAGATTCAAAATAAGTCCTACAAATTGATATCGATTTGAATTTTGTTGACTGGCATGTATATCCTCACTGATCAGGATATGAGGGGGAAAAATGCTTAATTTCAAGTCTCTGTGTTGACAGTTTTCTTAACCTTATAACCAGGAGTCAGCCAGCTAAAGCCTGCAGGGAAAATCAGCCCCACTGCCTGTTTTTGTATAGTCCTGCTACATAAGGATGATTCCGTTTCAAATATTAACTAACTGTAAAAAACTCAAAAGAAAAAATATTTTGTAATGCACAAAAACCATAGGAAATTCAAGATTTAGTTTCCATAAATCAAGTTTTGATGGAACATACCCACATGCAGACACCTCTGCAACCTCTGGGGAGCTGAATTCAGCTCTCCATTTCTCATCCACAAAATGGAAATAATAATATTAATAGCTCTGCCTCAATGTTTTGGCATAAACGAGCAAAGGAGTGCAGTGTAATGGGTTTAGAACTGTGCCTGCTGTTTATGGTGAACACACTATAATGTTCTTGTCCCCATTGTTGTTGTCTTTCCTACAGGTGGACCTTCCGAGGATAAAAGCAAAGTTCCAAGAGAAGTATCAGAAGTCTCTCTCTGACATGGTTCGCTCAGACACCTCTGGGGACTTCCGGAAACTGCTAGTGGCCCTCTTGCACTGAGCCAACCCAGAGCAATAGGAACACAGGGAGGAACCACCTTTGTCAAGAGCACATTCCAAATCAAACTTGCAAATGAGACTCCGGCATGAAAAACCCTCAAGTGTCCTGGTTTATTTTCTTGGCAGCTTAAGCAGTGCAGCCAGGCCAAGCTGTTTAAGTTGAGGGCGGCCATGTCAACATGCTTGGGCAGGTCACCTTGAATGCTAGCTTAGCTTAGCAAGTATCTGAGCTCCCTCTTAACTTTCCTTTAGCATAGTAACTGAATGCTTTCTAAGCACAAATGAAATCAGCAGTTGATGAAAAAACTATGCATTTGTAATAGCATATTTAGAAGACTGTGCATCACACAGAGGTGTGTATGTTCTGGGTAAAGATTGCATGGTTAAGGTACAGGAAAGACAAAATTAAACCATTTGTTAATTTTCCTTCTGTATGTTTAATTTATAAGCCTCAATATTAATTAAAGTTGTGGATTTTGTCTCCATTAGCCACTTTTCCAAAGGCTGGCTTAATTAGTTTGGGCTCTTGTCCTAGAAACATATGACTTGTGAAATTCAAACATATTTGGGAAATTTAAACAATTACATTTATTAATCACCAAGGACAAGGAAACAATTCACTTGCTTATGTGAAATGTAACTAAGGGTAAAATCCCTAATCTGCTACCTGATTCAATTGGGTTTTCTCACTTCTCTAAACATTTGATTTACTTGAGTCTTCCTTCTGATCTTCAAATGTAGTTAGGCTGAGCAAAGTGCCAATAGGATCAAGGTCAGAGGTCTACCTCTCAAGCAGATTGGTTCTGCACCAGTAGAATTTCTGTTCCAAGGTGCTGGTTCATAGCCACGTGTTGCTAGACGTGGAGGGATCTGTAAAGAGAATCTGGACCCTTGGTCCAATAACCATAGTTACCATGCACTGGATGACTATTTGTGCCTGTACTACCATGTGGCATAATTTCATACTTAATCCTTCCCACAGCTCTATGAAGTTAATATTACTCCCATTTAGCAATTGAGGAAACCGAGACATTAAGTAACCTGGCTAAATTCATTCGCAAGCAATAGTATTAGGATTTGAATCCAGGCCTGGCTGACTCCAGAAATCACGCTACCAATCACCTTTCATGGAAAAATAACTTGAAGTCCATGGGAATGGATCTGTATTCATTCACCTGCTTAATTCTCTACTGTTTGCCAATCACTGTGCTGGGCTCTGGGGGTACAGAAATAAGTAGAATACTGATTAACCCTTGGGCAATTCGTTCCCAGGCCAATAATGTAGACAGATGTCTCCTTTATTCAACAGAATGCTGTAAGTGCATTAATAAGAGATGGTAAAGGGCTCTAGCCATGAGCAAGAAGAGGGAACACACAGCTCTGCATGGGGGAGCTGGGAAACGCTTCACAGAGATGCACTTGTGCTGGGTTTTGGAGAATGCGTAGAAGCTCTCCAGAGGAATAGAGGAAGAAGGGCACAGGCAGGGGCTCAGAAGCGTGAGTGAGCAGGATGTGCTCAGGAGGAGGTGAAATCCCCTCTCCTGGGGCAGAGATGTGGTGAAAGGAAGGAGTGGGCTGGGGAGGTAGGCAATGAGGTTGCTGAAAATAGGTTTGGATCGCATCAGCGATGGTTCTGCCTGCCAAGCGTGGGTTTGGTCCTTTGGGCTATGGCAGTCACTGGAGATGTTTGAGTGGAGAATGTGACCAGATTTGGACTTGGGAAATCACTTTGGTGGTCTGATCAACATAGAGCAAATAGCCCCAATGCTCAATCTACAGATGATGTCTGGGATAGATGTCATGTGTATCTTTTGGGTGGCTATAAAATGGTGATTGACAAATTAAGATATTACGTTAACATAGGTGTCTTCAGCATCCTTGGTTTATCTACCTAACAGTCATTGTCATCCTTATGAGATTTAACACATAAAAAGTTATTTTCTAGAGCCAAGCTCAGTGACATAATATACTCACGTTTACTTATTTGTTGCCAAAGTTGGTCTTTGCTTTTATAACCAGAAACAAAACAACCTGTTCTTGGGATCTGAACTCATGGTAAGGGCAGAAAAACAAACCGATGGCCTGAAAATAGATCTATTAAAAACAGAAATAACTTGAGATTGCTAATGGCCATAATTCACATGAGGAAGAGTGAGAAGGTATTTCACCGGTGAGAAACTGAGACAGAATAAGACAGAGATGCAAAGTCATTTGCTCGAGGTTGCAGACGGGAAGTGCCAGGGCCAAAACTCAGCACCAGGTCCCTCTGACTCCAATGTCTGTGCTTTTGCCAGTCTTGCTCATGGTCCATGAATAATTTTGTCAGAAATTTTGCCGAGCAAGGCATGGAGGTACCTCTCTCCATGGCTGCTGAACACTGCTTGTCGCCTGCCAGCAGGAGCCAGTGTCTATGTGAGTGGCTGAGGTCTGGCCTGCCTAGGAGTGCCCCACCCTGCCTGCTCCCAGGAAGGTGGCTCAGGAAGGTCTTCCTTTCCCTTCCACACACCCCTGCCCCACCCTGCTCAGGACCCTCTCACCTCCCCCAAAGCCCCCAGCCTCAGAGGGTGGGCCTGCCTGGGGTGGGCAGGAAGAAGGAGAGGACAAAGATGGAAAGAGGAGAGAGGAGAGCAACACTATTTTGTCATCCTCCCATGGACAGCCCTGTCCCACATACCATCCCCTTTGTCCAGGGCCACTGCAGGAGCGCCAGCTCCTGCCACCCAGGTGTCAGATAGGTGGGGAAAGGTCAGGACCCCACCTCCAGGCCTGCATAGGTACATGTGTAACTCAGCCCACATTTCCCCAGGAAATTCTGTCCCAGGCCCTGGTCAGGCTTCACTCTGTTGCTCACTCGCAGTGAGTCAACTGGGCGTTGCAGGTGAGCAGACTTCGAGGCGCTGGCCTGGGTGAACCGTGGCAGAAGCTGAGAGGGCCCCTGAGGAGCCCAGAGCATCCCACTACCAAGTGTGGGAGCTCCAGCCCTCTGCAAATTCCTCTCTGCAGCACTGGGGGTCCCAAGTGGCACCCGCATGCAGACCTGCCCTAACATGCACATCACCCTGGCTTCTTTCCCTTTTCTAGCTCTGTCCTGAACTAGGAGGGGACTGTGAGGGCTACTTGGCCCACACGGCCAAGGCCTTTCCACAACCTTGCCCACAGGGCCCTGGGAAGAGGCCTGCACCTGCCCTGGAAGCCAGCCCAGGGCCCTGTGGGCAGGGGCTTTTGAGGTCTCAGGTGCCTAGTGCAAGGCCTAGGAAAGGGGGTCCAAGCGGCAAGTGGGGGTGTCTCCTCAGCCCCATGGACGCCCCACCCCACAGTTCAGGGCACTTTAAGAGGAGGGTCCACACAGCGCACTCGAGACAGTGGGCCCAGGGTGGGCCCCCAGTGACCTGGAATCAGGTCACTGCTCCCGTGAGCCCCTCCGAGCGGCACTGCCCACCTGCCTTCTTATTCTTCTCTGGCCTCTGACTTTCCTGTTTCTTCTCCTTTCAGGAGACCAGCTCAGCTTGCTGGGACCCTGCATGGGCCTCGATCACATCACATGGGCAAAATACCCTCCTACACACACACACACACACACACACACACACACACACACACACACACACAATACTTCCTTCTGCTGCACGGGTGACGCCACCTAGCCTGGCCTTCTGGAGCCTGACTGAGACTGGAGGTGAACATTTCTTTGTCATCCATCTCTAGCCCCTCCCGTGTCATGACTCTCAAGTGCAAGGGGCCGGATGGCAACTGGGTCACGCCTATTGCAGTCCTGCAACGAGCTTGAACCGAGAGCCTGCCATGTGCCAGGCACGGCGCTGGCACTGAGGATTCAGGGTGAGCCACCCCTCCCTGTCCTGCCCTCAGGAAGCTTCTGGTTTGGGGGAGGAAAGAACTATCAATCACCAAACCCAGCCAGAAAATAATCCCACATTATAAAGCCAGCCATGACAGAAAGAACTGGGTGCTGTGACGGATGGTGCCGGGGGCTGGGCTGGAGGGTGGGGAGAAGGGACCAGCCTTACACGGGGCAGCAGTGAGGCTGAGGAGAGACTGAAGGATGGGACACACACAGCTTGGCAATACGGGGTGATGTGGCAGGAACAGGGGCGGTCTGGGGACCCTGGCCAGCCAGTGGCTGACGCTGTGTGAGGGAGGACAGAGCGCAGGCGGTCAGCGAGGCTGTCAGGGACCAGACGAAGCAGGACCTCACAGGCCATGGTAAGGTGTGTGAGTTTTCTTCTAAATGTACTTTTAAGGTGCCACCCTGTCCTTCCCACAGGGGTGTCCCGCATTCAGGCTCCAAGGTCCCACCTCTTTTTGTCAGAGCTCCACTCTGCCCACGGCTTCCCGCATGACTAGGTCCAAGATTACGTGGTCTCAGCCCAGACCCGCCCCAGAAGCCCTAAACCTTGTGCTGATCCTGGGTCCCCAGCTCAGCCCACTCTTCCTCTCCTCATGGTGAGTCCTTCTAGGATTTTGGTGTCCTTTCCCACGAGGTGACCGCAGTTAGGGCCACGTGACCGTACCTGAGAGTTTCCGGAAACACTAGATCCTAGTGGATCGCAGTTAGGGGTTGTGGATGCTGCAAATGTTTAGCAAGGGGCAGGGGGCTGGGGGGAGACTGATCTACAGCGTTTGCCAGTTTCCATGGCGTAAATACGCCCACCACGACCCACTGCAGCTACTGACATGCTGGAGCCTGACTGAGACTGGAGGTGAACATTTCTTTGTCACATTATAAAGCCAGCCACAACAGAAAGAACTGGGTGCTGTGACGGAGGGTGCTGGGTGCTGGCTAGGTTTGATGATTGATAGTTCACAGAGCACGGAGCCGGGAAAAGAGGAGCACAGCAGCGTGCAGCATTTCCACCACAACTTCAACAGCATAGGTAATAGTAAAATGGAGTCAAGAACTAGGAAGCAATGAATTTTGAGTATTCGTAACGTTTTTTATCAATATTTTTTTTTTTTTTTTGAGACAGAGTCTCACTCTTTTGCCCGGGCTAGAGTGAGTGCCGTGGCGTCAGCCTCGCTCACAGCAACCTCAAACTCCTGGGCTCAAGCGATCCTTCTGCTTCATCTTCCCAAGTAGCTGGGACTACAGGCATGCGCCACCATGCCCGGCTAATTTTTTCTATGTATAATATTTTTAGTTGTCCAGATCATTTCTTTCTATTTTTTAGTAGAGATGGGGTCTCGCTCTTGGTCAGGCTAGTCTCGAACTCCTGAGCTCGAACAATCCGCCCGCCTCAGCCTCCCAGAGTGCTAGGATTACAGGCATGAGCCACCGCACCTGGCCTTATCAATATATTTTAATTATAAGTTTATACGATTTAATTTTTTTTAATGTTTAGCAACCAGCTTCTAAAATTCCTGAGAAATTAACAACTGGCTCTTTTAAACCACCAGGAGCTGACTCTAGCACTGTAGTTTGTCTGGGTCTTAATCCCATTTCTCCCAGGGGACGCCCAAGACAATTTGCACCCTGACCCCAGGTACCAGCATAAGAAGTATAATAATTATCCTGAATACTCTTCTCCCCGGGAAATGGGCTGCTACCTACCTACCGTGTGCTTCAAGTTCACGATGACTGGCAGTGTGGATTGTCTATTGCACAAGGCTGCCCGGCTGAAACCCAGCCCTGGTTCTCCCCACCACGACTGCCTGCAGGACTCCAGCTGCCTAGAGAAGGTGCCTGCTGCCGATTTGCACAGAGGCACCCATGGGCTGGTCCTGGCATCATACATTATTTATTTTACCTGGAAGGGGCCATTCCAGAGACTCTTCTCTGGACAAAATGCCTTGTTACCAGTTACTTACTCTAAAAATTTTAAGTTCTGACTCTCTAGGCAAGCCATGTAACCATATAATCAATCTCTGTAAACCTATTCTTAGACGAGTGTTGAAAAGTGAAGATGAAGAGGAAAAAAGAGATGAGAATAGTCCAGTGGAAACAGAGGCTTTACCACATGGAGCAGGTAGATGGGGAAGGAGCACAAGAAAGTGGACCATGGTAAGGGATGCCGTGGCTGCCTTTGAGGGGGACCTCAGCCCAGTCACAGTCAGATGTGAGAGTCCCTAGAAGCCTCCACCATCTTCACCCAGAGTGCAACATGCCCCTGGCCCAAGCGTGTGCCGTCTGGCTCCTTCTGCAGCAAGAGACTAATGCACAGAACTCCTCCAGACTGCAAACAAACTATGTCCCAAGCACATTACAGCCAATAAAAATGCCTCCGAAACCAGATAAGCTGAGAAATAAGGGTGCCAGAAAACCAGAAATGGTATTCAGCTCCCCATGCCAACAAGCAAGAGCCCCGACATTTAATACAGAGAGACGTCAAGTCAGCCTATCTGCGTCCCAGCAATTTCTCTCACGTCTAGGCATAGGGTGTAGACCAGTGTGTTGGGAGACAGAGGGTCAGGAAAAAGAAAACAAATGCCCAGGGGTGTGGTGTGGAGTTAGGATTATTTAAAATTAACTTTTTCTTTATTTTATTTCTGTAAATTTCAGATTTAAAGAAAAGTTTTAATAGTATTAGAGAGAGTTCCCCTGTACCCCACTCCCAATTCCCCATGTTACTCACATGAATATGGCACAGTTGGCATAACTCATAAATTACTATTGATACATTATAATTGAGTGAAGCCCACATACTTTATTCACTTTTCCCCAGTTTTATCTACTGCCATTGTTCTGTTCCAGGTTCCATCCGGGACACCACGTTGCATTTAGTCATCGCGTCTCTCAGGCTTCCCTAGACTGTGAGAGCTCCGCGGACTTTGCTTGCTATCTGTGACCCTGACCATTTTGAGGAGTGCTGGTCAGGGATCTTGTAGAATGTCCTTCAACTTGGGTTCGTCTGATGTTTCTTCTCATGGTTAGACCAGGGTTATGGGCTTGGGAGAGGACTAGCGCAGAGGCGAGGTGCCATTCTTACCACACCAAGGGTATGTGCTGTTAACATGCCATCAACACAACTCATCACTGTTGAGGTTGACTTTGATCACCTGGCTCAGGTAGTGGTGTCAGGTCTCTCCACCACAGAGTTACTCCTTTTGTTCCCCCTTTCTATACCGTAGTCATTAAAAGGAAGTCCCATGTGAAGCCCCCCTTAAGTTAGGGACAGGGAATTATGTCCCATCTCCTTGAGGAGGAGTATCTACATAAATTATTTGGGATTCTTCTAAATGGGAGGTTTATCTGGTCTCCCCCATTTAATTTATGTATTCAAGAATTCATTTGAATCGGCATAATGAATATTTATTTTATACTTTGGGTTATAATCCAATACTACATTATTTATTTTGTTGTTCAAATCATTCCAGCTTTGTCTGTTACGAGCTCTTATAGTTGGGTCCTGCGTCCCTTTGACATACCCCTCTTATTACTGTTTGAGTACTTCTTTCCTCTCTGGCACTATAAGATGCTCCGGGCGCATCTCACGTATTCCGTTCCCCAGCCCTAGAATCAGCCATTTTTCCAAGAAGCGCTGGTTCTTCTTATTGAGGATGGGATTAGGTACCAAGATCTGGGCCCTGAGTATGCTCATTGCTACTGAGGTTTCATTGCTTCTGGGCCAACTCAGTGATCACAGTAGGAAATATAAGTGTGTATACTAACCCCTGTATATGCATACATCTATAAATACTTATCCATATGTGCAGGCAGGTGATAGAGACACAGACATAGATGTAGACATAGACACAGATATATATCCTTCTCTATCTATATAAAGCTAAACATGAGTTCCTACAACGTCTTCTACTTTCATCCGATACCACATGGTTCATGCTAGGAGGGGGATTTTGACATCTTGTAAACAGTACCAGGAGACAAGATAGTGGGGAGGAAGTTCCTATAATCAGGGGCCATGAGAAGAATCAAAGTGAACCACATCGTGCCCTGTATGTGCTGCTGATTATACTTCCATTCTGGGTGGCAGAATTTGTGCCCGGGGACTGGGGAGAAAGGGCAGGCTATCGCTGAGTGGTCCTTGGACCTGTGCTACGTGGTACCCAAGGAATTGTCCTGAGGCTTTGAAGAGAATGTTCCATGGCTTCTTTGTAACAAAACCAGAAACACTGAAGTCTTCTGTTCCTAACTTAAGCAACTTTCAGTGAGTTCAAAATGTGCACAGCCAACATTGATACCATGCAAGGGAAGGGAAATGACGGCAAATCTGAGAATAGGAGTACAGATGAGGAAACTAAGGAAGCTGGAGAGTGTGCACAGCTTTCATGACAGGATTGGGCCTCTGCACAGCAAACAGGCCTGCAGCTGGGAGGGACGATTTGTTTTGTTGGCATTTCAGTGAGAGGAGTTAGTGATTTATATGGGCTGCCTGCCCAGTAGTGCGATGACCATTTTTGGCATCAGAATCAAGAAACAGTGAGGTTTCATGCCAGTCTCTTCCCGTTAATGATTTTTGGTCCCCAATAAGCATCACTTCATGGTTTGCTTAGAGCAATAATGGTTCAGGACAAAAGAGAGCCAAGGCATTTTCAGACTCTGAGCTAGAATAAAAAAGCCCTTTTCTTGAATCATTCCTCACTGTGAGTAACATGGACCAGGACAACATGACTCACAAACCAAAACAGACTACATGAATTGTCTGAACTCTGAACCCAACCCAAGTATTAATTTTTTTCACTGCACCGAAAACAAAATCGAAGTTGTTTTTTAAAATCCTATTGAACCAGTTCAAATTAGAAGCAGTCTTTGGGAAAGGTGAGCCAAAAGAAAAGAAAAATGAGAAAAGCAAAATCCTTTCCACACAAGCATTTCATTCACGGCAAGTGTCTGGCGCACACAAATATGTGCTGTGTGTGTGTTTCTATCAGTAGGGGCTCTTTTAAATGAATCTGACTTAACCTATTGGCTGTATTAACCGACATGCCCGGTTTCCTCTGCAAAGCCTGTGGGTGGCTGCTCTGGGTGCTCTGAAGACACAGCTGGCAGGGGCGGGGGAGGAGCTACTCTTTTCTGGTGTTCCGGTGGGCCACGCACTTCGCAGGAGTAGGTTATATTGTTCCCAAACCTGTTTATATTGGTTGTACTTATTATTGCAATTACATAATTTAATTAAATATTAAATATACTGATCAGCTACCTATGCAAAAAGAAAGACTTAGTGTGTCTGTGAAAGCTAAATTGAATGCTGTGGAAAGAAAAGATAAAGCTGAGTTGCATTAACAAAAAAAGAAGAAGAAGAAGAAGGAGGAGGAGGAGGGGGAGGAAGAAAAGAAGGAAGAAAAAAGGAGGAGGAGGAGAAGAAGAAACAATGCTTATCTGTGGCTCATTCTTAAAAGTTCTCAGTAAACCAATGCAAATTTGAATGTTTCAATATGAACAATAAAATTATATATGTTTTATTTTAATGGTTTTCTGCTTTTGGCTTAAATATAAATGGCCAATTGTCCCTCTCCAGTGTGTCAGATCTGAGGGTTTCTACTGTATACACATCTTTTCTTCCTTCTGAAACAATAATCGGCGTATGAGTGCGAAGGACACCAGCTTTTCTTCGGGTCAAAGACCTGCTGGCCGCTGCCACAGTTTCCCTACATCTAACCTCCATGCAGGGAGCAAAATCAGCAGCTGCACTCACAGGCTGTGTCACTTTGTCCTTCCAAGACTCAGCTTCCTCATCTGTAAAATGAGAGTGACAGTGGTTCAGAAGCTCCCATACTCAAGGATGAAAAGCGAAAGAGCCATTTATAGATGAGAACAAAACTACCTCCAGGACAGACAGGGCAACTCTGCCTGTGAATGAGAAATATCTTTAGAGGCCACGTATTTAGTGTCGTTTTGAGCTTGCCAAAAACAACAGCAAGAACAATTGCATTTATGCATAAAGGGAGGAGCTGTGCCTACCTTGTAGGATCTTTGTGTGGATTAAATGGGATAAAGTGTCAGAAGCCTGTAGCACAGAGATGGACCCATGCCAAGAGCTTCCTATACGTTGGCTGTATTGCTGTCTAACCAAGTCACCCCATCCTCTGTGCTGGGTGGCTAACCCTGAAATGGAATCGTGAAGCAGTGTACTGCACAGATGGCTTCTGGACTAATGCCACAGACCAGGGTGGTCTCCCTGCCTGCAGGCACCTCCCTCCCCCAGGCTATTTGCCATTCCCTGGCCAGCGCTGCCTTTCCTAGCTGTAGCTCTCTCCAGCACTGTCCCCAGGCACTTGCCACTCTTACATGTCAACACTTTACAAGAGCTGATTCCCCTCCACTGGGATGCACAGTTACCATCTCATACTAAACACATCCAAAGCAAAACTCTTGATTTTCCCCCAAACCAGGCGCTTTCCCAGTCTTCCCTATCACAGTAACCATCCCCATCCACCCAGCTGCTCCAGGCAAATGCTTAGGAGTCATCTATGATTCCTCCCATCCCTCAATCATTAGGGACCATGTATTCAAAGTCTCATCAGTTCTACTCCTCTAAATATCTAGAGTTTCTTCGTCTCACCACCTCTATAGCTACCACCCCAGGCTGAGCCTTCATCCCTTCTAGCCTGGACCCCACAATGGCCTCAGCCCTGGGCTCCCTGCTTCCCTGGCTGCATTGTCTCTGACTCCTTCTGGAAGGCCCACTCTCCAGCCAACAGCCACCCTGGGCTTTCTCCTGTTCCTCAAACTTTTCATGCTTATTCCTGCCTCAGGACGACCGCACTTGTAGTTCCTTCTGCCCAGAACTCCCCTTCTCCCTGATAGCTCCACGAGCCAATCCCAACACACACGCCACCTCTCCAGGCTTACCCAGGCCACCCTATCAAGTCCCGTCCCCATCACTGCCCTCAGAACGCACCCTAACTCTCCCCTTCACATTAAACAGTACTGTTTTCACAGCAGTTGTCACCTTCCAAAACTATCTTACATGTTTACTTATTTATTATCTATGCCACTCTGCTCCACCACTAGAATGTAAGTTCACCACTGACACCATAGCACCTAGAACAATGGCTGGCACATAATAGATGCTCGATAAAGTGGGATCAAACAGATGAACACCTAACACAGTGCCCTTCCTCCCTTTCTCCAGCCAACTCTATCCCTTGACTTCACCTTTTTTCTCAGTGGCAACTCAAGCATCGCAACCTTTTAGAAGGCAAGACTCACCTGGCCCCACTCCCGCACAGGAAGTCACTCCCTCTGTGTGCACCTTTTTACACGATTCCATCACAATGCTTACGAGACCGAGAGCTCTATGAGGCCAAGGACCACATATTATCCACCCTTCCAGCCACAAGGCACACAGAAATTCTCTACATCTCTCACCTCCTTGCCTTCCCTGAACACTAGATCTGAGCTGGTCATCTTCTCCCACCCCTCTCCACCATAAGATGGCTTTATATTAATAGCACTTATCTTGAATCACCTCTGTCTCCATTGATTGATTGATTTGTTCCGCTCATCTATTGGCTGCCTCCCCCTCTGAATCCCCAGTGCCTAGAACAGTGGCTGAGACATAGTAGGTACCCAGAAAAGCTTTGTTTTCCGATGACTCATTGAACTTGTTTGTTAAACTAAGGACTAATTAAGTGATTAGCCACCGTGAGCACTTTAAGTCTCAGGGTACCCAAAGAGCAGGAGATTCAGTGCTATGTTTATAGTAGTTACTCATGTTTTCCAAAACAAGACACAGAGACATGATTCATGAAAATCACATTCTCAAACAAATGTTGGAGGAGGAGGAGGGCAAGAAGAGATTTGGCTAATGAGCAAGCTGTGCCTTGAGTGGCTCCAGGGCACCCACCACCTGAATTACTGACTGCTTGCTTCTTTGGTTTGGCATTGAGAGCCCAGCCAAGAGCAGTAGGTCTCTCTGCAGCTCTACTAATTCTCTTTCAATTAGTTCAATTAGAAGCAGGTCTATAGATAATTGCCCAAATGTTGGATTTCATCAGAGGTCACATTACACGTGCAGCCCAAGAAGATGAACATCAATATTGATACGGAGCAAAACAGGTTTCCAACGCCAGTTCCAAGAAGAGCGAAGGAGGTTCAACAGTCCCTTTCCAAGCCAGGAGCTGTCGGGTCACCTGTCTTCTTTATGGCCCTCAGCCTGGGTGAGGGAACGCGAGATCTGCTGGCGAAGTCAGGTTGGCGTCTTCCCTGTGATATGTAAATAATATCGACCACATTAAATCACCCTAGGTCCATGGCACTGCTGCAAACTTGATAAATAGAAGCTGGGCTATGTGGCAGCCACAAAGTTGGGTGATGTGGCAACGAAAGGGGAGACCAGGACTGAGCCTGCTCATGAGGCCAGCAAAACAGAAGCCAGCGTGGGCTGCCGGCAGCCAGACCCCAAAGTGATGTTTGGTCAGGATGGCACGCGAGCCTGGGCAGGACAGGTCCACTGCAGAGGACAGAAATGCACAGCTGATTCCAAATAGGTTCTCAAGTCTAGAAACATACCCAAGAACTTAGCTGATGGCGTTTCACCTTTAGGCAGGATCTCTGTGAAGAAGACAAGAAGAAAAGTTACTCTGTGTTGCTTTCTTGTTCACCGTGAGTGAGAGAGGCCCATGGATCATGCCTCTGGCCCCTAAGAGACATTCTGGTGCCTGGCCTGGCGGTGCCCAGGAGTGGCTGCATGGCGAAATCTCCTGGGAAGCTCAGGGAACACTGATGCCTGTCTTCCCCTAGAGATTCGCCTGTTATTGGACTTAGATTGGGGTGTGGCCTGGGAATTGGCAATCCTTAACTCTCCCCAGGGATGTTCGTGTGATGCCAGGGTGAGAACCGCTGCCCTAACACAGCCTCAGGTTGAGGAGACCCCAAATTCAGGTTCCACCTTCACCCATGGATACTCCACCCGCTTCCATGACCCGCCAGACTCATTCTAAAGCAAAGAGGAAGGAAAGGGGCCACACACCAACTCCCGTCACCAGAAGGTCCTTCTGAAACATACAATATTCTTCCATATAGGTTTTATTGAGGCCCTCATAATTACCTATAACACCCTAATTCCTTAGACTAGCCTCTGAGGCCTCCATCTGCCTGTTCATATATTCATCCAACAAATGTTCATTGAGAGCTTACTATGGGCCCAATGTTCTTGTTGTCATAGAGCTGTTGTTCTATTAAGGGAGCTGGAGAATAAACAATGAAACATCACACATAGAATCATTTCAAAACCTGAAAAGTGGATGAAACAAATAAAACAGGGTGATGCAACACAGAGAGACAGGTGGGGGTGAGGGGACATGCTTCGTTAGCTGCTCAGGGAAGGTCTGTTTGATGAAATAATGTCTGAGCTGAGTCCTGAACATTGAGGAGCCAGCCAGGTGAACACAGGAGGGAAAAGCACTCTGGCGGAGGGAACAGCAATGGTCTCAGCATCAGCGTCCCTGTAGCCCTGCTTCCACCCCTCTGCTGCCACATTGGGTGTCACTGGCTTCCCTGACTTGGCACTTTGGATTTGTCCCATCAAAGGTACCCTCTTCTAATCCACATCTATTACTTCTTCAAGAACCCTCTCTCCAAGAATCTCTCCATGACCAGCCCTGCCTTGTTCTCAGTACCCTCTACTTCACCTCCAATGTCTGCGAATGACCCTGGTAAATTGGAATGGGCATAAAAGCATAAGACATGGTTGCTACCATTCATGCCTCCCTAGTATCGACCTGAATTCACACTGAATCATCACGCCCTTGATTTTATTGTCTTGTTGTTTCACCTGGATAAAACTAGTCTCCCCCTATAGGGTTGTTGGTCCTTCAGGGCATAGATCAGGTTTCCTGTTCCTTTTTGGTATCCCCAGTTTCTCCTAGAACAGAGGTAGGCATTCATTCACAGCCCTGGAACACAACTGTTCATAGGAGGAGTAGACTACGTTGTCAATAAGTGTTTGTTTGACTGAGAGAATTAATTAGCAAGACTTGCCTCAAAACCACACAGCCTTCATTCTATTTTGCACCATCATTATCTCAGTTTTATAGGCGAGGAAACCAAGGCCCAGGGAGATTAGGTATCTTGCCCCAGGTCACACATCTGGTAAGTGGTAGAGCTAGGATTTAAACTCAGGTCTGTCTGGGTTTAAATCAGAGGCTACAACCACACAACATGACATGAAGAATGAAGGTCAGTATTCCCATCCTCGATTTTTCAATAAAGAAACTAAAATTCATAAAAGGATTAGTAGAGGTGTCCTGGTTCATGGACTCAGTCGGTGCCAAAGCCAGGGCCAGCACTGGTGGCTGAGAGTGCCAAGGCCCCTGGCTCTCACTTTGCCATATCCCTTTCAGAAAGGTCAAAATTCCAGTCAGGATTCAATCAAAGGTTCCAATCATCGCTGTACCCTGGGCTGATTTTAAGTGCTGCCAGGGAATTCCTGACAATAGGTGAAAATATCTAATGAAAGAGTAGATGGGCAGAAGGCCAGAGCATATGCATTCAGTTTAAATATTGTTTTTTCTTTCCCTCTCTCTCTCTCTCTTTTTCTCTCTCTCTCTCTCAATCATTTGAATGGTGGAGATCGGGAAGGATGGAGCAAGAAGCTAACATTTATCAAGCAGCCCGAGAAAGTCGCTTACCCTCATTTGTATAGTACGGGCTTAATGGAGGGCTGCCAGATTTAGCACATAAAATACAGGACATTCACTTAAACTTGAATTTCAGATGATAAGAAAATTTTGAGCATAAAATGTACTGGGCAATATTTGGGACATACTTATACTAAAAACCCTAGTTTAACAAAACCTTCCCCACAGGATAGTCATGAGATTAAACACAGAGAATGTAAAGTGCTCATAGACACCTGACAAGTGAGTGGCAGTGTTTGGTTGATCCTAAGTTTGTTCAAACACTGTTTTTCTTCATTTGTAAAACAGTTGGAAATGGATAATTTTGTACCCTCATACAGACTAGAAAATTGCCCATCGTGGAATATGAACTCACAGTTTAATAAGCAAATTTACCTCAAGAAAACATGGTTCCCTTAGTATGTGGGGATCTCTGCTCTCCCCTTGTCCCCAGGGAAATTTTTGTCTCCATGAACAGTCCATTAGCTCTCCTTTGAGACAGTTTGCCTCAGCCAGAGGCAGCTTCCACACAGGAGCTGTAACTAGAGAAATGGCCCCTTGCACACAGCCACCCGCCACTCAACTCCATCCTCCCCACACCCCACCCACCCCCATTCCGGAGCAGGAAGTAGGAAAGAAGGGGGAAGGGGTGGAGCCAGGCAGCCAAGCCAGTTAGGTCCAGAAAAGTTAGTTCCTCCTGAGAAGTGATAATGGAAGAGGTAACAGGATAGTGGTTTTGCAAACAAAAATAACTTGGCTGAGCAAGAGGAGAAAATGAGATGGGGAAACAGAGGGGGTGGAAAGAAAGAGGGGAACAGGGCCTAGGGAGAGAACATGAGGAGAGAGTTTGTGGGGAATGTCAAGGGGGAAAGGTCTGTTCTGCCTAAATCAGAACGTCTGGGCACCTATGTGATGCCCTGGGAGGAGGGAGATGTTTTCAAAGGTCCTCAGACAACCCCAGGCATAGCTGTGAAGCAGACAAGTTTGTCTGCCATGCCCTGTCCTCTACCCGTTCCGTGGTAGCACCAAGTCTGACCACCCTCCCTGCCCCGCCCTGCCCCCACAGCCTCAGAGACACTGTTCTAAGGGAAGCACCACCTTAACACTCCCCCCCAACCAGCTGCATACTGCTCCATTTACCTGTCCAAGGCACCCCTTCTTGACCCCAACCAGCTCCCCTAACAAACCAATCACAGGACTGGAGCATCCTTTGTAGGGATAATTCACATTTTAATATCACCATCTGGAACAATCTCTTCCCCTTCTCTCCTGCACTTTCCTCCCCTGTTATCGAACTCATTTTCTGCTCTAATCAGGCTGGAGAGAGGGCTAGTGGATGGCCTGGTAGAAATGGTATCTTTGAGTGTCTTTCCAAATACCCTCCCAATATAGTACCCAAATATAGTAGGTGTGTAGGAGATGCTTAAAATTTTGAGTTGGGATGAAACAATCAATTAATATGACCTGGTGGCTCTTCCAATTTCAGAAAAGATCATCCTTGTTACTGTTCTTATACAATCACTTCTGGGGGAACATCAACTGATGACTGGGAAATTCTGTCACGTCATCAGTTTACCCCTCCCACCCGATTGTATAATATTCTAGCTTAGGAGCCACAAACACAGAAAGTTCCCCTTCAGGCACTTGTGTTGAAGAAAATTCTGGAGATGACAATAGGAATAATGTGCACTTCTCCCAGGAGGAATGGCAGATTCCTGGTTGCTATTATTACTGCCAGTATTGCGAAATGCCTTTGGGCAACT
Organism: Propithecus coquereli; assembly: GCF_000956105.1. Classification (NCBI taxonomy): domain Eukaryota; kingdom Metazoa; phylum Chordata; class Mammalia; order Primates; family Indriidae; genus Propithecus; species Propithecus coquereli. The sequence goes on along the minus strand of NW_012152840.1, from coordinate 7,493,023 downwards.
AACAATGTATGAGGTGTGATGAAGAGTTTAAATAGCAGACTTCCCGACCTCCAGCTCATGTCTGAAACTCCATGGCCTGTACTGGCCTGCCCATTGAAATGGAAAACACAAGAAGATACTCCCTACTTCCTTACCCAAAGCCCTGCGGGCTTTGGCAAGCTTTCCTAGGAATGGAGGTTACCAAATCAACCATGTTTACCTTTCCCCACTCTTTTTCTACCTTTTGATTATTCAGGTGTCAGAGAAAGTAAAGAGATGACAAGGGAAGCCTTGACAAGGGGCTGGAAAAGCTAAGTGTTGCAGAGTAGAAGTCTATGAACTTAGTGACAAGGGGCTCCTCCTGGTAGGTTCTGAGGACTGAAGTTCAAGAACAATGTGCAAAGCTGGTGTTCTAATACAAAACAGTGTCTCTCTAGTAGCATCTATTTCTTACCAAAAATTATTTACAAATAATGGTGAACACTCACTACAGCCCAGAAAACCATGACTGATAAAAACCCTATCAGAATCTGAGCATCACTAGAATAATGACAAGGCAGATGCAGTTGGCCAGAGAGAAATAGTGAATGACCTATTCACGCTTTGCCTCATGGAAGAGAGAAGATCCAATTCTCTGAAAGTCAGTGAGGAGAGAGTTCATTTCTTCCACACTTCTGTTTCTTGACTCAGAAACCCAGAGACTAGACCAATCTTAAAAGTGGCCAGCTATCCTCTACTATACAGGTGACATCTTTTGAGGCAGCCAGAGTACAGTGGTTAGACACACACACACACACACACACACACACACACACACACACACACCCTGCACAAAAATCTTTCTGTATCCTTTCAGAGACTGCAAGGAACAGGGCAAGATGTGGAAGACAGTGAATAATGTCCATGCCCCGGATCCTTTGCATTCTGGAAGGTGGAGTAGAATCAGCATAAAAAGAAACAAAAAAAGATAAAAATCACTCAGTTCATAGACTTCTACTCTGCAACACTTAGCTTTTCCAGAATAAAATGGGTGGTTCCCAGAAATATTGGAGGAAAAAAATTTTGACCCCAAACTATTATACCTAGCCAAGTTGTTGTTCATAGGTGGTAGTAAAGAGAAAGAGAATCTTCTGAAGGATTGAGAAAATGTGCCTCTCCCATATTCTTCCTAAAAAAATATTACAAGTCAATGAACTCCATTTAATCAAAAGATGAGTCAGAACGAAGCATGTAAGAATGAGAAAGCTGTGTCATAAAATAACTGGCAGCTGGAATGTAAATCAGCCAAGTACAGAGCTAAGGGTAAATAATTGCTGCAAATACAATTCAAAAGAAAATAGCAAAGAAATCCTTAAAAGATACAGTACGTAAAACAATTTGATGACTAATCTGAGCCTTAAACCCCAGATTATGTTTACAAAAACCAGAAAATAGGAAGAAGTGAAAGTGTCCTGGATTCTTTCTCTTACCTAGCAGAGAGTCAAAAAATATTATTTTTCTCTTATTTTTGATCATTAGAAAAACATAGGTTAAAAAATATTTTTGGAAAAATGTAACAAAGAGCCAGTTGTGAAAATATAATTAGTCTGAAAAGGCAAACGTAAGCAAACAGTCACCCATGGCAGGCTCTGCCACCAAATCCCATTATGTCTTTTCTCTCCCATTACTAATAAGGGGTGGAGGGATAAGAGTCATTCCTGCCCTCAAGGAGCTACAACCTAATATAGGAGAGATGGAAACATATGATTAAAATTCAGCCTGATGTGAGAGTTTTTCAAAGATATATATATATATATAAAGTTCTTCCTTTTATGGGGACCCAGAATTCATGGTGGGAGGTGGGTGAGGTGGTCAGGAGGGAGGTGGAAGAAGGCAATCCTTCAGAACACTCTGGACAATTAAATTATTTATTTTTCTGTCTTTCCTACCATCCTATAAGCTCCATGTGGACAGACACTTTGCTTACCTAGTATCTTACTGAATGGATGGATGGATGGATGAATAATGGATGGATGATGGATGGATGGATGATGGATGGGTGATGGATAGAAGGATGGATCATTGGGTGTATGGATGGATGGATAATGATTTGATGGATGATGGAGAATAGCTGGATGATGGATAATGGATGGATGACGGATGGATGATGGATGGATGGATGATGGATGGATGATGAATAGATGGATGGATGATGGATGGATGGATAAATACCCCTTAGTTATTCAGATCCTTTCTTGCCCAATTCCCATTTCCCCTAAGGATTCTAACTATCCCCACTTTGAAAGTAGTGAAGTTCACCCTCCCACTCAATCCTCCCTCTATAAACCTTCTGCCTACTATTCCACAGCAGCCAATTGCCAAACCATTCCCGAGTGGCTCAGAGGAGGTGGCACCTCTGCCTAAATGCCTGTCTTACCATCAGGGAGTGCCTGGCTATGGAAAACAGAGAGGCCAAGGTAGTGTTAAATTATTCTTTGTGACTCACAGTGCTAAAAGAGCAGTGTAAGAAAGCATCCTTGGTCCTATTCTTTCTTCTCAGTTTGATTGAGAGCCCAGAAAGCTGATCTGTGGCATAAATGATGGATGAGATCAGACTTGCGTTTGCAGAAGAAGGGGGGGCCAGACAGCGGGTTATATCAACAACCCACTAGCATTCCTGACGTCGTCTCTGTTGGCCTTTTTTTTCCTTCCCCTCCCCAGGGGAAAAAAAATATGAAGATATTTTCTGGTGGAGGGGCAGGGTGGAGCAAGAGTTGGGAACACAGGCATCTGTACTAGTGGCCTAGTAAAAGTAGCATTAGGATTTTAGCTCCTGGAGGACGGTCGTCATGGCAACCCCTGGACTGAAGGAGCAGGCCCCATTCGGCCTTTGTCTGGAGTACAAAGTCCTTGTTCAGCTTTCCACGGGCCGGTTAAAAAACACATCCAGCTGTAAGACACAGACACAGATAGATTGGCTCTCACATGCATGGAAAAAAGTTTAAATCACATATCAAGAGGCAAGTTCCTTCCTACAGCCTTCCCTGATCTGGCTGAGCTGTCTGCTCCTTGTATCCCTCCTCCACCTGCCGACTGTGGGAACAGCAGACACTGATGCCGGCGGGGAACAGCCTTCCAGTGAGAGCAGCGGCCACAGGGGCCTCTGTGTGCACATTTGTCCATCCTTGAAGCACAGCTCTTGGGAGCCGCCACAGCTATGGTTCCCTAACAGTGCAAGGGAACTGCTCGCGGAAGGGGCTGGAAGGTAGCACAGCCCCGAAGGGGTTGGGAGGACTAGGGTGGGGTGGGCTGGAGCATGTTTTGTGGCTTCCCAATTGTCATTGTCGAACCTGCCGCTGAACCAGTCTGCCCTTTCCACAGGGACCCAGGCCCGGCTCAGCCAGGCAAGAAAGAAACTGAGGCCTCCTGAGTCAAAGAGCGCTGTAATGTAGATCAGAGGCTCTGTGAGGAAAATGAAGGCTTTCTGAACTGGCAAAATAAGAAAGAACACCAGCTGGCGGCTCAATCAGTGCTGCTTCTCTGCACCCGGCCGCAGGCCAGAGACGTGTAGAAGCTCTGAGGTGGCCCTACCCCTGAGGCTCAGCTTCTCACAGTCCCCTCCCAGAGCACAGCTTGCAGAGGATATCTCAGGGCAGGAACCACAGGAGGGTGAGTTGGAAGGGCCAGGTGAGAAAACAAGTGCAGAGAGGTTAAGTGACTTGTCCAAAGACACACAGCCAGTCCATAGCAGAGCCTGGACTGAAATCCAGGCCTCCTGGAGACTGAGATCATGGGGAACACAGCAATTGTGAAAGGAAACAGCTAGAATGCGCAGAAAACCAAATGAGACACCGAAAACCAGGCACCGAGACCTACTGGAATGTAATATTATTTTCAGAGTCATAATACAATACTAACCATAATTTACCACGAATCTTCCTGTCCCAGACACTTTACCAGATGCTTCACATGTGTTATTTCTCTGTGACAAGGACAGTTATCCCCATTGAACAGATGGGGAAACTGAGGCTGAAAGAATGTAAGTAACTTGCCCAAGGCCTCATGGATACCAAGGGGAAATGCCAAGATTATCCCCAGCCCTTCTGCCCCCAAAATCTGGGCCTTGATTTGTTATGAGACTGACTTTCATCAAAAGAAGGGACAAGGAGCTGAACGTCCTCATTTATTTTAGATTGCCATATGTTTAGACCCTAGACTCAGACATCGTCTAGATGAAAGTTAACACAAAATGTTTAAAAGTCTCTGAGAGAACTAGATCCATGAATAGGCTACTTGGGGTTACATGTGGAAGGCAGACTATGGGACTATGTTTGGTGTTGTATGTGTGTGTCTGCTGTGTGGAAAACACCAAGACTCTCTTTGTGTTTTTTCCCGACATTTAATGTAAGGCCAGAATTATCCTAGTAGGCCAAGCCAACAAATGGGGCCTATTTGAAACATTAGAAACCAAAATATTTAGTAAAATTGGCCAGACATTGACATTGCACACCAAGGCTCATCTGAACGCTGGACAGGGCTATATTCCAGAAGGTCTAATTAGTTAGGAGATGTAGGAAATGCAAAATCCCTGCCAGGAAACTGTGTTAATTCACTCCCAGGAATCCTGTCTATTACCCTCACACAAACCCACAGCTTACTCGCTAGCTGGAAGAGAAATAATACAGGCATGTCAGAGCTGTAAGGAAGTTATTTTTTCATCAAGGACAAAAGCACTGGCTTTGGAGGTGGGAGGACCTCACTTCAGTTCCCAACCTGAACTTAACTCTCGCTCTGTGGTATGAAGCAATTGCACTTATCACTTCCGCACGTTATTGAACTTGATTGGAATGAAGGAGATCAGGGCTGCACCAGAGCACCATTTGCATTGTAGTCTACATACCAAGCTGTCTGTGGCAGCCCTGCTAAACCCACACAGCAGATGGGGCATGAAGTCCACCCAACAAGGCTCCCTCTCTCTGCATTCTCCATTCTGTTACAGCTCGATTCAGGAACTATATACAATCCACCCACTGTGTGCCAGGCGTGGTGCTGGGTGCTGGGGCTAGAGAGACAATCAAGTCAAGGTTCCCGTGGTCCAGAGACTTCCACTCTAACAAGAGAGACACAAACAGTAGACATAATTCCAATGAGGTGCAAGGCATGTCATATTAGGATGTGCACGTGTGGAAGTAACATTCATAGGGCATCGGGCAGGTGGGAGAGGGGAAGAGGGGATGGGTATATTCACGCCTAATGGGTACGGGGAGGGTATGATGTTGGGGGGTTGGGCACGCTTGTAGATTTGACTTGGGTGGTGCAAAGGTAATGTATGTAACCAAAACATTTGTACCCTTGTAATATCCTGAAATTAAAAAATTAAAATTAAAATATGGACAAACACTTTGCTTACCTAGTATCTTACTGAATGGATGGATGGATGGATGAATAATGGATGGATGATGGATGGATGGATGATGGATGGATGATGAATAGATGGATGGATGATGGATGGATGGATAAATACCCCTTAGTTATTCAGATCCTT
>NW_012152840.1:7437865-7487470 GCF_000956105.1 Propithecus coquereli | reverse complement strand
TAAGTTTTTAGAGGATGAAGAGGAGCAGTGAAAATGACGGACATGGCACAGGGAAGAGCACATGTGACAGCACAGAATACAAAATAGAGGCCCCCAGCCTCCTTGAGGAAGTTGGCCACTCGCCTGTTATGTCACCAGCATGGCTCAGAAGCCCAGGAATGGTCACTGGCTCTGACATCTGTAGGAACAGCTCCTCTGTCTTGCTCCTTGCTCGTGGCTCCGTGGGTCCCTGACCCCCTTGGCTCAGGCCTTCTGCTCCTAATTCTGGCCTCCAGGCCCCTGGCCCCAGTAACCTGTTTTGGATACACTTTCCTGATCTTGACCTTCCGGACTCTTTTGGGTGAGATCCACTCTACGATCTGCAACTCCTTCCACCCTGCCTGGTGGTACCTGCAAGGCCAGCCCAGCCTACCCAACAGGGACCAGACGCATACAAGGATCTGTAAGTTGTCTGATGGGGCAAGACTGTAAAATATAAGTGGGAGAAAATGTGGTTCTGGAAGCAGGCAGGAGACCAATCCAGTTCTAGCTGAAGAGTCCTGTAGACACGGGGAACCAAGAGCATGATGCAGGAAAGCGGCAGATTCTGACTCGCCTTCCCAGGCGCCTCCTCGGTGAGGACAGGCTGGCTGTGTTGGAGGGAGAAGCACTAGTCACAAAGAACAAAAGCAGCATGGGAGGCTGTTGCAACAGCTTGAGCAAGACTTGAGAAGGAAAGAAAGTCAGGCTTCCCCACCTCATGGCTAGTAAATCGCGGACCTCCCTCAAGGCAGGGGCAGGACAGACCCCTTTCACTCTCCCCGGTGGTTCTAAAGCCTCCATGTGGCTCTGATTCTTATCAGTGGCGGTTGCCTCTTCTCCCTCCTCCCTCCTCCTCCCCCTCCTCCCTCTTCTTCCTCCTCCTCCTCCTCCTCCCCCTGCCCCTTCTCTCTGTCCCTGGAGCAACATGCCTTGCCTCCTGCCTCTAGCTCAAGCCTGCCAGACAAGAGAAAATGGAAAAGTAAAACAGAAAAGGAAGCCTGAGCTATAAAAAAGAACTAGCTGAAGAGCAATCGGCACGTGTCTGGCAGAGACAGACGCAACAGGGGGAGCACAGCCTTGCCACTTTCAAACGGAAGCTCCCGGGGTAAGGAGGCCCGACAAAGGTTTGGTCTTTCACGAGTCTGGAAACTCCAGGGTGCTCAACAAAAAACAACTTATGTCACGATTCCATCACCTTAAAGCCTGGAGGAGGAAGTCACAGCCCTCTCCACTGATTCTGCCAGGCAGATGGTGGGAAATAGAAATCCACTGAACAGCACCCACAAGCCCAGCTTCTGGCTTCCCCCTGTGACCACCTGCCACCTTCAACATGGCCCAGAGCCATCTTTAGTGACTCTCCATAGGTCACAGTAACCTGTTTACAGACATCTAGAATTCCCAGGTACTTTTAGGACAAGGGACTCAGATGGTTCCAAGTGGGCAGCAAAGTCTTCTCTAAGAGAAGCTGTTCCTCCCCATCTATTTTTGCCGATGTAAACACTTGCCAAGGAAACAAAGCATGTGAGCATGCGCGGGCCCTGCAGGCCCTCGGGTTGCTGCAAAAGGCAACTGGAAAGTCACATGTCGTAACAGTGGAAAGTACATATGCAACTATTCTTAGCCCTGGAATGTATACACTGTCTCCCTGCCCAGCAGTCCTTGCACAAAGCTCTAGAAAACTGTGAAAGTGCCTTCAGCATAAACAAATCCAGAACTCTCCTAGGACAAATCATTTGCCAACTAAAGGAAAGGCCTGAGGGTTTATGGTTTTGCTCGGAGCTAGAGGTGGAAACTCTCTTGGGGGACAAGTTGGACTAGGCATCGGTGGATGTCACTGCTGCAAAACAAGGTAAATACCTCTAATGCTTAATTCTTCTGCCGGTAGACTGTCTGCCAGCTGTCATCCAATAAACCAGGGTATTGTTTGGTCTCTGCTTTCTATTTATTCCACCTTTAAAACAAAGCCAAAAAGGCTCTGTGAAGTCATGTTTTTAAAAATATATGTATATTGCAAAGGCCCATTTTCATCCCTCATTTCTGTCTGGTTACCAGAGGGCCACACCCCCAGGATGTCATCCTTGGGAATGGGAATGACTAACAGCCAGAAAAAGAAGTTTAGATGAGTTTACTAAATAACAGATACGCCAAGAATCTGGAAAAAGTCTTATGCATGTCTGCTGGTCAAATGTGTGGACCGTTGTCTTGCTACAGGCTAACATTTCAGCCCCTGGCAGTCAAGTGACTTCCGACAACCCTGGTTTTGTGGTTGTTTTTTTCTCTGATTAGCTGAAGATGCTATTTGCCTGTGACCCTTGAGAACAATCATAACCAAAAAGAGACACGTTAGCTCTGAGGTCTGGGGTCTGCTCTTCCCTATGCTATATTCCTGGTGACACCCACAAACGTCTTGGTGAAGCGATATAGATGCGCCGAGTCTCGGAGCCCCCACAGCTTGAACCCTCCAGCACATGCCACTAAGAAAGGTTTGACTTGTGCTCCCTCTCAGGGCTTCCTCCCCTCTCTGTAGGATGGGCGAGGAGTCGCCAGACGGGCTGCTCTTCAAAGACCATGACTTCTCCTCCGACTTGCTGCTGCAGCTCAATGGCTTAAGACAAAGCAGGATCCTAACTGACGTGAGCATCTGCACCGGCACCCAGGAGGTCCCCTGCCACCGCAATGTGCTGGCCTCCAGCAGCCCCTACTTCCGGGCCATGTTCTGCAGCAGCTTCCGGGAGAACAGAGAGGCCAAAGTCCAGCTGAAAGGCATCGACTCCCCAACCCTGGACCGGATTGTGTCCTATGTGTACACGGGGGAGGTGTGCATCGCCGCCGACAACGTCCTTCCCTTGATGGAGGCCGCTTCCATGCTGCAGTACCCCAAGCTGTTTGAGGCCTGCTCCTCATTCCTGCAGAGCCAGCTGGCCCCCAGCAACTGCCTGGGCATGCTCAGGCTCGCTGAAATCCTAAGCTGCGAGACCCTCAAGAAGAAAGCCAGGGAGGTAGCCCTGACATACTTCCCAGAGGTGGCCGCATCTGCTGACCTGAAGGAGCTCTGCGCCTTGGAGTTGAGAGACTACCTCGGAGATGACGGGCTCTGTGGGGAGGAGGAAAAGGTGTTTGAGGCCCTCATGGCTTGGATCAAGCACGACCTCCAGGCCCGGAAACGACATGTTCAGGAACTGTTCGAGCAGGTCAGGCTCCAGTACATCCACCCAGCCTTCTTCCACCACTTCATCGCCAACGACGCCCTCCTGCAATCCTCGCCTGCATGCCAGACCATCTTGGAGATGGCGAAGAGGCAGCTGTTCTCTTTGTATGGCACCAGCGTCCCAGACTGCAAACCCCTGTCGCATGTTCCTCCAAGAAACTCTTACCAAGATTTCCTCATCCTCTTGGGGGGACGGAAGGACAGCCAGCAGACCACCAGGGATGTCCTGCTGTACAGTAGACAGACTGGCCAATGGCAGAACCTCGCCAAACTCCCCACCCGGCTGTACAAGGCCTCGGCCGTCACCTTGCACCGCAGCGTCTACGTGCTCGGGGGCATGGCTGTCAGCTCAGGGAGGAGTCAGGTCAGCCACAACGTCTACATCTTCTCTCTGAAACTCAATCAGTGGAGGCTGGGGGAGCCCATGCTGGCAGCCCGCTACTCTCACAGAAGCACCGCCCATAAGAACTTCATCTTCTCCATCGGGGGCATTGGGGAAGGGCAGGAGCTCATGGGCTCCATGGAGAGGTATGACAGCATCTTCAACGTCTGGGAGAATATGGCCAGCATGCCAGTGGGGGTTCTCCATCCTGCCGTTGCTGTGAAAGACCAAAGACTCTACCTCTTTGGGGGAGAGGACATCATGCAGAACCCTGTGCGCCTTATCCAGGTAAATGGCTGGTTCTTCCCATCATGTAAGTACATGAGTGTGTGTGCGTACACACACATACATACACATGCATGCATAAACATGCACACACATACACCCCAACACACATACACATGTATTTACACATATCCATACACTCACATATATCCATACGCCTATACATATATGCACACACATACATGCATACAAACATGCATACATGCATGAATGCATGAATGCACACACATACATGCTTATCATTTGCAAGGAAAGGAGGAAGGGAGGGAAAGAGGAAGAGAAGGAGGAAAGAAGAATCATTTTCAGCAAGATTTTTCAATTCATGAATTCTTTTAGTGCAAGACTAATACATACAAAGGTATATTAAATACAATCCCTATCCACAAAGAACTTTTCTTAATTTCAGGAGAAAAAATATATCTAAAAATTCAAGCTAGAACACATTGAATGTCAGATAGTGAAGTCCTATAGGAATTTGGCAGATGCTTCTAACCTAAATCAGCAAAAGAAGATACCCAAACCTTGGACCACACCTCTGTTCCAAATCCCCCGGAATGTGACCTCAGATCCGCTCAATCAAAATCTCTTTGTGTGGGATCCTAAAATTCATGGTTTACAAAAGTCTCCGGGAGATTCTAAGGTGCAGCCAGGTTGAGCTTAAATGATAGGTAGATATCAACTTCACTAACAAGCTGTCTGAGAAGGATGATTAATAAAGGCCATATTTCAGAATATTACGTGTTTTCCAACTCTATGCAAGTTTCTAGTAATCTCTGCAGTTCATCTAATGATTTGAAAAACTTGAGCAATGAGCTTATCATTATAGATAATCAAGAAGACCCCATGAGATGTGCTTTGTCTATTTGCACGAGTTATGTTGAGCACCAACCCCTGTGAAGGCCCTGGGGACATGAGAGGGAACAGCCATTACACATAATGCTCAAGGAGCTGACACGACCAGTGCAATTCAGATGCTGCATAGAGGGGTGCTCTAAGAGCACAGGGGGTGCTCTAACCCAGTCTGGAAGGATTCAGAGAGAGCATTAGATTCAGGGAACACTGGAGAGAGTCCTGTGAGGTTGGCTGAAGCTGATTTGAGCAGACAGGCAGGAGAGGAGAGATGGCAGGTGAGGGTGAAGATAAAAGAGAAGGAAGAAGGTGGGGTGGATGCTAAGAGAGCATGGAACTGAAGCTCTGACGTGGGCAGAGATGAGGGAGCTTCTCCGCCACTTGAAGCAGGAGTCAGTTGTCTATTGAATGAGGGGGTGTGTTCCTGGGTAAGAGAACAGCTTGTCCAAAGGCCCTGAAGCACAGAAGAACCCAGCCCCCTGCCTTGAGGAACTGAAAGAATGAAAACTAGTTGCAGCCCAAAGCAAGGAGAAAGGCAGTGTGCCAAGAGGTAACTGGGTGCGGTATTAGTCCTCACATGATCTCCATCAGCCCCTTCCCAAGCCACCCAAGCAACCTCCTCTACCCAGAGCCCCTCCTACAAAAATTCTGGAACATTCTTGAGGGATGGGTATTTGTGGAGATGAGGCTGGTCTGGCAAGGCTCTGGGCCTTATCAAGGAATTGGGATTCTCCTGAGAGTACCTGGATGTCATTAAAGGGTTTCAGATAGGGTGGGTGAGGTGATCAAATTTGCATTTTTAGAAGTTCCCTCTGGACACCTTGTAGAAAAGGGATTGGAGGGGCCAGAAAGGACAAAAGGAGGAGAATTGGGAAACTCTTCTAGAGTTCCAGGCAAGGGATACAGATGGCTTGCACTTGGTTGGTGCCAGTGGGGACTTTTTCTTGACTTCACTTCTCCAGCCCGTATTTTCGGCTCTTCCTTGATCATCTAGGCAGATTCTTTGTCTTTCCAGAATTACTCTTCCAAACTGTGCTCCTTTACTTGAACTGGGAGAGACATTCTGCTGAATGTCTGACCACACAACACAGATATAGCAAAGTGCTTCTATGTAAAGCTAGATCTCCTCCCTCTCTTTTGGCTATTTTTCAAAATAGAGTCAACAACTATGCTGGATTTCACTTTGCAAAATTCCCAGCAACTTCCTAAGAGCAAAATGCAAAGCTCAAAAAAGCTTTAAGCTGGCATATCAAGAGACACATAGTACGTCAAACAAAATCATTGCAAAGCCAAAAAATATTAAGCTTATGAGTGAGCCTTTTACACTGCAGCAGTGGGAAGAGAGAAAAGGGTCAAAGTATTCATTTGGATGCTTTTCTTATGTACTTAGCACTAGCTTGGAAATGGGAATTTTACTCATTCAAATATAGTTTAAAAGGAATGCTTGGAGTCACTTGACAGAGCAGGTTGGATTTTCAGGCATAGGCTGGGAGTTTTTATCACAAGATGGTTCGTGTGCATGCATGCATTCTTTTAAGAACCACACTACAATAGGCTCACTATGCAAATTGTATGTGTGCATGTACCTTTCCACCTGACCTCCTTTCTATCTGTTTCTGGATGGCATTGAGCAAGTTCTTTACCATAACAAAGCATCACTTTCTCCACTGGTCAAAGATCATCCTTTGTTATCCTTGCCCCAGACTCTCTGGGGAATTATGAGGATTATAAGCAAATGTTTAATCTATTTTTGAAACCATACCCAAAGCTGATAGAGAACAGAAGGTCAGGAGGCAATTACTCACTCAACTAAAATGCAACCAGTGTTTGCTTTTCTTCCAAGGATCCCACTTTCCAGAGAGTTTGTTGCCTTCGTATTTTCAAATGAAATGATGAGGTTTCACAGCCATCGTGACTACCGCTGTCTCTAGCACTTGGCCCCCTCCAGGCTTCACTAACTTGAAGGACTGACAGAGACCTCAAGAGGTCCCCAGTCTCAAAATCCTCCGTCAGCAAAGGCCACATTTTCCTGGCCCCAGGCAGAGCTACGGACATGGTGGTCAAGAGCATGAACTCTGGGCTCAAACCAGACCAGCTCTCCCACTCGCTGTAGCTGTATGACCTTGGGCATGTCACTTAACCTCTCTGGTCAACGGTCTAATCTGGAAACGGGAGGACATAATAGTACCTACCCCATACGATGGTTATGAAGATAAAATCTGATAATAATGTTGACAAGTATATTTTATATGAAAGAATTTCCAGCAAAGAATACTGCACCATTTCCTCTGTAAATAAATGTTTGTGTTCCTTCTTTTCATATATTAATATAAAATCCAACCTATATCTCTTGTACTAAATTTTGCTCATAATGAACTAATTTACATTTGATATTTGGATTTGAAACCGAGGACATTAGCAGAAAAACAGGTTTTGGGAATGATGACTTGACGTACTGTTTCAGAACATGCCGGAGGAGCCTGCCTCTCCTCTCTGGTCTTTCTTCCCTTCCTCGTGCTTCATTTTTCCTAAGGCTCTAATGACTTTCGGGCATGAACTGTTCAAAAGCCTTCTTCACTTAGCCTCAAATTTATTCTTGGCTCTACGACCCTCTTGGATATGGCAGAACATATAGGAATTTAAACATAAGGTAGAAATAAAAATGATTGAAAAATTGTTGGTTTTCTGAACGCCCTAATTGCTCCATTTCTCATTAAAAGAAAAAAAAATGTTCCGAGCAAGGTAAGTGAAACATATACTGTGATGCAGAACTCTTGGTCCACTGTATAGAAATCCAGCCACTGATCTCATGGGGCCACATAAAGACCAATTTCTAATAATATTCTTTTATCTGTTATTTAATAATATTTTGTTTATTAACAGAACTGTAGGTATATTTTTTAAACCGAAGAAAAGTAGAAAGAAAAAACTCACTTCTAGTTCACCCTCTTAATTAATACTTCTGTCTTTTAAAAAAATATTTAAGATGCAGTGACATGATTCTGTTTGTCCCTCAGGTTTATCACATTTCCAGAAACACGTGGTTCAAAATGGAGACTAGAGTGATCAAGAATGTGTGCGCCCCTGCAGTGGTGCTCGGGGAGCGGATTGTCATTGTGGGAGGTGAGTTTGAACAGAGGGTCGCGGGGCTGGACACAAACTTGACATCTCCCATGGAAAGAACAGGCACTAACAGACAGATGTTATTCTATAAGACAGTCCTTTTAACAGCACATCCATCCAACCAGGGGAGCGTGGACAATCTGACAAGACTCTTTCCTCATCCAGAATTTCTCCCTGTTTTTATCTGTAAATAATGGATGAAATAATACATATTTCACAGAGTTGTTGTGTTAATAAAACGTACTCATGTATCTAAAGTACTTAACACTATCCCAGACATACGGTAAATAAAAAATGCTTCCTATTGTTAATAATATTAGCTACTAATAGTTATTTCTCTGTAATCTCAGTATAGTGTCATGGTTAAGCGGACTAGTTTTGGGGTTAGCTGGACCTGGGTTGAAATCCTGGCTCTGCCACTAACTGGCTATATATATGCTCTTTAGCAAGTTATATATCTTTCTGTGCCTCAGTTTGCCCATCAGTAAAATGGGGATCCTAAAAGTACCTACCAGATAGGGCTGTTGTGGGGACCCACTTTTGAGTTTCCAAAGGGTCCTTCTTGGGACTGTTACAGCTCTTGGATGGGTATATGAGAGATGAAAATGCCAATGAGATTGAGAAAGTTACTAGAACTGGGAGGCTGCTCCCAATCTAAGAACAGCTTATGTGTTGCCTTGACTCAGGGTGAAGGATGCCGGGCCAGAGCCAGATAGATCTGGGTGCTACCCCCAGCTCTGCCACATGCCGGGCCTTGGTGGGTTGCCACAACATCCCACACTAGCTCAGAGCCCTGTCCTCCGTGTCAGGCAGCGGTGGGGATCAGAGGCAGCCCAGGACTGCTGACCTCCCGTCCCAGACGAGAGGTTGCCCACGTGTCTTTTGGTTCTCAGGTTACACAAGGAGGATTCTTGCCTATGACCCTCAGTCCAACAAATTTGTCAAATGTGCGGACATGAAGGACCGGACAATGCACCACGGGGCCACGGTGATGGGGAACAAGCTGTATGTGACAGGCGGGCGGCGGCTGACCACAGACTGCAACATTGAAGACTCAGCCTCCTTCGATTGCTATGACCCTGAGACAGACACCTGGACATCCCAGGGACAGCTGCCTCACAAACTCTTCGATCACGCCTGCCTCACTCTCCAGTGTATACCCCACATGTCCACCCTCCCATGAGGTTGTCGAGAAACCCGTCTTATCCAAGATGCCTTCTGCTATAAGGGATGGAAACCCAACTCCAAAGAGCTCAGCCCTAAAAGGATTAAGAACAGGGAGGGCTCACAGGACTGAAGTACCAGAGCCTGGAGGCCTGGAACTAATTCTCTCCACTCTCTCTCTCTCCCCCTCCCATCTCTGTCTTTATCCTGTCTCTCCCCTATGCCCATCTCTCTTCTCTCTCTCTCTCTCTCAACCCACTTTCCTCCCTTTTTACCTCATTTCTATTAAGCTTCATTCTACAAACAAGCTTCTTTATCCACACAGGGTGAGGACAATGACAACTGATAAACTCGGACTCACATCCCCTAGCTTCGCATCTTCAGGAGAGCACTTTACCTTTATCTATATATTAAACCTAAAAACGATGCTGAAGACCCTTTTGGAACTCCATGCCTACCTCTCGAGCTGGTCACTGTTGCCAGGGACTGTGCTGCTGTAACTGGCTAGTCCTGGATCACGTCCCCACGGGCAGAGGTGGGGTTAACCATTGTGACTGACAGCCCATGTAACCAGGTAGAAGCAGGTCCCCAAAGGAAGAAATTCTGGGCTGAAAAAAACCATATGTACCCAGGGCAACACTGAAATCTAGAATTGGAGGACCAAGAGATCCAAGAGGGTTCCTGGAAACACTTGGTCCAGGTGGCAGCGTGAGAAATTGGCCATACCGTGTTTCTCTGTGTTCTGTGGACGTAGTACATTGAAATTCCAGAGAAGTATGTGCAATTCTGTATCTAGCGTTTGTAAAATTGTCCTGCACCATCAGAATAAAGTTTGTTTCTGGTGCCAAATGATGTTTTTCTCCATCCTCTGAGGAGCTATAAAACTGCAGAATTAATTGAGATTTTCATTTTGGTACATGTTATGAGAATTGCTTTTCTGGGGAAAGCCAACAAATTCCTTCAGCGCTTACGGCAATCGCTGCCCTCAGATGCCAGGGCTGACGACCTCTGTCGCACCCTTCGTCTGCAAGTGCCCCCACGCTGGCTCAGCCCCCAGCTCAGGAATGAGCTGACGCGCAGAGCAGCGGTTCTCAGTGCCGCCTGCACATGGCAATCACCCAGGAAGACGTTTGAAATCGGGGCTGAGCCCCACTCGAGATGGACGAACAGGGATTCTCAGAGGTGGGGCCCAGGACTCTGTATGTTTGGAAAGCTTCCCAGATGGCTGACATGTGCAGTCATGGTCAAGAACCACTGCCCTGCTCAGCTGCAGGCACCAAAGAGCTTCATGGCTGGTTTCCTTCCCATCCTGTCCTGGCCAGCCCTGTCCCAACCCCGTGCTGGCAAAGTTCTCTCCCCACCGATGGAAGCATCTGGAATAAGACTTGCTGCCCAGAGCCTGGCACCAGAGTGCCCCCTCCCAAGTGGTAGCCTTCCTCCCCACGGGCTCTCTGGGTCCAGGTTCTGGACTTTTCCTTTCCTCCTCATTTGTATGCCTTGCACTTTGGCTTCTCCTGCTGGAGTCTGAAGCTCTGCCCTGCTGCCCAGACCACCTGGCAGTGGTCCAGAGTTCCCGCCTGGATTGTCAGTCCTGCCTCAGCCTGCACACTGTCCCCTGAGCTACGGGCTGGCATTGTACTGCAACCTCCTCTCTTTGAACCCCTCTGCTCAGGCTCTCAGTTCTGCTCTCCCTGAAGCTGCACTCGGGAAGACAACCAATGACTCCTGCAGCGCCCAAACTGGCAGCCCATTTCTCTTCCCTGTCCTACTTGCGTGGTCAGCAGCAGAGGACACTGCTGGCCCATCCTCCTTCTTCAAACCCCTTCCTCACCCAGCTCTGGGACGCCACCTGCTCCTGCTTCCCCTCTGACTCCCCCAGGCTTCATTCTTGTCTCCTCGTTTTCCTGACGAATAAACGCGGGTACACTCCAGGGCTCAGTTTTCTCTAATTCCAGACCCCAGTGCTTACTCTACCCCTCCACTGTGATGTTAAATAGATACCTCAAACTCAGTGAGTTCCAGACCACTCTCACCTCACCAAACCTACTCCTCCCAAGCCTCCCCCACCCGGGAGAGGACAACACCTTTCCTTCAGTGTCTCAGCCCAAAGCCACGGGCTACTCCTGACCCCTCTCCTCTCCCGTACTCTGTCTGCTCCAGATATATCCAGAGCCCAACCACGCCCCACCATCCCCGCACTGACTCACATCCAGCCGCCACCTTTTCTCATCCGATGTTACAATGGCGCCATCACTGGTCTCTCTGCTTCTACCTTGGCCTCCTGAATCTCCTCTCAACACAGCAGCCTGTGTGATCTTTTGAAAACGTAAGTCAAAATAGGTCATTTCCCTGTTTAAAACCCTCCGAAGCCTTGCCAGCTTTCTCAGCTGAGTCTCGGGACCTGCAAGATCCCCCTGCCTCCCTGTGGCCTCTCAGCTGTCATCTCTATTGTCACTTTCCCACCACGTCCCCCTCGCTCAGCATTGGCTGTGCTGCCCTTCAGGCTCCCACGGTCCAACAGGCCCACTTTCTGCTTTCACGCTTGCTGCGCCCTCCACCTGAAAACACTTGTCCCGCATGTCACGCCCACGTGTTTCGCTCCCTACTCCCCCGCAGGGCTCCACTCAAAGGAGCCTTCCCTGACCACCCTTCACCCACTCCACCCACAGATCCTGTCTGCCACAGCCTGTAACCAATCACAGACACCTCCAGCCCCTCTGTCTCCACTGCCACTTCCGCAAGCACGAGCCATCCTCACGCCCTGGCCAGGCTCCCTGGGGGCTCCCGGCTTCCACTCCTGCCCCGTGATCCCTCCTTGAACAGCAATCACAGTAATCTTTTTAAAACACAGACCTGATCAAGATGATCCGTGGCTTCCCAGAGACCTTTGCACAAAACCCCCCATCCTTTAGGTGTCTTCTAGAGTCTTCTACGATCCAGCACCTACCTGCCTATCTCTCTGGCCCCATTGTTTTCAGCCACGCTTTGTCATTTCACACCCTCCTCTCTCTTGTCTCAGGGCCTTCGCATGTGCAGTTGCCGCGACCTGGTACACACCTGTCCTACCACTTCCCGTGACGCGACTTCAACGTGCACCTTGCACAGCAGATTAAAAGTTGCTGCATCAAGGAGGCCTTCTGAGCACCCCCTGCCCCAGCTTGGGTCAGCTGTCCTATTGAACGCCCCCTTAACCCCTACTCTTCCCCTTTGAGACCCTCATTCTATTTATAATTATCTGATCACTGTCTTCCCCTCTAGATGCCTATATCTGTCCTGTGCTCCTCTGCATTCCCAGGGCTGGCCTCAGTGTCTGCCACATAGGTTACAGATGCTCAATAAACACACGTTGAATGAATTAAGGAAGAGTAAATGAATGAGGAGGGTGAATGTGCATCGTCTCTGGGAGCTCCATCTCCAACTCAGAGGTAAATGAGTGTAGGCACTAGCTCAAGCGCCCCCACTCCTCTGCTAAGGTGTCATTCGTCCTTCCCTCTTTTCTCCCCCTTCCCCATCCTGAACAGAGTCTGGCAAGTCTGGGTGGTCAAATACCCGGGTAAGCCTGAGGGTGGAGGGCTTTTTCCAGCCTGCCCCATCTGCCTGGAATTAGAAGTGGAGCCTTCCCATCTATAAACACCTTCTGTGGCCTCCAAAAATCCTTGTTGGAGACTTGCTAACGCCTTGACTTTCTCTTCCTTTCCTCTTAGTCCAATATTTAATAAGCTGTCAGAATTTGTGGCTGCTCAACGCTGGTCCAAGTCTCCCTGGGCAACAGAGGAACTATGTAAATTGCCTCCCAGGATTTATAAAGAAAGATGGCACCAGGGCCAAACACATCGCAGGCCAGCTCCACGTGTCAAAGATGCCTGGGTGGCAGACGAATCCGCACACCTGCGCCAAACCCAGTATCCGAATGGGCTTTTGCAAAACAATCCTAGATTATGAGGGATCCTTTCCAATCTGCTGAGGACAATCTCAACCCCAAAAGAAAGAGTGAGATGGTTTTGGCACAACGCTTCCTTGGCCTCCCTGGCTGAGTAGACAATCACAGTCCATAGCTGAGGTCAAAATGTATTTAGCTGGCAGCAGTTAAACTGAAACATTTTAAGTAAAAAATGTCAAATGGCCTGACTAATCATCTCAACAGGCGACAAGGGAAGGTGGAAAAAACAGAAGTGGAGCGAGAGCTAAGCAAAAAAACACTAACAAAAAGATCAAACACCCTGTCCCAGAGTCAAATCGAGCAGGAGAAGGAGCCAGCAGGGAGAGTGGGCAGGAGGTCTCAGCACTGCACACCCACCCCAGCCCCGACTTCCGGGGGCATCTTGAAAGAAGGCCTGGCTGTCCTGAGGCCACAATTAGACCATTCACTGGCCAGGTCATGGCTAGCCAGATACTGCATCGGACAGTGCCCTGGCACAGTGACACAGCCCCAGCAGGACTGAGTCACTGGAAGCCTGGACCCTCCCTGTTCAGACCCTTCCTGAATCTCTGCCCATAAGCAGTGGTGGCTCCGATGTTGAACCCTCCGGGTCAGGAACATCCACTCTCCATCTGGGTGGTCCCCTCCTGCCTCATCCTCTTCAGTGTCTGCTATCTCTGGTGTACAACACGAAGTCCCAACATAGGCTGAATTTAACTTCACCACCTATAACAAAAGTCTGTAATGTCCCAGAGGACAAGAACTGTGACTGGTGTTACTCGAACACTTTATCCTTCTCCCTGCCCCAGCCTGCCATGTACATCATGCCTCTGTGCCTTTGCACATGCTGGTCCCTCTGCTATCATGCCTTTCCCTGCCCAGCCTAGTAAACTCTTATTCAATCCTCATCTCCTCTGTGGATACTTCTCCAACCTTCCCACCCAGCTTCCCTCCCTGATCCTGGCACCCTTCCCACTGTAGGCTAGAAGTCCCAAATCAAGGTGTTGGCATGGCCATGCTGCCTCTGAAGTCTCCAGGGAAGAATCCTTCCTTGCCTCTTCCTGGCTTCTGGTGGTTCCTAGCAACCCTGGGCATTCCTTGGCTGGCACCTGCATCACATCAGTCTCTGCCTCGGTCCTCACACAGCCTTCTTCTCTTCATGTGTCATTTTCCTTATGAGGACATCCTTATTGGATTTGGGGCCCACCCTAATCCAGTATGGTCTCATCCTTACCTTAAGCACATCTGCAAAGACTATTTCCAAGTAAGGTCCCATTTTGAGGCTCCAAGTAGACATGAATTTGGGAGAATTCAACCCACTACGGACGTTCTGCCCCAGCCTGGGCTACCATGACACAGACTCACCCCCTTTTCCCATTTCATCAGGGGCATCTTGTAGGTGGGGACCATGTCTTTCATCTCTGCATCCCCCACTCCTAGCATGGGGCCTGGCACTGAGACGATGCGAAGTAAATTCATATTGAACTAAACTAAACCATTTCACAAGGACTAGCAATGTTTTAATGGACCCCAAAGACTGGGGCCAATGTATACAAGACATAGATTCTGAGCAGCTTCCCAAAAGTCTAAGGTGAGTAACATTCACCAAATCCCAATCAAGAAGGAATTAGGGCCCATGAGGAGAAGCCCACGGCTGGGCATAAGCAATTATCTAAGAGGACTGATCGGCTAGCACAATGTCACTTGCACTGTCCTGTTCTTGGTCTTGCCCAGAAAAGCCTTTGGGTGACGTTGTGAGAGGCCACATGTTAAAGCAGCATCCATCGCAGAGGGTGCTGGGGGAGGGGGGCGGGGAGGTGGTTTCTGAAATGTCAGCTCTCATGCAATCTTATAGGAATTCTAGGCTCCTGTTCAAATACCACGTTATTCTCTTCATGTGGGGAATTTGGGTTTTGTTTTTCCTAAAGATATCTATGAGTCTCTTTTCCTGTTCATTTCACTTGTTTGATTTAATTAGAATGCCAGGGCCCACCATGCAGAATTCCCCAGTAATGCTCCCATAACGATCAGTGGGCCAGAAAATGGTGTTTTGAGGACACAGATAGGGACTCAAGGACCTGAGGTGTTTGTAAGAGGTCTGTCCTGCTCAAAATCAGAAGGTATCTGTGCGGTTTCCCCAAAAGCCCCGTCAGCCCTGCCCACATTCAGAGACCAGAGGGACATGTCGGGGCAAATGCAAATCAAAACCTTCTGAAAGGGGCTGTAAGAGAAGCAACACAGTGACATCTATGTCAAAGATCAGACCGAGGAGAGAAGCAGATGAATTCATTAGCAGGGCCGCTGGGACATTTATCTTCCATGGGTGTTGGAGAAGAAAACAGAATTAATTCCCACTTTGGATATCGATTTATTTCGCTTATTTATCTGAAGGGCAGAACTAAGAATGCTAATGGGTTTGAGGGAGGCCAGATCATTCTGGTCTGGGACTGAGATAACTAATGTTTACACACATGAGTGCAACAATTAGCCCTCAGAAAATATTTGCTGAATGAAGGAATGAATGAGTGATGATGACTGACATGCATTGCCCATTCACGCTGCATCAGGCACCATGCTAAAGGCTGTCCTGCCTTACCTCACTCAGTCACCGTGAGAACCTTCCGGCACCTTCTCAGCACCCTGCCTTGCCCACCCTATCTAAAGCAGTCCCTACCCCATCCCTGCATCATGCTCTCGCATCCTTTGTTCTTCCCTTTATAACTTTTACCATACTTATTTATTGTTTATTTACTTTCCTGAGTTTATTTAGCCAACATCCCCACCAGATTGGAAGATCCATGCAGACCAAGAACATGTCTGCCTTGCTCATTGTTCACATCAATTTCCCCAGTCCTGACACAGGGCAGGCAATCAGCACATACGTGGTGAGTGCATGCGTGCATGAGTGCACAGCACTGGAGGTCATGGTGAATCCACACAATACTGGACAGTTGCTCTCCAGGTCTTCCAACCTGAAAGAAGATTCTAGGCAAGTCATTCAACCCCACAAGGACATGGTTGCCCAAATTACATTTTAGGAATTGTAACATTCTTCTTCTCAAGGTTGAAGAGGAAGAAGTACTTATGACAATCATATAAATGTTTAAAGCAACAATAATAACTACAAATGGCAGGAGTAATAACACCTATAGATGTAACATATATGACAATGACAGCAGAAAGGAGGGGAGGGAGAGGTGGCAGTGCTTCGTGGATGCGTTGGATGGAGATGTGATGACCTCTCAACCCCGACTATACAAAGCCCCCCACTACCCTCCATTGCTCCATCCCCTCCTCGTCTAATCACTGTCCCCCTGCTACCAGGGGTATGGACTGAAGGAGCAATCCTAACAAGGGTCAGAAAGGAATAAACCCACTTATCTTTCTAAAAGATAAATCTGGCCAGAACTCAGCCTTGTTTAAATCCTTTCAGTGGTTTCCCACCTTAAAGAATTCTGACTCCACTTCCAGATCTGTGAGTTCCTTTATGCCCAGAAAAAGAAAAAGCCACCATTTCATCAGATGATAAATAAAATAAGGGCAGAGGGCCCACCCAGTAGGCACTCAGTGGGAATGAGATTTTTCTTGTTGTCCCCACGCTCCCTATTCTCTTCCCCATGCCAAAAAGAGAACTCTGTTGTTTGTCTATTAACAAACAATGCCTAGCTATTCACTATGAATATAGATACATAGAAACAAGACTAAATAGATCTTGGGTGTTTGGCCACCAGCTCCTCATCCTATGGGGACACGGTGACCGGCTTTCCCAAGGCTAAGGCACAGGACACTTACCCCAAAAGGGCTCAGTCCCTGTGAATGTGGCCAAGGCCTTAGTTCCTCAATAAGTTTTCAAGGAAATATTTTTGCCCTCAAAATTGCCCCCTTCTTTTTGTCTGCATGATGATTTATTTCATTATTCAGTGGCTGAAAATTCATGAAATTTTGTGGTTAGAGCAAAAAATGTGTCACACAATTCCATATGCCCATGCAGTGGAGCTGAGAAAATCTGACAATGAAAACCACCATTTCTTCCCCACAGTTTAATGAGCCTCCAAACCTGTGTGCTTTTTTTTAACTTACAAATATTTTTATCTCCTCAATCAAAAACATTGCTTAGAAAAAAGTAATTTGAGATAAAGCTATATAAACCAAGACAATGGACAAAACACTGGAGTTTCTTGGATTAGTTTAAAGACTCAAATTCTCAAATGAAAATATGGTATTTCTGAGTTATGGAGCTAGACGGAGGCCTGGATACCAGTTGGTCTGGCCCAGAGAGGCAATGTAAAGACAGGGAAACACCAGCAGGCCTTGTGAAGATAGCCCAAGAGCCTGGTTTGTGGTCCAGCTCTCCCTGGACAAAGCATGGGACCTCGGGCAGGTCACTAAGCTATGATGCCCTTGCCTATAAAATGGATGGATCTCGCCTGCCCAAAACTCTTGAGAAAACTGTGATTGTACATGTGAAAGCAGTCAGCTGTCTACAGTGGCCAGCGATAAGTATTCCTCCACATTCTTCACTCCTTCTTTCCAGGCTCCAGGCCCATTTGGCCTGGGGAAACAGGAATAGAGGGTTGATTAGTGAAAGCCCCTGAACGCACCCAGATCAAGACACAGGACATTAAAGAATCCCAGATGGCCCCTTCACCCGCTCCCAGCCACTAGACTCTGCAAAGGTAACCACTAGCTTGACTTCCAACAACTTAGATTAGTTGTGCCTGTTTTTGAACTTCATATAAATGGAAATGAATAGTTCGAACTCTTCGAATTGGATTCTTTTGTTCAACATTAAGTTTGTATTAAATAAAATTCACCCATGTTGTTATGTGTACTTATGATTTGTTGGTTCTTGTTACATATAGTATTGAACTATATGATTATGCCACAGTTCATGTGTCTGTTTGACTCTTAATGAGCATTTGTGTAGTTTCCCATTTGGGGTTATAATGAACATTCTTGTGCATATCTTTTGGTGAACATATATACATTTATTTGTTGAGTATTTAACCAGGAATGAAATTGCTGAGTCATAGGTCATACATATATTCAGCTTTACAAACACAGCCAGTTTTCCAAACTTGTCACATCAACCTCTACTCCCACCAGCAATATGTGAGCATTCCAGTTGTGCCACATCCTCAACAACACTTGGCATTGTCTGTCTTTTTCATTTTAGCTATTATGGTGGATGGAAAGTGGTATCACATCACAGAATGATATTTTTAAAGTGTAAATCAGATTATGTACTCTGCCATCGGTTTCCATTCATGCTCAAAATAAAACCCAACTCTTTAACCTGATCTACAGGGCCCTGGTCACCTCTGACTTTCTCTCCAAGCACTCTGTCTGCTCCCAGTGCTTCACCACACTGGTGTGCAAATACGCCAAGGTCATTCCCACCTCAGGATCTTTCCATTTGCTGTTTCCTTTGCCTAGAATGTTCTTCTTCCAGATATTCCCATGACTGATTCCTTCTTGTTCATCCATACATTCAACAAATATATAGTCTTCTCAAATGTCACCTCTCTCCAAGGATCCTTCCCTGACCGCCATCCAGTGCAGTCATGACAGCACCTTGTAGCACCTACCACCACCTCCCATGTCCTCTTAAGATTTGTTTTCTGTCATATCACACTGGAATATAAGCTAATAGCAGGGACTGTGTATCTTCAATGCCTAAAGCAGTGCACATGGTTAAGTATTCAATAAATATTTGTTGGGTGAATGGAGAGTAAAAGGAAAGGATAGCATTCTCAAAAGCAATTGTGGGCCGGGCACGGTGGCTCACGCCTGTAATCCTAGCACTCTGGGAGGCTGAGGCGGGCAGATTGTTTGAGCTCAGGAGTTTGAGACCAGCCTGAGCACCTGAGCACCAGCCTGAATACCCCGTCTCTACTAAAAATAGAAAGAAATGATCTGGATAACTAAAAATATACAGAAAAAAATTAGCCGGGCATGGTGGCGCATGCCTGTGGTCCCAGCGACTTGGGGGGCTGAGGCAGTAGGATCGCTTGAGCCCAGGAGTTTGAGGTTGCTGTGAGCTAGGCTGATGCCACAGCACTCATTCTAGCCAGGGCAACAGAGTGAAACTCTGTCTCAAAAAAAAGTAATTGTGGAATATTAAAGCTAGTGGAGACCCCTCTCCACTCTCCCTCCCACACTTGATTGATAAATACAAAGCTCAGAAAGGTAAAATGACTTGGCCAAATTCATGGTCAGCGGCAGAAATGGGGTTTAAACTCAAGCTTATGTTGGTCTTGGTACACTACACTGCCTGCAAGCAACGGGACAAAGTATCATTCCACAAAAATGAGTCTCTAATTATTGAATGTTGGACGTTGGGAATTGGTTCAGTTCAGAGAATTCCTCCTCTTCCCCCATGCCATGAAGCCTAACAACACGTCAAGAGGATATGAGATGGGAATCCTTTTTAGGTCCCCCAAATCATCCCTGACCTTGGTTCAGAGGAAGAGGAAAATGTTGAGAGGATAAATATGGACAGAGGTGGCTCTCTGTCCATCTCCCATCCTCTCAAGAGAGGAAAGAACCATCTTGGCAGGAACAGTTTCCCTGGGCTCTAAAGGCCTGAGATCTACCAGGAGATCATGCTGTACCAGGTGAGGGCCCTGTCTCACATGCTTAGTTTGGGTGAGAATCAGGTCATACCACAACACAGGCCTCGGGGCCAGTTGCATAATTGGATGTGTAATCAGTACCTTAGAGAACTTCAGCCAAAAGCACTCCTGACACCACTTCCAACTTGCTGAATCATCTCCAAACCCCATGACTGGATGATTCATTGGTCTCCTCTGGGGTCATGACTATCAGGTGCTGACCCAGAAATGAGAACTAAATTCTGAGGGGAGAGATCCTCTAATTGGAACTCTGGCTTTTCCAGTGCTTCAACCGACTACTCTCTGGGTTCCCAAAGAGTGAAGGAAGCCATGCTGGTCTCTTCCTCACCAATCCAAATCCATGGAAAGTGATAGTCAGAGACCAGCGAGCAAAGATAGAGAGCCAATGTTTGGGAAGAGAATCAACCTGAGCTGATAAAAACCATACATATCCATAATCCTTTATCACAATTCCAAAATCTAAATGGCTCTGTAAATCAAGTTTTGGGCTTGTTTGTTTCTTTCTGTATATTTCCTGCAAATTCATTTGGCAGCAATACCTGACAGCAAAAATTCACTTAAGATTATTTTTAGTTTTTATTTATCCCACTTTGGGTACATACTCATACATTGGATACAGGAATATTATTGTTTGATTATGAGGTGCTAAATCAGATCCCAATGGGGTATTTCATAATACATAATATATTGTGTATCTCATTACCTTTACAAAAGCTGAAAAATTCTTAATACCAAACACATCTGCCGCTAAGGTTTCAGATAAGGATGATAGGCCTTTAATTCTTCATTTTGCAAAATCCCAAGGCAGTCGGTATTGTCCCCATTTAACAAAAGAATAAACCGAGACTTAGAGAAGTTAAACTACTTAAGTCCACACAAGTAATTAGTGTCAAAACTGGAACTAGAACCCAGCTAGAGTGCACATCCATTGTTTTGTACACCAGCCCCTCAGTTTTACTCTAAAAAAACTACCCACTACTCCTCTACTGCCTGCAAACTTGGTGTGTACCACTTCCCCCTAAGCAAGGGAAGGGCACATACCCCAAGCTAAGCCAACCAGATTCTCACTGTCCTTCCAAACTGGATCCACAGAGGAGTTACTCAAGGACCAACAAGAGTTAGAGCTGAATGGTGCCAGCTGTGGTCCCTGAAGAAGCTGGTGTTGATGCCACCCTTGGCTTTCCAAGGCCTGACTCCACAGCTTGCCCTTAGAGTCTAGGATAAGCCCGTGTCCTTCTAACAAAGTCCTTTTATGTGTGCATTGACCAGAGGTGGTTTCTTTTGCTTTCAGGCAAAGATTACTGACTGAGATATCATGCCTCTGGGTCCTAGGTCTCTACTCTTTCTTTCACCCAATGGGGGAAAGGATTATTACACACACACACACACACACACACACACACACGTGTGCATTAGACAGATTAGATAAATATATATTAAATATATGCATACATATAAAGTACTTAAAATGGGATATGGTACCTAAAAAAACCTTACATTTCAGAGTTGCTGTAAATATTAAAGATAATTTATGCAAAGTGCCTAGCACTCAATAGTTCATATTCCTGATAGTCCCTCTTCCTCTCAATATACTGTCTTCCCCCACCATACCACCATACAGAAAATTATTTTATTTTTCCAAATTGCTTTTTCACACCCAAGTTGACCTTCCACTCAGATACGAAGGTTAGTTTATTCTCACATCTGCACGCATTGATACGTGGGCACTTCTTAGCCCTAGAAACAATACTGAGACCTAAAGAAGTGGCTGGCCATGGATTTTAACACCAAAGCTGACCAAAGTCTACATCAGTTTTTTGGGTCTGTATTCTTGGGACACCCAGATTTCTTCTGTCTCCCTCCCACCTGAAAGTTATTTTGCAGACTCTCAGCCTATGGTTTATGAAACCAGTAGAAACATAAACAATACTTGGAGTAGCTGTGATGTTTTTGAGAATATTTTGAGAGTATATACAATTATAGATAAATATAAAGTAAAAAAGTTATTGTTTAGAATTTGGAAACTATAAAACGATGCAGGAAAGAAAATTACCACAATCCCATCCCAGAGATAACTATACTTAACATGTCAGTTTATTTCTTTATACTTTATTGTGTCCACCATATCTCATCATACAGATGTATGAAATAATGTTAATAATAACAACTAATATATAAAGTACCTATTAATTAAGAGACAATGTGCAAAGCATTTTGTAAGTATTACATTATTTAATCCTTGTAACAAACCCATCAGTTGATGTATTAGTTATCTATCGCTGCATAACAAATTATTCCAAAATCTAGTAGCTTAAAACAAAAACAGACATTGTTCATTTTGCACAGTTTCTATAGGTCAGGGATTTGTGAGTGGCTTAGCTGAATGGTTCTGGCTCAGGGTTTCCCATGCCATTGCAGCCATGAGTCATTCAGCATGTTTTATCTGAAGGCTTGGCTGAGGCTGGAGGATCCACTTCCAAGAAGGCTCACTCACGTGCAGGGGGCCTCCAATCCTTGCAACATAGACCTTTGCATAGGGCTACTTGAGCACCTTCCCAGCATCGCAACAGGATTCCTTCAGAACAAGTAACCCAAAAGAAAGCAAAATGGAAGCCATGATGTCTTTTATGATGTAGACTCAGAAGTTAGATTCCATCATTCACAATATCCTACTGGCTACACAGGTCAACCTCTCCGGTGTGGGAGGGAACTACACAAGGACTTGAATATCAGGAAGTGGTATATCCATGAGGGCCATCTAGGAAGGCTGACTACCACAATTGGGTAATATCAGTTTGTTTGCATTTTACAGATGAAAGTCTGAATAACTGGCCCAAATCTGCACAGCTCATCGGCTACAGGAGAAGACTTGAAGCCAGGCTGGCCAACCTCAGAGCCCATACTCTTAACTACAACATAACACCACCTCCTTAATTAGTTGATCATCCTAGGAAGGTTGAATATTTAAGTGAATTCCAATTTCTTGTTACTATAAATAACACAGTAGTGAATGCTTTTTACATAAATCTCTATCTCCATCTCCTGTTATTCCTTAGGGCAAATGCCTTGAGACAGAATTGCAAGGTCAAAAGGTATGAACATTTTTAATGCTCCTGACACATACTGTGAAAAATAATTTCCAGAACAGAAACAACAACTAACAACCTCAGCGAAAGTTCATGTGGATACCTGTCTCGCTGCATCTTTAACACAACTGAATATCATCATTGTTTAAACTGCTGTTAATTTTATAGGCTAAAAATACTTGTTTTGATTTGTATTTGTTGAAACAGTTCTTCACTTGCTTATTATTATTTATTTGCATCATTTAGGGTCTTTGGTCATAAACAGTAGAATTTAGTTGGCTAATTTTAATTGTAAAAAGGAAATAAAGAATACCAGGTAGCTCATGGAATTAAAGGGAAGGTTGGAAAATCTGGTGTGAAAAGGGGTCAAGGATCTAGGTAACAGGAGGGGCTGGATGTTGGTCTTGCAGGTCGCCATCAAGGAGATGAATCCATTTAACATTCTAACCATCTTTGGGTCAAACAGCCCTAGCTTGGGTCACATGTCTAACCTTGGATAGGGCAGGGCAAGGCAGGGTGCCTTGATGCAACCAAGACAGCACTAAGTTGGAGAGGATTATATATTAATAAATTGCTATTACTAAAAGAAAGGAGGACTAGATCCTAGAAAGCTAAAGAACAATAAATGTCTGCAACAAGGTTTAATTTTGAGGGCTCCCAAATCCATGCTGTTTTCATTGAGTTAAAAGTTCTCTGCTCATTATGCTGGTTCATTGTCTATTCCTAATTGTTAGTCAAATAAAAGATCTAGTTTTTACCTAGAAAGGTCAACATTATCGGAGTCTCCACCATGAATAAGCTGAGGAAGAATCCTCTTTGGTTGGGAGAAAAGTCTAGAAATGTAGAAATGTGCAGATAAGATCCCTTCAAATTTGCCAAGTAAAATAACAAAGAACAAAGGGATCAAAGAGAGCCCTTGACTAGAGTTAGGCAAACTTTTCCTGTAAAGGGCCAGACAGTAAATATTTTAAGCTTTTCACGGTCGTACAATCTCTGCCTCAACTACTCAACTCTGCTGTTGAAGCACCAAAGTAGCCATAGACAATAAGAAACAAATGGGCATGACTATGTTCCAACAGGACTTTACTTACAAAATCAGGGGGCAGGCAGGATTTGACCTGGGGCCGCGTAGTAGTTTACCAACCCCTACTTTAAACAACACAAAACAACAACATAACACACAATGTTTGTGTTTATGGTTATTTCAATCCTGGCTCCAAATGGTGAAACTTCTCCTGTGATTTTAAAGAATTTACCCTCAGTTGCCAATATTTAGGACAGCATTTACTTGATTTACCACCTTCCTTTTAACCATAAACAACATCAGCTGATTTTGGCTTGGAGAAAATATGACAATAATAATGAACTATTTGATAAGAAATCAATATCCACAGCAAGGTCAACTTTTCTGTCCATGTAGGTGTGGAAAAGTAACTGTGCTTATTCATCTAAGAACATTCAGCACACATCTGCTTAGCACTTATTGTGTGCCAATGACTGAGGCTCTATACACAAAATACACAGGGCCATGCCTTAAAGAGTTTAAACCTGGTGGCAAAACTTAGAATCTAGAAAAACAATCCATGGTTGAGTGTTAATCTAGTGGGTGATAGGTGGATGTTACGGAGAACAAGAATCAGGTCCGAATGGCCATAACTATCTCAAAATGGAACAGGCTGCCTCATAGAAAGGTCAGAAGAGCTCCAACAAAGGAGGGATGATCAATGGCCAAGGGCAGGTCCTAATTTGAGCAAGAGCTTTGTCTAGATGATTTATAAGATTCTTAATCATCAGATATCTCTTGGGGTATCTTCAAGATTTATAACAATTCCCCCTTCCATGAGTGTCTTCCTCAATATGCCAGGTTAACCCCCTAGTGGCTACATCTATACTATATTTCCATTCACATGTCCATGATTGATTGATCCAGGGGTCAACAACTCACCCGAGTAGGATAGAGTAGGAAGTCTTCAAATATGACCACCATCAATTCCTTTGCTCTTACTTCTCATATGAAGAGCTCTGTTTTGCCTATGCTTGAATCTGAGCTGATCTTTTCTCCTGCCTAATGGAATACGGCAGAAATGATGCTGTCTGACTTCTGAGGCTAGGTCAGAAGAAACTTTGCAGCTTCCATCTTAGTCTCTCAGAATGTTTGTTCTTGGAGCCCTGCTGTTGTGCTGCGAGGAAGCCCAAGCAGCCCCACAGAGAGGTTGATATGGTGAGGAACTGAAGTCTCCCCACTGGGGTCCAGTTGAGCCCCCAGTTGACCACCGGTACCAACCTGCTAGTCATGTGAATGCCCATCTTGGAAGTGGATCTTTCAGCCCCAGTTCAGCAGCCCCAGCTGATGCCTCATGTAGCAAGGATGAGCCACCCAGCCAAGCCCTGCCCAAACTTCTGACCCACAAATCATAAAATAAAATTAAATTGTTATTTTAAAAAACACTAAGTTTTGGGGTAATTTGTTATTCAGCAGGAGATAAAAGGAACATGAAGCCAATCAGTCTTTCTCTCTCAAGAATTTGAAATTTGGGTTGGAGATAAACAAATATTGGAAATTTTAGGATCTGAGTCTCATTAAATGTATTGGTGTGCATTAGAATCACATAGAAAAACACTGTAA
This sequence comes from Propithecus coquereli, assembly GCF_000956105.1. NCBI lineage: Eukaryota > Metazoa > Chordata > Mammalia > Primates > Indriidae > Propithecus > Propithecus coquereli. The sequence goes on along the minus strand of NW_012152840.1, from coordinate 7,462,172 downwards.
AATGTAAAGCTCCAGGCCACCCCCACCCAAATCTCTGATCCAGTAGGATTGGGGTAGAGCTCAGGAATATTTAAAGCAAGAATTTTAAACAATCATCCCATATGATTCTGAAATCATGTGCTAAAACTGTGATTTGGATACTCAACTTAGAGAACCAGCACACATACACACTCAGACTTGCCCTCACTCTATGTCCCAAACTGGCCTTGACTTGAGCCCCTGACAGTCTAGCCTTGGCTATTTGTAGCCTCAAATCTGGTTGGGCCACAAGGTTAAGAAAAGTTTATGTCAATTAAAATAAATAAATAAATAAATAAACAAACTTTTTTTAAAAACTCAGCAGAGGAGATAGTGGTGCCTGAATCCTCATTAACACATAGTTCAATCTAAATTGAACTTGAAGACTTAATCATCTTCCTACTTTTAGAATCCTAAAATATCTAGGATTACAAGATTAACGGTCTCTGTTTAAAATACAATGTGAAATGTGTTATAATTCTTGTTATAGTTTTTCCTCCGAAAGGCAAATCTCATGAGACACCTCAGAGAGTCTTCTGGATTATATCACAGACAAGCAAGATTCTCTCAGTAAGACAGGCCGGCTGTGACTGCCCTTATCTGTAGACAGAATTTCAAAGGATTGGTCAGTGTGTGTGAACTCTGATCAACTTAGGGAAGATTGTCTTTGAGGAGTTCAGATAGGAAAGCTGATTTACAGACACTGGACTCCCACAATCCTGCTTTGCTTAGATGTGAATCGGGTCAAGGTCTGTGTGTTCTTTCTTGCTTAAAGGTTTATTTGGGAACAAGAAAAAGAAAAACAAAAAAATGTTTCTGAGAGTTCATTGGTGGACTAGTCAGCTTTTCCCACAGCCAGTCCAAAGTGACAAATGCTATTTAAGTGGGCATTTGATAGGTCTCTAGTGACAAGCCTGAAGTTTTCAAGTACAGAGTCAAGGCCAGCAAACTTGCGAAGGAGGAGAAATGGACTTCAGCGACCTTCTCCCAGCTCTATTTTTAGCAACACTTCTCCCCTTACTTTACTGTCTGGCATCATATTGCCCTTCTGCTCCCCAGCTGTTCCCCAAACTAGGTTCCCCACCTAGAGGTGGCTGATTCGGGAAGAAATTTAGGCTCTGGAGTGTTTTCTCCCCTTTCCTCAATCCTCTTCAATCAACCCATGCTTGCATCGAAACATACCCCTCCGGTTCCCTCTGGACCCTCCCACGCCTCACTGATCTGATGACTCATTCTTTCTGTAGAGCTAATAGGTAAGTGATAATTTTATTATTATCCTTCAGGTTCCATTTCCGTAATTTAATAGGGGCCTCATAGGAGTAATTCCTCGGGATAATCAGTAGTGGAGGTTTCATTCACACCGGCAGCGAAATGGAGGGTGAAAGCCGTGCACATTCCCCCCTTTCTCCCAGGCCGGCAGACAGGCTCAGAGGAGTCAGAGGTGCTATCTTGGGTACCTGGAAGGAACTCAGGTGCTGAGGAAAGGAGAGTTAATTCTTAATGTGGGTGTAATTGAATATATCTGGATTGGGGAATTAAAATGGCCTTTCCTGTAACTTAGTATGGATTTATTCTTCCCTGTGCACATTAACAAAACTTATTTTTTTAATCTAGAAAATAGAACCATCCCAAAAATTAAATGAAAGAATGGAAACCTGAGGCCAGGCACACCTGTTATCCGAGCACTCTGGGAGGTTGAAGCAGAAGGATTGCTTGAGGCCAGTTCAAGACCAGCCTGAGCAAAAGTGAGACCCCATCTCTACTAAAAATAGAAAAATAAGCTGGACATGGTGGTGCACATCTGTAGTCCCAGCTACTTGGGAGGCTGAGGCAGGAGGATCATTTGAGCCTAGGAGTTTGAGCTTGCAGTGAGCTATGATGACACCACTGCACTCTAGCCTGGGCAACAGAGCGAGAACTTGTCCCCAAAAGAAAAAAAAAAAAGGAAACCTGAAACTTATCCTCCCAAGCCGTTACTGGCACATTTGGGAGGGCGTTAGATCCTAGTCCTTGGCTCTAGCTCAGGGTAGAGGAGGAGGAAGCAGTAAATCAGTCCATCTGACTAAGGCTGTTTTCCTGGCTTGCCTACCTTGGCACCTGAGACTGGAGGAAATCTGAACTGGAAATCAGAAAACCCAACTTTTAATCCAGGTTCTGCTGCTAACTGTGGGGTCTTGACCATAACAGGAAAATGGGGAGTGCAAACCTTGGAAATTCTCTTCACCCTAAAATATCTAGGATTCCAAGATTGAAGGTCTCTGTTTAAAATACAAATAAATTCCCTGAAAGGAGTGACACATTAATTGACTATTATGCATTACCCCTTGGCTCAGATGATGGGCTTAGCCTGCCCATCTTCCCACAGGTCCTACAGGATGCCAAGAAAGACCAGTCATTTAAGTAGGGTGCTGAGAGGGGAAAGGTCTAGAAGATGGGGTCTCTTAAGGGAGGAAAGAGATCTGGAGGGGGACCATGGGAAGAACAAGGCTCTGGACCTCCAGTTTGGAGGCATCAAAAGAAAAGACAGGAATGAATGAGACAGAAAACCTTATTCTTTTCATTTTACACTTTTTCCTTGGCTGAGCCTAAAGAGAAATTGCAAGAAGCCTGTCCTAGAGAGAGCTTTTTAGGCCTTTATAGATGCCCATTTAATGGTAAATGACTATAGTATTAGTGATCCTAAGGAATTCTAATCCCATCACTGCCCTGACACATGTCAGAATAGCTGCTCTATTTCCTGTTCTAAACATGAGACTCACTGATGTGGGGCCAACAGGGGTTGGTCGGGAAAGAAAAGAAGATCACTAAAAGGTGCCTTTATTCGGCCTTCATTCTGCCCTAGGTACTGTGCCAGGTGTATTCTGTGGGTTCTCTTGTTGGATTCTCATGACAAATTTGCAAGATATTACCATTCCCATTCTACAGATGGGGGACATGCCCAGAAGAGGTTTACTTGCCCAACATCACCCAGCCAGTGACTGGCACAGCCAGGATTTAAATTCAATCTGGGTGACACAAAACCTATAATCTTTCCACAACGGCCACCAAAAATGAGTTTTAGCTTTTTGCTTTAGTGATAAGCAAAGTAATAATAATGATTAACATTCAATGAGAACTTATTATTTGCCAACCACTGTGCTAAATGCCATCGTTTATCATGACATCTAATCCTTGCTCCAGCCCTACAAAACAGTTAATGTTGTCCTTATTTCACTGCTGAGGAACCTGAGATTTAAGCAATTTGCCCAGGGACACACGGTTAGATAGCAGACTTAATCCAGACTATCTGATACCAAACACCATAATCTTAACCACTGCACATGGCAAACTTATTTTGGCTCAATCTTTCATAAATAAAAACCTGTTATTGCTCAGTGTATTAGGAGGGATCAGGATAGAGGAGATTTTAACTATGATCCAGGCTGTTGACAGACTCAGAAATTGCTCTTTGACAGCAGCTTGGAGTTACTAAGAGGTGAAAGTTTTCAGAGTGACAGGCCTGCCCCCAAAGCCATTCAGGCTCAAAACAAAACTTTCTCTGAGTCCTGATGTTCTTAAAATACACAGGCCTACTTCAATCATCCTGGGACACGTGGCTGCTAGCGTACCCCATCCCAAAAGGGTAACACCGTGACCCTCTGGAAAATGTTTCTGGCATCTCTGCAGAGATGGGAAACCAGAGCAGGGAGGAGAGGAAAGGAAGGAAAAAAACCAATGTCTACGTATGTGAAATACAGAGGGAGGCTGAGCTAATGAAAGAACATATTTCCAAAATTGGAACCAAAACATATTTTACAAACTCTCTTGGCCTTGTGAAGGATTAGCTGCTAACAGACTTGACCGTGGGTACCACTCTCTGTTTACAAGCTTCCCTGTGTGCTGCATGTAGATGTGACTTTCTGCGTCCTCAATGAAGGGCTGATTATCCGGTTACCTGGGCTGCGTAAACCCAAACAATTCCCAGAGTCTCCAGGACAAGATTTAAGGAGAAAGGCCTGGAGGGGTGCTGGCTGGGGACACATTTTCACAGACAGCTTGGGCATGTGTGTGTCTTCAAAGGTGTCCCCACCACAAGCAACAGGCCTGTACACTTCAAAAATGTCAGCATAGTGGAAGACAAACAATGGCTGAGGATCTGTCCCAGATGAAAGGACATTAAAGAGACATGACCACCAAACACAATGCATGATCCTTGATCACATTTTGGACTGGGGGTGGGGCAGAAATTGCCATAAAGGATATGACTGGGGCCATTGCACATTTTGAGTATGGAGTATATATTAGATAACAGTGTTATACCCACATTAAATCTGAACTTGATCATTGTACTGAGAGACTGAATATACAAATGGACAATGACCAAATCATATATAAAAATAGAACTTTGACCCACAACGTGTAACAGCCTGCCCAGAAAACCAACCCCTCATCTACAATAACCAGCCCAGGATGCCAGCCTACTGCATAGCAGACTTGCAGGCAACCAGATGGCTAGCTCTTGTGACAATCCAAGAACTTAAATAATAACTTCTGTAACAATCAGCCCAAAATGGCCAGGACTTGATTAGTAACTGACAGCTGCCCTAATTTTGTCCTTGTTTCCAATTTGGGACCATCCAGAGAAAGCCAACTCTGCACCCTTAACCCATCACATAGGCTGCCCCACTTCTAGTTAGTCACCTCCCACTCCCCCAGGCCAGCAGCCCCACTCAGGGCATACCCGATGCTCTCCCTCTTTTTCTACTTTATAAGCTTTCCCTCTCCTCTGTCTGCTTTAGGGTTGCTGCCAACATGCAAGTGATGGTGGCTGATGCCCTTGCTGTAGCAAGCTCTGAATAAATAGCCTTTGCTTTTCTCATTTGGTTGGTCTTAATTCATTTCCACAGCACTATGGTTATAGGGGAGAATGCCCTGTTCACAGGAAACCCACACTGAAGCGTTTAGGGGCAAAGGATCTGCCTTTAATCCTTAAATGGTTCCAAAATATATATATATATATATACATATAGAGAGAGAGGGAGTTATAAATCAAATGTGGTAACTGGTTAACCATTAGTGACTCTGGGTGAATGGCAGGAGAGTTCTTTATACTATTCTCGCAACTCTTTTGTAAGTTTGAAGTTACTTCAACATAAAAAGTTTTCTTTTTATTTAAAGTGTCCCCAGCAGATTGCTTACATCCTGATCAAACAGCCCACAGCTGCTCACCTAAGACATTGGATGACGGACTCAAGTCTTGCCTACTTCATTATATCTGTTCCCCTTTGCAGAATCACAAACGCAGAAGGGCAGGCTCTCTCAGCCCATCCTCTGAAGAATGATCATGCCCTCCACACCCTCAAAGCTTTCCTAACTCTCCTTGGCAGTTATCCAGTTGGATCGTTGACTGCATAGAGAGTCAGGGTGATCTTGAAGTCCCCTCTTCCTTTCTCCCTGGGCAAAGAAGCACAGAAGAATGGGGGTGCTGCTCTCATTATCAGCTCTCACATGTACCCGGGGCCGCGTGATGCAAGTGGCTCACGAACTGGGGATTGCAAGGATGTTTGGAGATTGGCCATCAGTTTCTTAAGGCTAAGCTGAGTTCTTGGAACTGGCTGGACTTAACTATTACATTCCAAAGCTGTCCTATATGACTATTCCCTAACCTTGCCTTCTGACTCTTCTTTCTTCCTCACAACATATTGGGAAACCCTCTTATTTTTTAAGCCTCTCTTATCCCTTAACGTGGTGGTTCTTAACCTTGGCTGCACATTGGAATCATCTGAGAGGCTTTAAAAAAGTACTGATGCTGGGTCCCATGCCCCAGACATGCTTATTCGATTGTTCCAAGGTGCAGCCTGGGATTTGGTTTGTTTTAAAAGTTTTTGTTCTTAAGCTCCTTGGAAGATGCCTATGGGGAATTAGATTCTAACGTGTGCAACCAAGATTGAAAACGACTGTCTTTGCACATTGTTTGTAGGAAATACACTGTGAAGTGTTTAAGAGAAAAGGGGCAGGATGTCTGCCTGTAAACTTCAAATGGTTCAGAAAAAAATATATACATGTATGGAGAGAGGGATGGAGGGAGTGATAAAGCTCACATCTATGAAGTTCTTCCTTTCGAGATTTCCTATCATTCTGATCACTTTGGAGAGATTCCTGATCACTTCCTCCAGGTTTGACCTCACTGAAGCCCCCATACAGGGGCAATTTCCCTGAAGTGGTTAAGATTCACTTGGACTTAACAAAGTGATTTATTTGAAAGTCTTTCCCAACAACAAATTAAAGAAAGATGAGCCACGTGAAAGCCTTCTCTGCTCTATAGCAATCAAAGGTAATCCTTGCAACAAACAAACTCACTCGGTCTATATTTACAGGGCAAAACCCCAGCGGCACCACTGCACAGGCCCCCTGTGACTGTACAAGTTGCTACAAAGCAAAAAACAACAGATCATCCATCCAGATGTAGTTATAAGATACTGAAAATACATGGGGCAAAGAGATGATGAAATTGTACCAGATTTACAGCAACAGGTGGTGGCCTCTCCTCTCAGGCGTATACATGGTCATCTGGCCTCCCGGTCACACGAATGAGAGAACAAGGAGACCCAGCACCAAGAAGTCTGTTGAAAGATCTGTGGCTAGGATTCAAAACAGGGGAGCTATGGAGACACTGAAAAAGCACTCATTTGTCATGTGCTCCATCTGAGCATTCATTAGGATCACACAGGGGGCTTCTAAAAACTACTTGTCTATCCCCAATCCCCAGCCTGGTCCAATTAAATCAAGGTCTTTAGGTAGGGCCCAGGCATTGGTATTTTTTAAAGCTCCCCAGGCAGTCTAATGTGCTGCCTGCTTGACTTTGAATATCACCTCCACATGGAATTCTCTTATCTCACCAGCCAGGCAGGACGCTCAGTTCCCTGCGCCTTGTGAGCCAGGTTCTATAGCCACTTCCCTACCCCATCCGCTTAGCCCTGCCTCCTTCTTTTCTCACACCCTTTCCCCGTTATACATACACACACACACACACACACACACACACACACACACACACAGAGCAAAAATCCCAACAAGCCCATTTGTGTCATTACAGTTTCTTGCATATGAGTCATTTTCTTAACTACACTATCCCTTCTGGGGAACAGGTATCTCCTCTTACCCTGTGGGGTCCCCAGCAGCATCAGCAGAGTCTCTGGTTCAATGAAATATAGGCACCAATTGGCTAAATGGTTAGTTGATCTATTCAGGCAAAACTATCAGAAGACAGACTGACTGAGCCCCAAGACTTGGTATCCTGGGGAAGAGTCGACAGCTACTGAATATGGAGGCTGGATTTGAATCCTGGCTTCAACACTTATGAGCTATGAGACTTTTAGTAAATGATTCAAAACCTTTTTTCTAAGCCTCAGTTTCTGTACCGACCAAATGGGAATAATATTAATATTCAACTCCTAACGCTGTTGACAATACATGCAAAGAACTCTGCAACTTCAAAGTGACTGACAGAAAATAAACGTTCAAAAATTGGCAGCTATTTTCAAAAGCCACATCTGTGGACCAAAGCTTGCTCTGAAATGACCCCCAAAGTTCAACTTGAGCATGTGTAACATCTTTTGTGAACAGTGACAATGGCTAACAAAAATAGTCTCCAGATGGTACAAAGCCCACCACTCTGTGGATTGCTGCTGGTGTTCCAGTGCTGCTTGGGTGGCCCTGCATTCGATTCTAACTATTCTCACTTTAAAAGAGTCACTCATGAAGTGTCAGGTCATGACTCAGTTGTTGCATTCTTCCCTACAACAGGATACAGAGCAGGTGGCCAAGAATACCGAGATCAATTCTAGATATCAGACCACATCTCCAGTCTCTGGAGACTTTGTACTCTCCAGAGTCTTAGAGATGTCCATTGGTCATGCAAGAGGTTCTTAAGCACGGACAACGTCAGAATTGCCTGCAGAGCTGGCCACAAAGGCAAAGGTTGGTTCACCTGCCAGAGATTCTGATTCCATAAATCTGGACTCGGTCCTTAGCTCTTCCTAACAAGCAGTCCAGGTGATTCTGGGGCTGGCAGTTTGGGTACCATTTCTGGAGAAACATTGATCTTGTAGGATGAAAAACACAGAGAACTCTAAGAAGCAGCATGGGGTTGTGAAAAGAATGTGGCTGCTAACATCAGACATAAGCATTTAATTTTCAATCCGTTACTTCATCTCAGCATTAGCTCCATCATTTGAAAAACAAGAGTAACAATTCCCATCTCACAGTGTTATCATGAGGATTAAATACAAAAATATCTGTAAAGCACCTGATACTGTGCAGAGCCCATTGGTCTTCAGTGCAAGTTTATTCATCATGGACTAAAGGACACGTCACAAAAGTGACTTGACTTTCTAGCCTGGGATACCAGGGGGCGGTGATGCCCTTGGCCAAGATGGCAGAATAAAACTGGAATGAATAGGCTGGGAGCAGATACAGGGGCTCCAACCCTAAATGACTTGCTACAGACCAACATAGCCCTTCTCCTGCCAAGAAAGAGAAGCCCAAAGTTAAGTTCTTTGTCTGAACCAGCACTTCCCTCCCGGGCCCAGGGACTGCTTTTCTTTCCTGCTGCTGCCCCATTGCTAACCTTACAGGTTCTCCTTCTCCTGGGAATAGCTTTGTGTCCCAACCTTTTGCCATCACCACAGTACAAGTCCACAGGCCTCACTAAGCAACAGACAATGACATAGACAATCTTCCAAAATATGCAGAATGTCACCAAGTTGTTGGGCTTCTGATGCTGGCCCCTCTCTGGGGGAGACCCTGGGACCCCCTTTAAGCTCTTCATCTCTGCTTTCATTCCTGAAAGTGGTGCTCGCCAAACCTCATCACCTCCTGAGCTCCTTTTTTGGAAAGGGACATAATGTCCCCTTCCTGCATGAAAGCCCCTCTTCTCAGCCAGAGAGCCTTGGGCTCAGACTGCTGGTGTCTGCTAATGGCCACTCAGGTGCCTGGTTGTCTCAAGTGGGTGACTTGCATCTTTGGGAGTCCAGGACAAAGTAACACTCATCTCTTTGGGCCATGACCTCTGGGGACTTTCCCACACTTGGGACGGTGGCGGGCAGTGAATCAACTATGTTTACCAAGGGTTCAGAGTCCAACACACAAGTATCGCTCACATTTGTCCAGCCATCTTTGCCATTTGTCAGAGTCCCAATGACAGCAATGACACAGAATTTGGGAAGAACTTGTGACCCCTGTTGGGGCTGAGAACATAACCCCCTGAGTACGGCACTTGCGTGCTGAGAACTTTGAACGGAAGGGCATTGGAAGGGCCTTAGAACCGAGGTCGAACTTTCTCCTGCCTTCCGTCTCCTGTTCCTTTTTCTCCCCCTAAGGGATAAAGAAACAAGAATTCTTCTTCCCCAAGGCAGTCACAGAAACTAGAACCCCTTTCCCCCAAAGCAAGTCATAAAACCTAGGAACATCACTCTCTCCTTTCTTTCTGGAAGACCCTTGTTCCAGAGGGGTCCTGCCCCATCCCAGGAGGAAGGAGTGCCGCACAGAGAGGCCAAGAAGAATCTGAACAGACAGGCCTTGCTGGCTTTCCCCTCAGTCCATTACCATTAATCATATCCCTTTGCCCAATCACATTTCTACACAGCTGTCCATTCTTCGTTGAACCTCAGAATAAAATCAGACAATATTTGCAGGTGTTGGGCCTTCATTTCTGAAGGCCCCTGTGTCACATAAAACTTAGATCAAGTAAGTATGTTATGCTTTCCTCTTGTTCACCTGTCTTTTGTTACAGGAGTGCCAGCCATGACCCTTATGATGGGTGAGGAAAGGTATCACACCTTTCCACCCTACACCTCCTAACACTTCCACCTCCACCCAGCTCTTTTTCAGGTGGTCCCCAAAAAGATGCTCACATGTGCTGGAGAATGTTGTCTTCTGGGCTCTCGTGTAGAGGCTGTCTCTTGCCACAGCAATGGCCCTGGGGCTTCTGTTCCAGCCAGAAACAGGTGCCCCTGGCTCAGGCTACAGTGTCCTTGGCCTGTTGCATCTCAGATGCAGAATGTCCCCACATCTCAGCCCATGCTCCACTGAATGCCACATCGCAGAGCACAACAGCCTTTGTGTTCAATGTCCTTCAAAGAGTTTGATTCTGGCTCTGTCAGGTGACCACCCTCTTTATCCCAGGTCAAAGAACAGAGAAAGAGAGGGAGAGGGAGAATTCACATGCACGCTCCTGAGTCACACACCTGCTGGACTCAAAAGCCTCCTTTCTTCTAGCACCAGCCCATGCCCGTTGCACCACCTGTTTGGGTGCTTCCATCTCCACCCCCTCTCACTCTCCTAAGGAGCCCCTCTGTCCCTCCTGCTCACAGTCCCTCTAAGGCTGGCCTTACTGGCCTCTGGACAAGCCCGGACATGTCTACAACCAACAGAAAACACAGATTTTAAGACTTCAAGCTAGGACCACCACCACCCATAGTTCTCTGAGGAATGCCAGTACTGTGTCAAGAGGATGTGGTCCTCAAGAGGTTACTACCTAACACCTGAAGGAGTACCACAAAACATGAGATCATGACATTAGGGGAAACTGAAACTAGGTGAGGGATACATGGGATTCTCTGTACTATCTTTGCAACTTTGCTGTAAACTTAAAATTATTTCAAAATATGAAGCTCGTTTTGGAAAGAAAGGGAAAAAAGGAAGGAAGGATGGGAAAGAGGGAAGGAGTGAAAGAAGGAAAGACATTATCTTTCTATGGGGTTCAGATGAGGAAAGACAATGTCTAGTCAGATGTATTGGTTAGCTATCGCCACAAAAAATATTACATAATAAAGAACTATGACATCTGTAAAAATAAAATAGGAGGCAGGCCCCACATGTACGCTGCACACTGCCTCCCTACCACCACTACCACCCACCATCAGGAATGAATTGCAGCCCATGGTCCTGTCCTGTCCTCTCAAGTGGGCTCAATCTTGACATCTGGGGTAACCAGATATTTCTGGCTTTCCAGCTACATGGTAGGAATATACTTCTTGGCCCCTTTGTGGGTGGTAGGGTCATGTGACCAGTTCCAGCCAACCAGTTGTAACCAGAAGTGATGCATTCCAGCAGAGCATCCAATCCCGAGATGAGACTCTCTAGAGTTCACTTTCCTTCCACCCCTGTGATTCCCTACACTAAAATTGCTCCGCTATCCTGAGTTTTAAAGGGAGGTGATATGGAGCCCAGCCTCCAGGTGACTCACAAAAAATGTGTGATATAGATGAGAAATAAACCTTTGTTATCATAAGCCTCTAAGATATTGGGGTTGTTTGCTACTGTGGCAGAACTTAGCTGACCTTGATGGATGCATCCTCTTTTCTTGACAGATATTCTAGTCTTTCTCCCAACTGGTATTATCAGTGAGCCAGTTATAGCATTCTGCCTTTCATTCTTCCTAGATAGTCTTTAAATGCTCTGAACGATAATATCTTCACGCCTTTTCCCATTTCCACAGCCTGAATCATCCTTCTTTTCCACACACTGACATTAGTTTCATTTTTTTAAGCTCCCCTCAAAATAACCCTGAAGCCTTCCACAAGTCCCCTATTGAAATGGCTCCTTCTGTGTTCCACAATGTTGCGTTTGCCATTTGACTCATTATTATACATCTTATCGTACCTCAGCTGGGAGAGTCTGTGTCTTTCTGCTCCACGGACCCTCAAGTCCCTAAGGACAAGAACTAGAGCTGCTTCATCTTTGTATTCTCCATACACGTACCCTGGACATAGCTGGTACTTTCCAACATTATCATCTCCAGCCTTAAAATGCACTGACTTTGAATCTGCAAAAATCAAACTACCCACTTGCTAATTCATCTTAGGCCTACAACCATGTATTGAGTGCCTATTAAGGGGCAGGCACTATACAGGGTGCGGAGGATTCAGAGATGTAAAAGGACGCCTGCCTCCCAAATCCTTGATCTAGTGGAGGAAAAAGAGACACAAGCAGATAATTACAAATATGTACATTTATATTCAGTGAAACTTGCTTCATCAACTTAGGGTCAAACACACTCACCTACTTTTACTTTTCTACTTAATGACTCATACCAACACTGGCAGAAAGTCTGGTACCTCCTTCTTCAGGGCATCCCTGCCTCCCTCAGGGCACATCCCCAGGTGACTCAGTCCAAAGAGGTGGGGGTGGGGCAGGGCCTTGCTGCCAGGGTCCATCCTCTGCCCTACACAAGCAGAGATGAGCACAGTCGTCCCTCCTCCCTCCCATCCCTGCTGGTGTGCCTGTGGATCAGGAGGCTGGCACAGCCAAACAACGGAGCTTGTCTGCCACTGCAGCCTGTGCTCAAAGGGTCCAGTCCCACCCTCTGAGCCGGTGTCTGTGGTTTCCATACCTCTGCTAGGCCTTGGTTCTCCAAAGCATAAGCCCCAGGCCCAGGTTTCTCGGTCTGGAGAAACTTACAGCATCAACCAACTTCAGTGTTGGCCCATCCCTCCCCCACCAACTCTCAGATCCTTGTGTGAGGCCCAAGGCCCGACCTGCACTCTAGACTCCCCTTTCCCTGAGACAGCTTTGCCTCATGGGCCTGCTGCCTCTTTCCTGCCATGCACCTTGGTGGGAGCCATCCTGGTCTACCCTGAAAGCGCTTCCTAACTTCCAGTCCCACGACTGCAGACATTGGGGTATCAGCCCCTTCCCTCCCTGAAGGCCCTGGCTCGTTACTCAGGTAGGTTCTCCCACCACTTCTCCTAGAACATGGTGTGCTGAGGGGAAAGACGGTCTTTGCTAAAGTGACCTGCTACACCACTGGTGTCCACTAGCCTGACATTCACATAAGTAAGAGGACAACTCGAGCGACTCATGAGGGGACAAAAGGCCTGGCATTCTCTTTCTCTCTCCCTCTCTCTCTCTCTCTCTGTCTCTCCATATATATATACATATATATATGAAAAATATATATATTATAATGGTAAAATACTATAATAGGACAAGCCCCAGTGCTATGGAGCCCAGAAGAAGAATGTCTGATCCAGACACAGGGAATGAGTCGGAGTGAGAGAAGGCTTCTCGCATCATTTATCCGCATTATGATTCCGGCTCACACCCATCCTACATCTTGAGTGCCTTAGGCCAGGGAGCTGGTCAGAATGACTCAAGTCCTCAGGCTAATGTCAATTCACACACAGGCAGTCCCCATGGAACTAAAGCAGACCACAGAGCTGAGGAAGAGGTGGGGACTCAGGTCAGGCCAAGGTACAGCAAGACAGGAATTCAGGGAATCAGCATTTGAGTCCCAGCACCAGCGATTAGTGATAGTGGCTAATTGTCTTCAAACGTTGAACAGATGTTTATTGCCCAGACCCCATTTTAGGAGCTGGGTGTGAGGGTGAAGAAGGCAACCCCAGGGGTACAGACCAGGCATACAGATCCCTGAGGCCTCCAGCTGAGGACTGAGCAAACGCACAGAAGCACAGAAGTGAAGGACCCACCCCTCCCTGAGAAGGTCCAGGAAGGCGCAGGGGAGCAGACAACATTGCAGGTGGACCTACAGGGTCTCCATTAGTCTAGAGGATGCCTTTGGCCAAATGTGAAAAAGACTTCTGCTTTAGGGAGACAAATTAGAAAAATACACCTTCCCCTGGGCAGACACAGTCTATACATGGTCAGAGGTACACAGGCTGGATTTCAGGCTCCACTCACCCTCTTGGCCAGGCACCTTGGCAGAGTGTGCAAAATGTAACACATTTAAGGTAACCCTGGCCTTGAAGGCGTGTGCCCCCAAACAGAAGGGCAAAGGCATTCCAGGTAGAGGAACAACATGGACAAAGCCGAGGTGGAACTTGATCCAAGACTCTGTTAAATTTGCTGTCTGGGCAGGACATGGTGCCAGAGTGCAGGTGGTCTGGGGTTCACAGGGATGAACTGTAAAAGACTTGCCACCAATTAGAGAGCAAAGAGAAAAGCTTCACTACTGCAGATCAGTTCTGAATCCATCAAGAGTAAGGGTGAGAGAGTTGAAATGACAGGGTAGCTGTCCTTTGCAGAGAAATTATTCAGGAAGCTTCAAAAATATAAAAAATATCTGGAACCCATCCTTCCCTTAATTAAAAAAAAAAAACACCTTTCTATTCTAAACTATTATAGAATTCAGAGACTGAATCTCCCAAAATAATTATTCTTAGCTTTTCATTTCCCTTTGTGAGTTTGGAAAGGAACAAACACATCTTACCTGGCTGGATTTGACCTTCTCTGCAGCAGACATACCCCCACCCCCCACCAGGGATGAGTCACTAGGAAGAACATTCTAACCAGACCACCACCATCCACAGACAATTCAAGGAGATAAAATACATGTAAGTGTGGACTTTTAAAGCCAGTTCTTTTTGAAATAAAATAGGCCATTTGCTTACTCTGGCTCTCCCAGAATTAGCCAAATGGAAAGGTGGGGGAGGCCACTCACCACAACCACAACCACAACCAAAGGTGTGATTTGAGAAAGGCAAGGGGTTTCCTAACTTGACCTCTAAACAGCCCCTGCCCAAGCATAGCACATGCTACAAAAATCATTCCCTCAGACAATGGCGTTGTCTTCTGAAGGTCCTATCAGTATCTTCTTGGGAGGACTCATCTACACGGTAGCCATGTCCCCCTTCTCTTTTCATAGTACCCCAATTTCTCATAGGTACCCTTCCCCAGGAGCTGCTCCAGATGGTGAGTCAGGATTGGTCCAGGCAGGTCATGTGGGATATGGGTCCCTCCCCTCTGCCAGCCGGGGTTTAGCCACGGGCATGTGCACACTTCTGGCCAATGAGTTACGAGGGAAGTCTGAGGGAGATGGGCTGTGCTTATAGAAAAGATCTCTTAGCTCTTAGAAAGAAACAAGAGGAGGAGACAGTTCATGTTTCTGCCTGGGGCTAAGGGTGTATATGGATGTGTTTTCTGAAACTGGTGGCTATCCTGTGACCGGATGGCAGTTAGATTGAGTGACACACACTAAGGGTGGCGAAGCCAAAAGATAGAAGAAACCTGGGCCCATGACGACATCATGGAGCTGTAAAATTCACCAACACAGAGATGGCCCTTGTCAGGACTTTTGTTAAATGAGTTAATAAGTATTTTTATTTTTAAGGTATTTTAAATGGGGTTTTCTATAGTTTGTAACCAAAAAAATACCCTAACTAATACAGTTTTAATGTCTTCCCTACCTTGACACTTATTTACTCCTAAACACGACCATGATCTGGAGTCTGCCTGTCCCAATGCCAGTGAACCTGTCCTATGCACAGTCCCCGATAGCCTCCTAAATACGAGATTGTTGGCCATTATCCAGGCTTATCTAATTCAACCTCTTTCCGTATTTGACTCTTGTACTTCACCTCCTTCTAGAAACTTCCACTCCTTGACTCTCATGACACTAAAATCTCCTAGTTCTCCTCCTACCTGTCTGAACACATCTCCTCTACCTCCTTTGCAGATTCCTCTTCCTCTAAAGACAAAGAGGCCTTGAGCTGTATTTAGCCAGCAGGTATATTTTGTTTGGTCTACATAGTGTACCTTTTAAAAATTTGTTGCCAACATTAAAAATTGAGAAATTTCACACAAACACAGGGTTTCTGGCTTCCTTGAATAATGGCAGGAATGGGCCACACTGGTCTGGCCTTCCCACACGGGGTCATGAGCGGAAGCAACTGCCCCCTTCAGACAAGGCAGGTGGACCCAAATGGCTGCAGTCTCCACATACAGCTCTGCCAGTTTGCACAATCCACTGGCCCCCTCACCCACCACACAGAGCCAGCCTCCCGGACTTGGTAGGTAAGGCCTTCTGGCACCTGGCCTCTGTCTGCTGCTCCAGCCTCATCTCTTGCCTTTACTGCCTGCCTCGAACAGAATGGTCCAGCAACACCAGCCCATTCCTTCAGTTCCTAACTTCTCTAGGCTGTTTCTGGCACCCAGGGCTCTGCATTCTCTGTTCCACTGGCCCGCCTCCATCATCATTTCGGCCGTAGTACATCTTTGTCACCTTTAAGGCCTACAGGTCCCTCCTATTAGTGAGGGGTCTCCAGCGAAACAGAACCAATATGATATAAACAGATATATAGACAGAGATTTATTTTGATGGATTGGCTCATGTGATTATGGAAGCTAAGTCCCATGATCTGCCTTCTGTGAGCTGAAGAACCAGGAAAGCTGGTGGTATAGTTCTAGTTCAAGCCCAAAAGCCCAAGAATCAGGGGAGCCAATCGTGTAAGTCCTAGTCCTAGTCTGAATTTGAAGGCACAGACTGATGAACACCCATGTCCAAGGGCAGGAGAAGATGGATGTCTCAAAAACACACCCCAAATTAATGTTTTACCAGCTATCTGGGCGTCCCTTAGACCAGTCAAGTTGACACATAAAATTAACCATCACCATCTTCTTAAAACTCACGGTTCCCAATTTAAAGTAAGGTTAGTCAACATAATTGAGTATTTTCTTCAGCTGTGTTCAGCTACTTGGTGCAGGTAATGAATAGGAGGAGAGTTGGAATTTTGTCAGTGGAGTATAACGAAGAGAGAGAGTGCGAGTGGGTGGCTGACATGGCAGACCATGGATTCTAAGCTGGTCAAGAAGGGAGGTGCAGACAGTAACAAGCTTCATACTCACGACTAATAACCCCGTCTCCAACTGCCAATGTAACTATTATTTTTGTTTGTGTTTTAAAGCTATAACAACAGAATTTACTCCAATAAGATGTAGTATTTTCTATGTTTTTAAAAGTCTCTCAATGTCTATAAACATTTAAAAATCCTTGGGAAAACTGAGTGTTTTGAATCTGTCTTGACTGGTTCCTGGTTTTACCGGAATGACTGATAAGACACAGGGAAGCCTGGGAACCACGATCTCATGCAATCTTCACCCAGGTAGGGTACATTTCACAGGAGCCACATGTTCTGCTGATTATCAACATGGGGCAAGAGACAGATCTGGTCTGTAACCCCAACTCCATCACCAGCTGACTTTGATGGGGTTTCTCAGCCTCTTCTAACCTCAGTGTTCTCATTTGCACAGTAGGGATAACAACAGAATCCACCTCCTAGCATTGCCATAAGGGTTAAATGAGAAAATTCACATGAAATGCTTAGCAGGGTGCCAGGTACATAATAAACATTCACTATAAAATAATTATGGTCAGCTAGAGTAAGTACTCAATAAATGTTAGCATGTTTTGGTTGTTGATGGTAGTCCTGTTACTCTTGAGTTATTTAACCCCTAACAAGGAGTTAAATGCTTGAATACCTCAATGATAAGGAAGTCTCCATCTCATTGGTATTCTATTCTATAGTTGAACAATCTTAATTTGATTTGGGACAGGAAGCATTTATGTTCTCAGCACTGCTGAAAGTACCTTACATGTGTTATTTCACTTAATCTTCACAACAGGATTCAAAACCAGATCTTTCTTCTTCCAGAATCTATACTTTTTACCCAACAAACCACACTTCTTCTGATAAATTCAATCATTTGTTCTAGTCCTGGTCTCAGGAAGGACCCAAAGGAAGTCACCTCCTCTCCTACGTGACAGTTTCCTCTAAATCAAGGGGCAAACTCTCTGGAATTGTTGATCACTCTGGGAGATTGTCCCTTCACCTGGCTGGGAGTGTTGGGAAAGTCAGCAGCAGACAAACACAGAATGGCCCCAGGGTCCAATGGGCTTCTCTCAGAGCCTCTACTTCTGCCAGAAGCTCCTTCCCAAGAGAGATCTTTTATCTAAAGTTACTTCCATAAAGTCCAGGAAGCAACTTCTCTGCCAGTAAGACAAGGATCTGTGGATCCAATATTCCCAGTATAGGATTCTGATGCATGACCTTCTGCCCTAAGAGGATGCGCCATCATTTCGTCATTCAACCAGCAAGCTTTTAGTCTTTGCCAAGCTACATAGGCACCCAGGGGAATGCAAAGGAAGTATGAGGTCTGGCCCTTAAGGATATAAGGACACCCCATAAAAACACCGCAAGAGCCTATGTGACCTCAGACAAATCACTTCCCCATCCTAACCCTCAGCTTTCTCAGTGTGAAATGGGGATAGTAATAACTGTCAATGCAAGGACTATTGTGAGGACTGAATGAAATGATGCTAGCTATTGTTACAGAAGATACCCACACACAGACACCCTTCTTTGTTATCAGAACCCCAATTTTGTTCAGGAAAGCACTGTACCTGCCCCCAGCCTATGAATTAAAATTGATCTGATATGGTCACGCCAATCATATTCCTTTCCACCAAGATACTCACTTTCCCATCTCCCTTATGCCTAGGAATGTCCATTTGGCCTTGTTCTGGCCAACGAGAGATGGGAGGCTTCAGGGAAATTTTTTGCTTCCCTATAAAAGGGACAGGCATGAGCTAATACACATAAGTACTCCTACCTCTTCCCCATCCTCACATTACACACACTTTTCTCTCCTCTTTCTTCCTTGAAATCAGATGCAATGCCTGGAGCTATAGTAGCCATCTTGGACCATGAAGCAGCAACTATGAATGCAATAGTCAAAAACTAAGGAGAGAGAAGCAGAAATGAAGAATGGCCCTGGATACTTGATGAGACACTAGAGCTGATAAACCAACCTCAAAATGCCTAAGAGTTCTTAAGTGAGATAATAAATGCTTAAGCATTAAAGCCACTATTAATCAGATTTTCTGACTAACTGATTGGATGGTGTCATCTATTGTTATCATTCACTCCAGGCTCCCATCACTGCTCCTGCCATGACTTGGAGCAGTCAACCACATCTCTGAGTACCAAAAGAGCCTTTTGAGGGACATCACTTTAACCAGGCCACACACAGCAAAGTCATACCCTTTTATTATTTACCATAAAGTTCTCCTGTACAAAGAACCCCAGCAGAATCAGCAAATGAGGGACCCTCAGCCCCACATGACTCACAAAATGTTTCTCAGAAATTCTCTCAGTACGACACCATATTTGCAGCCTTTTTAGCCAACCCCATACCCGGTATGTCTTGTATGTTGTGTTAACGCCATTCTGGGTGTGTCCCAGGTGTTCTGCTCTGCTTCAATGGAAAAACTTATCCTGACTGAGAGGCAGGTGTCACCACTGCCCATGAAGACAGAGGAGGGATCTGAACATGTGAGCAAATGCATACAGAATGCTTAGCACAGCGGCTGGCACCTAGCGGTTTCTCAATAAAAGGTGGCTATTATTCTCATTATGATCATGATTGTTACTTAACACAATTGCTGTCACTTCTTCAGCTGCTCCACAAAGGCTATAGAAGGGCCCTGTACCTCCAAGCCCATCCTCTCTCTGTGACATAGAGATTAGGATTCTTTCTAACTTGGTATGTTCCCAGAGCAGGAGGGGATTAGCAGGTTCTGGTAGGTGAGCAGGTGCCTGAATAGGTTGCATAAAGAAGAGGCAAGACTTTGACCATTCAGAATATGAGTCAAAGCCATGGCAAAGAAATCACACCTGTCCCTCCAACCTAAGCTGAAAATCAAGATGAAGTTTGTATTATTCATTACCCAACAAGTATTTGTTGAAGTACTTGGCAGGTGCTCAAAACTATACTGAAAAATTCCCCTTGAAAACAACAAAGAGAGTGGAATATATATTGCAGAGGGGATTTGTGGCTTGATTAAAAGCCTTCAATC
Organism: Propithecus coquereli; assembly: GCF_000956105.1. NCBI lineage: Eukaryota > Metazoa > Chordata > Mammalia > Primates > Indriidae > Propithecus > Propithecus coquereli. Next base: position 7,442,521 of record NW_012152840.1, on the reverse strand, counting down.
CAGGAAAATATCCTCAGATTTCAGCCGCTTGCTTTCCTGGAATTCTAACTGAGGTCCCAAGCTAGAGGATCCTGAAAGACACACACCAAGCTTGCCAATGGACCACTCCTCTAAAATACTCCTTGCAGCTCTATAAATGAGCCAGTCCAACACATCTGAAGGATAATGTGGTGGGATTCACCTTTATTTGGTGCTGAAGTAACGAGCAGTCTCCTGTGTGCTGGGTTCCTGCCCACAGGTAGCTACCCCAGTCAGTGATGCTATGCAAAGAACACAGGACTGCAGCCAGGGGACCTCTATCTCCACCCGCCCCCGCCCCCCACGGGATTGCTGCATGGCTCCATGTGGATCGCCGAGCTCCTCTAGACTCTCATGTCCCTACCTGTCAAGAGACAGGGCTGACTCCATGGCCTCTGTGATGGTCAACTTTATGTGTCATCCTGGCTGGGCCCCAGTGTCCAGCACAGATATGTGGTCAAATAGGATACTGTATGTTTCTGTGAAGGTGTTTGTGGGCGAGATTTACATCTAAATCAGTGAACTTTGAGTAAAGCAGATGCCCTCTGTAATGCAGGCAGGCCTCACTCAATCAGCTGAAGACCCGAGTAGCACCTGAACAAGAAACACATCTGCCCTCAGACAGCCTTTGGTTGGACTTGAACTGCAACTCTTCCCTGGGTCTCCAGCCTGCTGGCCCACCCTGCAGATTTTAGACTCCCCAAGCCACCACAATCACGTGAGCCAATTACTTAAAATACATATGTGTGTATATGTACACCCCCACATTCCAGGAGCTAACATGGTTGCTAAAAAATGTATGTACCACACACACACACACAGCATTAGTACTATTTCTCTGGAGAACTCTGACTAGTACAACCCCCAAACTCCTTTCCCATTCTAAGATGGGGGAGTCTGAAGGGTTGTGGAGGGGAAGGTTAGGCCTATTTCTCAGCCTGCAGCTCCCCAGGGCAGAGATGGTAAAGTGATCGGGACAATGTCCTCTTTCAGGAGGACTTGTGCAATGGGCCTCCTCAGCACAGCAGTAAATACCAGCAGTTCCAGAACTGGTACACGAAGTACCGTGGGGGTATGGAGAGAGATAAATTGATATGAGTGTAGCCAAGAGGAAATCCAAAATAGGAGATTATGAAGACAGCTTCACATTCCATGGGTTTTGCCATCTTCTGTCGGGACTTCCCCGACTACTTGTCACATTACATCGCCGTTGTCCCAGAGGCAGGAAGCAAATTTTTTGACTTGTGAATGATGAGGTGTTGCTACAGAGCAGAGCATCTGCTGCGAAGGAGACAAACACAGGACTTGGGGAAGACTGAGGAAAGCAGTAGGGCAGAAAACATCCCAATATTCAAATTCATTTGAGGACCACGACAACTTGGAAGAGCCTGCTCCACGCCAGCTGTCCCCTGGATGCCCCTAGGACCTCCACATGCCTTTCCTTTAACACATTCCCAGAAGATCACAGGCACAGCTTCCAGAACTAGAGAGGCCACAGATGGGAGGTGGTGGCTCAATCTCAGCCCCCTTTGCTGACTTTTCTTCCTCCTTCAATCCTGTGTGTCCCAGGTTCCGTCGAAGGCCCCCTTTGCTTCTCTTCCTTTCTACACTCTTCCAGGTTGTCCCAACCACCTCCATGTGGATGAACCCCAAATCTAGATGTCCAGCTCTGACTGCTTTCCTGTGCTCCTGCCCTGAGCTCCCCTCGAATGTAAGCTCCATGAGGGCAAGGACGGTCATCTCTCTGATGTGTCTCCAGCACCTGGAACAGTTCCTGGAGCATTATTGGTAATGAATAAATATCTGTTGAATCAATGAATGAACTCACATCCGGCCACCTTTGGACATCTCCACTTGGGCTCTCTTGGACTCAGCGTGTATAAAACCAAACTCTTGCTCTTCCTTTCTACACCTGGGCCTTGTCCTGCGTCCTCCGTTTTGTTGGCTCCTTCCACTATTCTTTTCCTAGCTCGATTCCTCTCTATCTCCTCTGCTCTCCATCACCTCCCACTTTCAATGAATCTCCAAATTCTATCCTCCTAATTATCCCCCTTACCTATTCAGTTTTCTCTTTCCCCACCTGCAATGAGGAATTAGGCACCCATCACTCTTGTTGCATTTTGTTGTATGCAACAGATAGTCGTCTGTTTACTCTTCTGCTTCTTCCACTAAACAGTGAGTCATGTGATAGCAAAGAGACCTGAGGTGTTGCCATTTACCTGTGTGCACGGGCCTGGCAGAAGTCCCAGAATCTGAACACCCACTTATTTTGGGAAAATCCTTGATGGAATGCGAGTTGGTGAGGGGCAGGGTCTCGCCTCCCCCTACGGAAGCCAAGGGAGCCAGACACACTCTCTCCAGTGGTCATAATCCCATGACCTGGCCTCACCTGGTCAGAGGCTTCCACCCAGAGCTTGAAAACTGGAGGCAGGAAAGCCAAGAGGCAGGTTCATCCAGAGCTTATTTGTGCTCTAGCCACTGGGGAGATGGTACCAGTGGGGTGGTGCCAGCCATGAGTCCTAACCAGCAAGCTGCTCCCAGGGCGGGCCCTCGGCTGTGTTCTCTGCAGCCTGGCTCCCTTGGTCCCTGCCTGTTGCCCAAGCCCAGTTCTCCAGCTTCCTACCAACTTTGAGAAGTGGCCACTATCTTTAAGACATGGCCCTTTTACAAATAAGTTTAGCTAGAGTCAGCTTCTGGGCCTTGTAACAAAGAACCCTGACTGACAAACCTGTTCTCACCTGTCTGTTAACCCAGCGTCTAGCAGGAAGCCTGATTTCTAATAGGTAATCAGTATGTGAATGAATGAATGAATAAATGAAGGAAAAAAGAAAGAGAGGAAGGGAGGAAGGGAGAGAAGACAATCATTCTTAATTTTTTTTCCCTTTTGACTATTTCCCAGGTAAGCTTGGAAGTATGGAGAGAGGGCTGGGAAGTTGTGGATCACCGTGTGTGTGTGAGCCTCAGGCCTTCTTTAGCATTCGGACCCTCCTCCTTCTTCACTCCACTGCATCTTAGAGTCCTTGGGGAATGTGAGAAAATGTGTCATCCTCAGCCCTGAGATGTCTCTAGCATTCAACACCCTCCAGGCCTTAGGTCTATAACCATGCTTTCCTTTCTAGAATGACGTGATGCCAACATGATGCCCGGTCAGATCCAGGCAAGCAAGGGGAGAAAGGAGGAGCGTCTGAGTGGTTGTGGAGGGAGAGATGAAACAGGGACCTGAGAATTTGGGAAGGCACATAAATGGAACCTGTAAAATTCCCACCCTTGATAAAAACCATCCAAGAATATAAATTGGTATAAGTTTTCTGAAAATCACTCTGGCATTCCTTTTGACCCAAAAATGCCACTTCAAAGCATCTGTCTTGAGGAAGCAGTCAGAAATATGGACAATGATTTATGTATAAAAATAGTCATGTTAATGTTACTTATAACCAGAAAAAAATTGGAAGCAACTTAAATGTCCAACAGTAAGGAAATGGCTGAGTAAAACATGTCTCATCGATACAATGGAATATGAGACAGCTGTTAAACATAGTGTTCACAAAAAAGCTATGGGGAAATTCAGTGGCGTAATGTAACGCAGAAATGACAAGGGACATGCAAAACCATGCATATAGTGCTTGATCTCAAACAAATAAAGAAAAATGTCTACATCTGGAAAAGGCCTAGAAAGAGTCTATCAAAGCATTCACAGGGGTTGGCTTTTCCTGATAAGATCATGGAATTTTATTTTTATTTTCAATAATTTTTCCATAGTTTTTTATAATGAGTCAATATTACTTTGTTGATCAAAAAAGGAAATACAAGATTAAAATACAAGAGTAAAAATTAAAACCAAATATAGAGTTGCTCTTTACTCAGTAAATAATGCAACCTTATTAATCTCAATTTCTTCGTGCAACAACGTAATAAATGTTAGAACAAATCCCATATAAGTAATTTAAATACTCTGTCACTAAACAGTTATCCAGCCAAGTTCAACTAATCCTCAGTTCTGCGCCAAGGAGTACTGAATTGTACACAAGAGAGACTGTTGGTGTTAACTGCCTCCATAATATTAATAAAATGAAGGAGATTTATAATAATAATGGCTCATTGTGTGCTGACCACTATACTAAATTCATTATTTCCTTTAGAAACTGAGATATAGAGAGGCTGAATAACCTGCCCAAGATCACACAGCTAGCAATGGTGGAGCCGAACGTGAGCCTGGGCGTCCTCCTCGGAGCCCCCTGCACACTCCCTTGGCCACATGTACTGCTCCATCTCACAGTTCCAGCTGCATCTCCACAGGAGAGACGGTTCTTAATGTCCTGAAACAAATACCGCCCTTGAATTTCTGCTCTCACCATCCTGAGATTCTATTTGGTGACTCACAAAATTAATTGCTCTAAAACTTATACCCGCATGTCTCTGGCCACAGTGTTTTTTATTTCTTCAACTTAAGTATCTGAATCATTGTCTAATGTGATCCTTGATCATCATTTTTAGCTGTTTTTTTTTTTTCAGCATATTATGGGGTACAGATGTTTAGGTTACGTGTGTTGCCCTTGGTTCCCCTCCCCCCAAGTCCGTGTTTCAAATATGTCCATCCTTCGGGTAGTGCGCATTGCACTCCTTGTGTATACAAATACC
>NW_012152840.1:7410426-7437815 GCF_000956105.1 Propithecus coquereli | reverse complement strand
GGTAGTGCGCATTGCACTCCTTGTGTATACAAATACCCGTCCCCTCCTCCCTCCTCCCCCCTCCTCCCACCGCCCTCCCCCTTCCCCAGCATCCAATCTTTTTAAATTGCCAAACCCCCTTCCCTTAAAATGTTTTTTAATTTTAAAAAAGCCTACCAAGAGGAAGCAGAGTGGAAGGGCTACCAGGAGCTGGGGAGATGGACAAGTAAATTATATTATTTTAATAAAGGAATTATTTTTATTAAGCCAAGACCATGCATGCCTAATAGTGAATTTTGTTTGTTGGCAACAGCCTGATGAGGAAGATATTTGGGGTTAGATTATGTTCTGCGGAAAAGCAAAACAAATCGAAATAAAAGATAGTCCTCTTGTCACTTTTCCAGGGTTAGAAAATGGGAACCCACTGAAGTTTCTATCTCATGACTTAGCCTACCAGGAACTTACCCGGTCTGCTTTCAAAGTATTGTCCTCCTGACTCTGGTCATGGTGAAGGTGGTGACCATCAAGAAGTACCTCTGAGAACCTCTAGTCGAAGATCCTTCTACTGTAGGTGGAGAGAAACACCTCTTTGCCAACATTTATTGAACAGCTACAAGTACCAGAAGACACAGTGCTAAGTCTTGAGGTCCAAGGACTTCTGATTAAGAGGGGGGACAAAAATGTAAATGACAACACTACAACACAAATGCAATCAGTGGCCACATGGAAGTGAAGGACAGTTACTTAAGGCTACGCAGAAAGAAGCACAAACCACAGGTATGATCTCTTCTTTGGAGGGCTCTGGGGGTGGGGTCTGAAGTCTAGAAGGCCAAAATTTGAAGTTACTTCTACTTGTCTAAAGGTTTGGGACCCAAAAGACTCCCCTCAGTTCTCCCCACCCATCCATCATCTTGCTCCAGCCAGGTGAAGGCCAAAGCAGAGCTCAGGGGTCCAAACACAAGGAGAAATCCTTTGCCTGCCCCTGCTTCACTAGAGCTGGGTTATTTCAGGGGCCAGAGGACTAGAGAACATTTTTAGTCTCCTAGAGCCTAGATCCCCAGAAGTCTGGGCTGTCAAATGAATCCTATTCTTTCTCATGAGATGAGGGATTTGAAAACAGGAAGAATCCAAATGGCCCTATGCATATAAAAAGTTGTGTAAACCTCCCTAGTAACCAGTAAAACATCAACCTGGTACTTCCAATTTTTACTCATCAGATTGGCAAAATTTCTAGACTGAGAAAATCTAGCGTTGTTGAGGATATGAGAATGACACTCATTCACTGCTGGTTGGAGTGTAAACTGGCTTAATCCCTTGGTAGGGCAATTGGAAGCATCTATGAAAAGTTCAAATGCAAATTTTTTTAACCCACAACTTCACCTTCCAGACACATTTACACATGTGCACAAGAATATATGGACAAAGATGCTCACATAGATGTTCAGAATAACAGAAAACTATACAATCTAAATGCCCATCAATAAAGAAATGGTTAAATCAACTACAACATAAACAGACCACGTGCAGCAGTTGAAAAGAATTAGGCAGATCTCTTTGTCTTGTCATGGATATCTGATAAGCAAAGAAGCAAGTATAATAATACAGAATATGATCTTATGCATGTTTTTTTTAAAAAAAATCTATACGTGCTTGTGTGAATGCAAATATATGAGAATGGTTGCCCATCATTTTTTATCTAAAATTTTACATTGTGTATTCACATTTTACTTACTGAATTTCTTTTAAAGTGAAAGAAAAATAAAAACATTTTTAAAGATGACAATAGAAAGTTGAAAGAATTTTCAGGTCAAGGGAGGCAAACTGGCCATCAAGAGTCCTAATCAGAGAATTCAGCACCGTCCAGAGATTGATCTTCAGCCCAACAGGCCGAGACTTAATGACATCATCCCCCAAGAGTGGTTTATAGTCTCTCAGCAGCAAATTCAAACTAAGCTCACGAGAGACTGATAGACAAACTGGGTTATCATTTGTCATTTACGTCAGGGGTTCTCAACTTCAGCACTATTGACATTTAATGCTGGATAATTCATTGTTGAGGTTGGCAGGGAGTAGGGGGCATCCTATGCGTTGTAAGATGTTTAGCAGTACCCCTGGCCTCTACCCACTAGATGCCAGAGTCACAACCCTCCCCAAGTTTGACAACCAAAAATGTCTCCATACTATTCAGCTTTAAGAAACAATGGTGATATAGCACCTCTTGTATACTCCTGGATAGAGTTGGAATGCATTCTACTAAGTGAAGTATCCCAAGAATGGAAAAACAAGCAGCACATGTACTCACCACCAAATTGGTATTAACTGATCAACACACAAGTGTACATATGAGAATAACATCTATTGGATGTCAGGGGGGGAGAGACGGCGGGGAGGGGGGAGTAGGGGATGGGTATTTGTATACACAAAGAGTGCAATGCACACCATCCAAGGGATGGACACGCTTGAAACTCGGACTTGAGGGGGAGGGGGGAGGCAAAGGCAACATATGTAACCTAAACATCTGTACCCCCATAATATGCTGAAATAAAAAAAAAAAAAAAGTCTCCAGACATTGCCAAATGTCCCCTGTAAGGACATTGCCAAAATCATCCCAGATTGAAAACCACTCATTTACAATGACAAATACAACCACCAAGAAGGCCGGATGTTGTCATTGCAGAAAAAATACATGGATGACCAAATTACAGTTTGGTTGCTGGGAGAGCAGGAAGTCAGAAGAAAGGCAGTCTTTTTTAAAAATATAATTTAAATATTTGATGGTTTTGAGCTGTGACAGCCTGAGGCACCTCCCTCACTCCAGGGAAAAGCCTGCCCCTGGACAGTACCTTGAGTGGGCACTGCCAGCTTTCTCCTCTCAGACCCACACTGACTAGTTCTTTCCCGTCTGATTGACACTTTATACCAGAGACACCCATGTCGTCGATTGTGTTAATGCTTCTCCAACACGCCAGTGGCCTGGAATGGCACAGGAGCATAGACCCATGGAAGCTGGTGACCTCTGAGGGAGGCAGAGCCCCAAATTTCCCACCCTAAGCACATCCTTTCCTTGAAGTTCTCTTTCACCTTAAAAGTCCACATGATTTTGCCTTCTGCTCTATGTTATGCCTATATATTAATATTTATTTTAACAAAAAGCAAATAAAGTTCCCAAATCCTAAACAGTACACTTTGGAAAGGCACATAAGTTTATCCAGTGGCTTCACGCACTGCCAAGCTCATTCCCAGATACAAAGAACAGACAACTCCCTGCTCTTCCTTCATGTCACCTGAAGAGTCTATTTCCACGAGATCGAAAAAAGTTAGAAGTCACTTGGGAGACCATCGATCTCTACAACGCCTCCTGCGTATACCTGATCTCATCAAGTACCCTATACACACTTCCGGGACGAGGGAAAGCCGTTTTCCAGTCTGCTACACTGAGCATCTCAGAGCCTTTGCCCCGGCCAACCCCAGCAGCAACACCAAGGGAATGACGTCTGGGGCCTTAGCGGTCGCCTCGGCAGAATTCCAGCGAAGATGACTGAGCTGCTCGTTTTGGTTTCAAGCAATATAGCCTCCTGAGATTATCTTCTAAAGAAATTTCTCCTAGCAGGAAAGACATAAAGGAAAGAAAAAAGCGTGGGAGCCTCTATTTCTGAAGCAGACTTCCTTGGGATTTTATCTCTTATTTAAGGGATTTCATGTTTCAATGTGGGAGAAATTTTTAAATATAGAAATGTATTTCAGTAATGACTCACTTAAAGTATTTACCAAGACTGACTTTTGCAGGGGGCAGAGGACTTATAGATGTATAAGATAAGGAAAAAAACATGGGGTGGGAGGTGTCCGAGGCATTTTGAGCTTCCCGGGCCAGTCTTTTGAAGTTGCAGCGTAAGACGCTGCGGTGCTGGGATTAGCCTCATATTTTCTGAGACACAAACGTTGTGAGGTTGCAGTCACGATTTCACACATCTCTTCTCGATATCTTTTGGAAGTCTAGATTTTTTTCTCATTCCCCTCTCCCTTCTTTTTCAATCCTTTCTTTATTTATATGCCAAAGCTATAAAATCTGAGAAAGGGCAGAACTAGACACATCCCTTTTCCTCTGATTCTTCCCAGAAGTGGGATAGAATTTCATGTTTTGTTCTTGCTTTCTTTACCCAATTCTATATGTGACTCTATTGTTCCTTCATCCTTAGAGAGCTTTTTTGGTAGAACAAGACTTTTTATTTTTATGCTTCCCTTTAAAAATGACTGAGAAAAACAGCTCTGGGTTTTCATTTCTTCTTCCCTCCAGAGTTTTTTTTTTTTTTCAAGGAATCAAATCTCCATGCTCTCATTCATTCTCGTTGCCATGATATCTAAGACCCAAAGCGATGATAAATTTGAGGCCCTCTCGAAAGTCAGACTCATGGAGAGAGAAACAACGTGCTAGTTCCTGCCGTTTCCAGGCCAAAGAGAAAAAAAAAAAAAGTGCTCAGCCTCACCGAGGACTATTTACACAGAGGGGAAGCGGGGAGAAATAAAAGACACAGTTCCAGGAAATCATGTTCCATGTCAAGAAAAGAAAGGCCCGGCACCAGTTAAGTGGCATTGCCAAAGCCGAAAAATAATCCAGCCCACTTCAGCCTAGTGAGAGAAATCCGGTGGGAAAAGGCCACATGACCATGGGGCCAGCACAGTATAGGGGTTAAGGGTGTCTGTTTTGGTGCCAGGCAACTTGGATTTGAACCCCAGCTCTGCCCTTGTATCAACTGCAGGTTATTAGTCCCTCTCTGCTTCAGTGTTCTCATATCTGACATGGTGATGATAGCATCGGTTCACTCAAAACATGTTTATGAGCACCGAGTGTATGCCAGGCACTCTTCCAGAGGCTGGGGAGGGTTGGGGCAGTGGTGAAAACAGACAAGGTCCCTGCTCTTGGGAGCTTACATTCTAGGCTGGCATGGCAAGCAATTAAGAATTAGGTAGGATAATTTCCATAATAAATGCTAGAAAGGAAATAAAGCAGAATGGTGTGATGCAAAGTGATGGGGGGACGGGGTGGTGAAACATTAGAAGGAACAACTGAGCTGATGCATGAATGATGGGAACAAACCAGCCACGTGAAGAGGAGGAGAAGCACGTTCCAGGCAGAACTTGCTTCAGAGGGTATTTCATCAGGACTCCATGAGATAAAGTACGGAAAATTTTATTACAGGACCAGACACAACAAGTGTAAGTCACTCCACAGATGTAGCCAGCCATTCAGAGGGGGTGGGAAAGGTCCCTGAGTCAGCTCATGGGGCTGTCAAGGGCATCAGGGAAGGAATTGAGACTGGAGGGTTGATTGCACAGCCTTGACCACGGAGGCCGGATGGAACACAGGAGCCATGGGGGGACTGTAAGAGGACTGTGCCCCATCCAGGAGCAGTCAGGATGCACTCCAATTCCCTGTAGCCGGGTCCCTGTGACTTGAGTCTGCCACCCTGGCCTGCCCAGAGCACTCTTCTCAGCTCCTTCTACCCACATGCTCCCTCCTGTGCCCAGCCTGTCCTGGACTCTTAGGCAGCACATGAGCAAACAAGACAAAGAGCCTCTGCCTAATCTTCCTGTGGTACAGATAAAGAAACCAGGGCCCAGGCAGTCATGAGACTCTTGCAGAGTACACAGCTACTCGGGCAGCCTTGACTAAAGACCATGCCTTCTCTAGCAGAGAAGGTTGTCTTCCTTCCCCTTGGCTCCCTGTACATCTGTCCCACAGTTTAAGAGGTGGCATGAACAGAGCAGCATGAGAGAGAGGAGACACCCGCCCAGCAACCCACCCTGGCAATCCTTGGGGCCACAGATGTCACTGTGGGAATATCCTCACACCCAGAGAAAGTGTACACTGGAGGACCTAGGCTTTCTTTGGCAGGTTGTGGGGATGATACTGTCACTGCCAGGGCACAGGGTGGAACAGGCCATGCATACAGCAGATCATTGGAGTGTAGACCTAGAAAACAACTCTGGTCAAATCAACAATTCAATAATCCAAAGAGTGTTGCAGGCACAGGACCCCAGAGAACTACAGCAGGACTCAAGAGAAGCAGTGATATACCCCCTTCCATCTACAAATTGCTTTCCCATTCCTTGTTCCAAAGGGTTTACAGAGGAGACAACAACAGCCCAAGAGATGTGACTCATTTGTGTCCTTCTCTTATAGACATCAAAGCCCATGATCTTTGGGGATGCCTTCCATGCGTGGGGAACACAGGTTCCCACCCACGAAACAATGAGAGAATAGCACAACATGCACAGTATTACTGCTAGGACTTGATGGCCAATGCTCCAGACTTTTGAACAACTTGTCATTTCTGAACAACCCCATGTTCTCTTCATCTGTAGGCTTTTGTGAACACCATTCCCTCTGCCTGAAACCCTATTCCCCATGCTCCCTATCATGGCCCTCATCCACCTGGATAAATCCTATTCATTTTGTACCAGCTTAAATGCTGCCTCCTCCAGGAAGCCCCTTCTGACATCTATGGGTTGGTAGTCCATCCGTGTGCCCCCTTGGCACCGGATGCCTCTCCTAGAGCATTCACCAACCACGTTGTCATATAATTGCCTGATTCTCCCATTAGACTATGTCCCATGATGACAGAGGAGACTGTCTTATTCACTATTACATCCTATGGCCTCAATAGGCACTTAAAATAAGTTGTTATTTACAGAACAGGACCAGGTCTCTGCCCCCTCGGAGCTCACACCATGGTGGGGAACTCACTGCCCGGCATGTTTATTCCACAGCAAACTGCCCTGAGAGCTCCAGGCCTCATATGGTTCTCTTTCTCCCTCTCTCTTTCTGTCTCTCAGATTTCCACCCTCCCCCACTGTCAACAGCTTCATATTAGTTGGACAAGGTCTGGACAATGCCAACCCCTTCCAGAGCCAGCCAGCTCCTCTCTTGCAGACTGGGCACCGGTCCATCTGATTTTTCTCCCCTCCACTGGCATGAGAGGCTTAAAGGCAGCCAGGAAATAAGTCTTGGGAATATTTGGCCTTTCCAGGCCCTTGGGATTAGAGCCTAAGAATCTGGTCCAGGGAAACAAGCTAACAACCCACACCCCTCTTGACTGGTGGGACTTCCTTGCTTTCACGTGGCTCCCTGGGCCCACCTATCTCTTCCCTCTCATTCTCCCAGCTCCTCATCACCACTCAGAGGTTCATTTCTGTTCTTGAAAGTGGTTCTATAGAGGCTACGGCGAGCACCTTTGGGGGTATCTGCCCAGTTTACTGTGACTCCCTAGGTGGACCACGTCCTCACAAGGCTCCTGGCATCTATATTTTTACCTCATACCCTGTCCTCTCGGCAGTAATGATTGCACTAGGGTTGGACACCTGGATGAATTTGAGCCAATCTTACGCCCTCACCTGGGAATTGGGACTGAGAGAGTCTGCAGCAGTCTGAGTTGGTCCCTTCAATGCAGGTGATATAAACTAAGGAGCCACATGGTGGTTTCTCTTACCTACTGAGAAGTCTGGGAAGCACAGAAGGGTACTCTGCAGAGAGAAGGAAAGGAGCCACAGACACCTACGTAAGACATCTGGGTCCGTTTTTTCACTCTTGGTTGCAGCCTCTTTCTGAGGCCCAGTCTCATTCCTTCCCAATAGATGCCCCATCGCATTCAGCAACCATCCATCCAACGTGAGTGCCAAGCATGAGTTTTTGAAGCACTTGGTCTAAGTGGCGAAAAAAAAGATAATCCCTGTCCTCCCTGAACATACAATTGAATGAATCAAATAATCACAAAACTAAATATGTGATCACAAACTAGTTTAACTGGAGCAGAGGTGACCATGAAATATAAAATTAATAGTCCGCAGGGAGCATTCTGGGCCCTCCCTGAGGAATAGGAACTCAAGTCAATCTTATTTAGATCTTAAGAGGCAAGATGACACCTGGGTCTCATCTGATTTAATTGGTTGGGGTGCAGCTTGAGCACTGGAAGTTTTGAAACTCGGGGGATTTGACTGTGCAGCCACAGTGCAGAACCACTGACCGCTGACTGCAGTGAGAGCCCAGCTGGTGGCAGAAACCCTAACTGTAGCAAGACCAATCCTTGTAGTCATGCAACTTCTCCAGCATCATCACCTGACATATCCCTGTGATCAAATCTTGCACAGTCTGTGTCATAACTGATGAGGCCCCTGCCATGTGCCATGCTGGGACCTTAGATGAAAAAAAAAAAAAATAGAAAATGACCCTGAACCAGGCTGAGGTGTGATCTAGGCCCATCAACTAGGAAAGAAGAACTCAGATTCCAGGAAAACAAACAGTAGTAAGGCTGAGAAAGAGGAAGAGAGAAAATTGCTGGACTGGCTTAGAGCTTAAAGAACTGAAAACAATTCTCCTAGCCACCTAGACTTAGTGCCTGTCACAGAATACCAGGAATTTGGGGGCAGGGGGTGGAGAAAGCCATGAAGTACACCTTTGAGGTCTTGCATGACAGCCACAGAAAGATGTAGTGTCAACAGCTACAGCAATGGTGTGCTGGTAAATATTTAACAACTCACTCTCTAAGGTGGTTAAAGCCGTGGTCTGTAGCTTTTGCCAATTACAGTGGTGTAAATGCTCCCATCATGGCAGATTTCAAGTTACCAACATGGCAGCACTAAAAGCAGAGCTGGGAAGAGATGGCACACAACTGGTTCTCATGAGCTGGTATGAATCAGCTCCAGCATGCCACTAGCCACAGCAGGTAAACTGAGTAAGTTTCTAGGTTGGGGTCACCCAGGAATTCTGGGTATCTAGCATTCGTGCTTAACTTTTGACAAATGGAATTAATAGCTCTTTCTTTTAATTAACATTCTACAAGTGAGAGGGGAAAGTATTATTTGCACTCTGTTATCCCTACCTTCCAAGGAGGGTAAATCCCAAAGAGGGTGTGTCTGGATTGCTGGAGAAGCCACCAAACAGGGTGGGAGAATATTTGGGCAGGGAGGAGTGACAAGGTTCCTAATGTTGAGAGAGGAACTTTAGGGAAAGAACAGAGATACTTTAAAAGGGAATTTTTTTTTAGTGTTTTGCTGTGTGGTACGCAATATTATTCTCCAGATTTCTTTAAGAAATCTTCAGTAAATTCTGAATTTCTCACCAAAACTTTTGGAGTTCAATTTTATTTAAGAAGGGACATGGTAAAGTGCTGAATTTGATCTCATGGGTACAAAGCAAGAGAAGAGGCTGCCCAAAGGGGCACAGTCATATTGAGATCAGATGGATAACAGCAATAACAACAACACAACAGCAACAACCACACATGCTGAGCACTAAGCACATGCCCAGCACTGCTCCCCACACTTTATGAATATTAACCCATTTAACAGGCAACAAATCAGGTCAAATAAGAACCCAGACAGGCTGGTTCCATAGTCCAAGCTGGATTGATAACTACACCACATAACCTCCAGTGTAGTGTCTGCAATATGGAATACAGTGTGTCTTTTTAGGTAAATGGCATTTATTTCAATATAGAACACCTTAGATCTTCGTGGTTAGGTTGCTTGATCTAGAATTCTGGTATTCCCAGGAGAGCTAGAAACCTCATAGCCATCTGGCAAGCATTATCTCTGAGATGAAATAAAACCTTACACAGACTTTAAGGGAAGTTTCAGGCATCAGTTAGGGAGGAGGATATTTTCTTTCTGGGGCTCCTGAAATTACTGCAGAAATGCACCATGTACCTGCTGCATACAATCCAATTCAACAGCCATTATTAAGCTCCTGTTGGAACATGCAAGGATGAGGAAGACAAGTCTCTCTTGCACCTCACCCAGCCAGGGGGAGGGGGCAGGGAGTGGAGTGAAAGAGCAAGGACACCCTTAATTCTGTGCCAAGGGAGAGGGAATGGGATGCATGAGAGACAAATAAGTAAGTGCTGCTCAGGACATGGCACAGAAACCCCAAGAAACTTCCCGGGCTGATAAAGTGTGGGCTCAGCTCTGAAGGATTCCAATAGGTATAGCTGGAGAGTGAAAGCACCCAGGGGAGAGGAAAAGCCCAAGCAATGGTGCAGCAGGGGCACAGAACAGGGCGGGGGCAGGACCTCGGGCACAGGGAGGGAGCATGAGGCAGAGAGATCAGATCCTGCTATCCAGGAGTTCACAGGCTTGATCATATTGCCTTCTAATAAGGAAACTAGGGTCAAATTATAATGACATTATTACAAAACTCTGACAAATCAACAAGACTATCTTCAACTTGACAAAATAAAGAACACCTTCGAATTTAAATAAAAGTCATTATACTTCCACTAATGCCAATTAATAATAATTAATTATAATTAAGCAGTTCATTGAAGCTTAAAATTGGAAAGGCAAAATAACGCTGTGCAGATCTGCAACGCAATTGCTTTATTTTTTAAGCACTTCCATTCCTTTCTCACACTCCCCTACCCCAATTTTCCATCCTCCCCTTGGCTCAGTTCTTGAGTTCGACATGCCCTCAGTGACCCTGGATTCCCTTCCATGATGTCCTTTCAAGGTGCTACTTTCCCAATCATGGACAAGATTCTATCAAAGTTATTGCTTCTGTGTTCCAGGCCACGGAGCCAGAGAGAAACCAAGGTGGAGCTCACCTGAGCTCCTAATGGTTAATTAGGACCTTCAGTGGGAGCACCCTGGCTTCAAACCAAAACTTCAGGTAGTACGAGAACTTCAGGCCAATACGAGAGATTGGGGCAGGGCATTCCAATTCCCCTGATATCAAACCCAATAGGAGACTCCTCGCCCCATCTACAGGGCTGGCATTGGTTGGGGGAAATTTTTAGGAAATCACAGGCTAAATTGTATAAAGGAAAAAGTAGAATGTGGCTTGAGTGTCCTCTATGCCCTCTTGTGCCCTGGTCCTTGTTTTCCTTCCTCCCCTGAGGAAACGCAGAGATGTTTTTGGAACGTAATTCTAGATAACTCCCGCTATCGAGTTGCACCTCATCTGGCAATTCTGACAGGCCGGATGAGCCAGCACAAAGGGCGACTGGAGGTGGGGGAGGGGGCAAAGGCAGGTGATGACAACAGGAGCTTACGGAGGCAAAGACCTGCAAATCGGGACCCAGCATGCTCAGCTTCTGAGTCCAGTGTCCATCTGAAGGCCAAGGACACTGCCAACCACCCTATGGGGATCCCCAGCCTGTCCTAATTTGCTGGCCAGAGGCCACCACGACTCTTGTCTCTGGGCATTTCACTGTTTACAGAACACTTCCCAGACGGGATGCCTCATGGCGGCCCTGGGACAAGGACTACTGCCATCACTACTATCCCAGTCATCCAGATGAGTACACTGAGGCCAAAAAGTCCAGTGATACACCCAAAGTTGCTCTGTGTATGAGAAGAGGAGCTGGGATTTCACTCTAGTTCTGCTTGTTTCAAAACTAATCCTCCCCCACCTGTCTTTTCTTCTTCTCCATTACCATGGTCATTATATATCCAGAATTCTCTTCGATTCCATTTCGTTGATGTCCTCTCAGCATCTACTATTAGCAGACATCTGGTCCTAGGCGATGTCAAAGAAAATAAAGAGATGGGGGATGAGGAAATGTTCTCTGCCCTCAGGTTACAAGCTCGAGACATTCTGAAATCGTGGTACAGAGCCTTCTGGTCTGTGTGCTTTCAAAAGCAACTGTCAACTCCATTCTCCTTCAGAACTTCACCCTACAGCCATTCATTCAACAAATGTTTGTTAAAGATCTGCTCTGTGCCTGGCCCTGTCCTAGGTGTCACAGTTGCAATGGGGACAGGACAGATAAGGTCCTTGCTTTCATGAAGCTGACATTCTCATGGAGGAGGACGAGTTAGAAACCAGTAAAATAAACAAACAAATGTATGTTGAAATTCAAACAGATGCAAACAGCTTCTCTTGGGAAAAAATAAGCCTAGATCATATGAATGTCAGGCTGAGCTTCACAAATCAGCTTACAACCTTTTAAATTAATACTGAGAGTTGATTCTCTATTTACCAGATCATATAAAAACATGTGCTTTTATTACAAAACCACAAAAAAACACCACATGAGAGCCCCACCAAAAGTCGAATTGGAAGGGACTTTTGCAAGACCTAAAGAAAGATGTTATTGCTCATAAACCACAGTTCCATCTTCAAGGCAGTGATGGATGGAGAGCCTGAGAAAAGGGCAAATTTTATCCACGTTGGAATGATCTGAGAAGATGACATTATCATTATGACTTCAGGGTTGAATTGGAGACTCTTGTAAGTCAAAATTAAATTATGCTTTCAGTATCACAAGCAAGGATTTCAGCTTCCAGGACATCAATATGTGTTTGTTCACATGCGGCTTTTATATTTCAAAAGATAATACAGTCTGAATTCAACCCAGCCCTCTGAACATGATGCATTTGACATCTACTGTGCTTGTTTGGCAATTAACCACACACCGCCCATGAACTTGAATTGTCTTGCGTTGTTCCTTATCTCTTCCAGTATTGAACTTCTCATGCAATGATGATTCATTCAACTGGTTTACAGGGATGACATCTTACCCTTGTGCTGTTTTAACCTTGAACTATAATATAGCCTTCATTTAGTTCACAATTTTTTGAATTCGTACTATGTACTGGGTACTTCATTAGACACTGTGTAGCTATCCTCCTTGGAGATTACAGGCTAGAGGAAGGAGGGGACATTAGCCATCACGAAAATGAGTCTATTAGGACAGACTGAGACAAGTGCAATGAAGCAAAAGAATTCAATTCCCTAAGAATGCATCACATTCGGGAAATCTGACCAGGACTATAGCTGCATGGAAAGCAGAGAAGGAAGAATGTGCAAAGGTCCTGGGCAGGAGGAAAGATGGGTCAATACGTGCACTGTGCATTAGTTTGCCCTACAAACTGGCCCTGGGGCCAGAGCAGAGAAAGCAAGGTGGGAAAGTGAGGCAAGAAACAGGTGAATCATGCAGAACTTTCTTAAAAGCAATGGGAAGCCACTCAGGGGTATGTAACACAGAGCAACATGATCAGTTTTACACGTCAGAATGGTCTCCTGACTGCAGCAAGGAGCAGCCTTCTCTAACCATTTGACTACACACCCTTATGAGTGAACAGGTTGTGTGTACACATTTTCAATTTATGTAAATGTATGTGTTGTATGTGTATATATTTATGTATACTGTATAGTTCATGCACATTATAAAACACAAATATAGAAAATTTTTAAAAGGGAGGTAACGATGAAAGAGTTTTTAAAGTCTTGTCTTGACAAATTGTTGATGATTGTCGAAGCTAAGGGATAGGCACATGGGGTTTCATGCCCATATTTTCTATTTTGCATATGTTTGAAATGTATCCAGGGAAAAGGTTTTCTTTAAGTCTTGAAAATTATGCTGACCACATGCTATCATTAGTTAATATCTCAGAGCATAATACACGCTTAAGGTGAGGGTTATTGTTAATAAACAATAGTAGATATGTGTCTGTATTTCATCCAGTATTTTTGATAATTTTGAATGTGAGGGCCAATCTAGTGTCAGACTTGATTAGATCATCATTGCCTTTACTTATCTTTATTCAAGTAAAGATAAGAATACGGCTGATATAGAGCTCCTACAGGGAGGTGTAACAGCTCAGCCACTAGCTTATCCTTGACCTTTGCTTGCCTTTAGTATTACAGTCATGCGTCACTTAACATTCCGAGAAATGCGTCATTATGTGAACATCACAGAGTGTACTTAACAGAAACCTAGATGGTATAGCCTACTGCACACCTAGGCTGTGTGGTATAACCTATTGCTCCTAGGCTACAAACCCATATAAAATGTTATTGTACTGAACACTGTAGGCAACTGGAACACAATGGTATTTGTTTATCTAAAAATGTCTAAAGATAGAAGAGGTAATGTCTCATGCTACTGCATTGTGACAGCTATGATGTCACTAGGCAACAGGATTTTTTTTTTTTTTTTGAGACAGAGTCTCTCTCTGTCACCTGGGCTAAAGTGCAGCAGCATCATAATAGCTCAATGCAACCTCAAGCTCCTGGGCTCAAGTGATCCTCCCACCTCAGCCTTCCAAGTAGCTGGGACGACAGGCGCATGCTACCAAGCCTGGCTAATTCTTCTATTTTTTGTAGAGACAGGGTCTCACTCTTGCTCAGGCTGGTCTCAAACTCCTGGCCTCAAGCAACCCTCCTGCCTCAGCCTCCTAAAGTGCTAGGATTATAGGTGTGAGCCACCACACCTGGCTGGCAATAGGAATTTTTGAGCTCTACCATAATATAATCTGTTAAAATCTTATGGAACCACCGTCATATATGCAGTCCATTGTTGACTCAAACATTGTTATGCAGCTCGTGACTGTACCCTCAATCTACAAATGTGATGCAGGAATCCTTTTAAGTTGCTTGTCCATTTTTTGAAAGTTCATTTGATTAGAACTACTTAATGTAATCCATGAGCAGGCCTCTCCTGGAGAAGATATAAACTGCAGTCCACTGCAACACATTGAGAGCCAAAAAAACCATGAGGGCACCCAGAGAACTCCACGATGTTCTGGAGCGCTCAGGATGGATACCTCTTGAACCAAACATGACATTAGACTGACTGGCACAGAAGTGGGTGAGGGGCCAGAGTCAAGCCATTTATCGAAGGCCAGGAAAGTTTTATTTCTTCCTTAATTTTATTAAAAATAAATCATCAAAATTCTAATGTGTTCTGTCTGTACCCTGATAGATCATATTGTGTGCAAAGTCTTGGAGACTACAATAAATACTGGGCAGGAAGGACCCAGAGAGGACATAGAGGAGGCCACTGCAGTACCCAGGGGAGCGATGATGGAGGTGGTGATAGTGAGGCAGAGGAAAGTGGGTGGATTCAAGAGATATCTAGAAGTATAGCACAACTCAATGCTGGATTCAATATGGCAGAAAAGAGAATGAAGACTCCAGGGTCCTCCTGGGTTTCTACCTTACACAAATGGAGTGTCTTATACAAAGAAAGAATATTTATTCAAGCTGAATTAAATTACCACATTGACACAAAATTGAAACCTAGTTTTGCTATTTAAATGGATTGTTCATACTAATGGTGCTTATGGTGATATTTTCTCTGCTTTGGTTTTTAATTTTTCTACTTTAGAGAAAATGGACTGGATTTTTACCTAGCTAATTTCACCTGTGGGAAGCTATTGACATTTAGAACCCTGAGCCCAGGCAGAGTCTAGGAGACAATAAAGTTTCAGAATATTCAACTTGCCCGTCCAAACAGCCCACTATGTGGGCTGCTATAGTGCAGCCCGCATCCCAGGTGCTTTGACTGCTTTCCCCCTTCCCCCCTTCCCACCATCAAGAATCCACCTGGAATCCTTCAGGCCTGTCCCCTGGTAGGAAATCCTCCATGTGAGAGCACATCATATACCAGGATGGTGGAGAAAGGAGGGCAAGGAGAGCCTTAGCTATAGGCCAAGCAGAGAATCACCTTCTGTAGTTTGACTGTAGGGACTCCAGGAAGACCCAGCCCCAGGTCCAAATTCTCTCTCCTATCCACCTGGCATTGTTATCTGAGATTCCCCCCCTACTTGGAAATTAATTAGTTTGCATTAAATATCATCTCATCGTCATTCTGAGAGGAATAAAACATTATCATTATCACCTTAACATGAGTGGGTTTAGAGGATTACTTTTTTTAGAGTCAGGAAAAGCCCAGTGTCTTAGTCCATTCTCTGCTGCTATAACAGAATACCACAGACTGGGTGTTTATAAAGAATAGAGGTTTATTTGGCTCATGGTTCTGGAGGCTGGGAAGTCGAAGAGCATGACACTGGCATCTGGTGAGGGTCATCTCACAGCAGAAGGCAGCACAGGGTGAGCAAGTGCAAGAGGCAGAGAGAGGAAAATGGGGCTGAGCTCATCCTTTTCAATGAGGAGCCGACTTCCAAGATAATTAACCCACTCCCATCATAACAACATTAATCCATTCGTGAGGGCAGAGCCCCCATAGCCTAATCACCTCCTAATACTGTCAAAATGGCAATTAAGTTTCCAACACGTAAACTTTTGGGGGACATATTCAAGTCATAGCACCCAGGGTCCCACAGAACACTGTATGTCCAGCAAACAGGGAAACTAGCCTGCAGGGACGCTTCCAATACACACATCACTAATGGCTCTTCCTATATCTCTAAGGGGCAAGGGGCAGAAAAACAGAGGTGACCTTTTCTCCCCATAAGCTCACTCCTTCAACTAGGGAGATTATGCTGTTCCAGAATGTAAAAGGATGATGACAATATTGTTAAGAATTTTAAAACTCTAATTTCCTAGGCAATTATGCGTGCCGGCACTTACCAAAGCACTTTACAGGCAAAATATCCTGTATTCCTTACCACATTCCATGAGGTAGGTAACTATTATTGCCTGCATTTTACAGATAAGTAAAGAACAGACAGGTTAAATACTTGCTTAAAGTCACACAGTATGAATGATGAAGCCAAGATCGCATTCAAGATAAGTGAGTGTTACAGATTAAAGAAAACTGCATCAAGAATCAAGAGACCTGAGTTTGAAGCCCAGCTTTACCAGTCAATAGGTACATGACCTTGGGTTTCCTCCTCTGTAAAGGAGGGACAAGATGATCTCAGGGCTCCTCCAAGCTCCAACATCCTACAACTCTATTGAGACATAACCTTCCCATCCAACCAGACACTCTCTCTTGAACGAAGCGTAATTAGCACTTTGTGCTAGCTCAAAGGAACAGACACTGTTTCCAGGGACAACTGGTTGTTATAATGGCTGTTTTCTTTTTAAATTCTTAAATTAAAATGAAAAAATTTCTTCTGACTCTAATAAGATCGATGCCTGGGCATTCAAAGGGTTGAATGGAAAAAGAAATATCAACCTGCTGAGTGGACAGGGCAATTTGAAGTCCTGCTGTTGTGTTATGTCACTGTGTTGCTGTAACCAAGGCTTGGGGCGGCTCAGTGCTTCAGCTGTCCCATCAGCTGGGAACTATTCGTGTTGCTCAATTCTCAGAGTTACTGGGCCTTAAGCAGAATTATTTTCCACAAAGACACATGACAGGTGGCCTAGAGTCCCAATTCAGTGCTCAGGACAGTCATAATAACCAGTCCTTGCTGCAGACAATTTTTCAGAAAAGGAAGTGCCTTTCTTTATAACCTGGAGGAGACGTCACCTGGGACTTGCCTTTTGGTGATTCATCTCAAGTCTACTTTTATCATTCCAGATGAGCTCCATTAATAAGCTACACCTGGCCCTGGCCATGGGGTCATAAATCTCAGCTTTGCCACTTATTATGAACACCTGGGCTGAAATCTCAGCTTTGTCACTTATTAAAAACACCTCAGTTAAGTCACCTAACACCCCCAACCCTCAGTCTCCTCACCTGGGAAATCGAGACCATAGTTTTACACTTTATAGGGTCATTGACAATACTAATAAGAGATTATCTATATGAAAATATGTCCAGCATAGGGTTCACATACCCTAAGAGTTCAATAAGCATTTGTTAAATCTGAATGGCAAGTTGCAAGTCTCAGAGACTGAAAGAGGAAAGTTAAAGACTTTATGTCACTCAGAGGAAAATAATTTTGGAATTCCATAGCCCCCAAAAGTAACTGGAAATCTTGTTGGATTTATTCAGCAAGTTTTTATTGAGTGCTTACTATGTCCTAGTCACTGTTCAAGGCACTGAAGATACAGAGATGAACACAACAAGAACTTGCTCACATTGAACTCATCTAGTGTAAGCCACTTGAAATTTTCAAAAGTTGAAATCCACTGGGGGACAACAGTGTCAGATAAAGCTATTAGGCCATTAAGAAAAACTCCGTCTCCATCCTCTAAGCTTGGCCTCAGCAAAGGGCAGCCACATGCTATTACAACACTTTTCTTGGTGGCCCTATCAGAGAACAAATTCCTGGGCTAGAAGGACTGTGGCTCTCACCCAGTGTGACATTTCTCATGTCCTCAGGTATCCTTTCTCTCTCAAGTGGACGGGCAGTGCGACATACCACAGCCTCTTTTTCCCTACGTATGTTACTCGATACATGACTAGATGATCAATGGGAACTTTCCACACAAGTCTAAGAAACATTGGATTGAACCAAGTTAAACAGGTTTCTTTACTGCAGGCCTTCTCTGAGCCAAGGTGCTTGTGAATCTCTGAGAGAGGGTGACAGTGTGCAGCCTTCCTTTGCTGCCTTGACCGTGAAACACTTCCTGGCGAGAGGAAGGGCATGTGGCGAGAATGGCCTTCCACAGCACACATCTTCAGACACGTTGGGTTCTTGGAAAGGACTCAGGAACCCTGAGTTCTGGTCCTAGTATGCCACCAACTTGCTGTGTGATCTCAAGTAAGTCAAGTTACCTCCCTAGAGCTTGGTTTCCTCAGCCGAAAAATGTGTTTATTTTAATGCAGGGCAGGAAAAGTGATGAAGAGGAGGGAGGAGGCTGTTCTCTATCTACTCAAAGGTCTCTTTCAGGAGGAATATTTGACCATCAGGGAAGCCACCAGGCCCCCTGGGGTACAATCAGGCTCTTGACTATGGGTGCTGGCCCATGGGACCCAATGATCCCCTACACACCAGGACCCCCTGTCTGACTGGGATACGTTCTCTGTCCCAAAGATTGCCCCTTCTTCTCCCTGCAATCCTATTAAGAGCCTCTCTGTCCTGTGACTACTAGTTCCCCAAAGAGTCCCTCAGTAGCCTGTGTCAGCAGCCAAGTGGAGCTTTTAAGATGTTCCAAGACAAGCAAGTGTCAGCACAATCCCATCTGAACCATTTCTAGAGGGCCAGGTGAAAGTTGCACAAATAGTATTCATAATATTTTTAATACAATCAACCATGTAAAAATAATGTATTGCTCACTCTCCCTCAGAGAGAGAAAGATCTCTCTAGATGACCAATTGGTAGATTTAAAGATTTCTAGATAGATGGTTGGATAGATAATAGATATATAGATTCAGGATCGATTTATAGATACAGGGAGAGAGAGAAATATAGATAGATGATTGATCAATAGATACAGAGAGGGAGATATCTAATACCCTATAGATCTATATAGAGAGATCTATAGGAATATCTCTAGATATCTAGGTATACATAGAAAGTCTGTAGAAAATACAACAAAATATTAGCAGTGGTTTTCTCTGGGCCATGGGACAATGGGTATTTTCTTATTTAAACGTTTCTATATTTTCTAAATGTCCTTCAAGTATTATTTTTATGACAAAAAACTAACCCTTCCTTCCCTTTTTAAAGAGTCCCCTAGTGCAGGTCTAAGCATGAGAGAAACAGCCCAGCAGGCTGTCAGACTGCCCCAGCAAGAGTCCTCTGTGCTCCTGTCTCCCATTACCTTGGCTTATTGCCATGATTCCTAATCTTCAACACCAACACCCCAGCAGGTTTTAATAGCTCCCCAACCGAGGCCCTGGCATTTCCATGTGACCTCCTACTATTGGCTTGTGCAGGCCCCGAGGCCTCAGAGCAGCCACATGGAGTTGGGCAGATTGTCCACTGCACAACTCCAGGGGATGCAATTAACACAGACGACAATGTGAATGGCACCTGCTGAGTTGAGCAGTGCACAGTCCACCCAATCATACGTGACAGCCCTGGCTAGTGCCCTGAGCCATTACCATGACTGTCTAAACATTTTGATGTGTAAAGTGCTACTCAGAAGATGAAAGTAGCTGGGCTTGGGAGGTAGTACACGAATGTGTCACAGCATGGGCTCCAGAATCAGACTGTCTGGTATATACAACACTCTACCACTTAGCAGCTGAGTAGTCTTAGATAAATTCAACTTCTCTGCTAATACAACTTCAGCTTCCTTACCTGTGAAGGGAGATAACACTAGTGCCTACCTCCTAGTGTTGCTCTGAGGATTAAATGAAGTTTAAAAAACTAGAGCACTTACTTTCTGTCCTTTGGTAAGTGCTCGATACATGTTAGCTATCAGGTTATTAAGTACGAAATGTCCAATTCCCTTAAGAGTAAACTTGACAGTTGATATCTCTGACATTTCATTTTGATGCCTCTTTTATTTTTATTGTGAAGGTACATCCTCAGTCTTTCAAGTGCATGGTTTGGCTTGTGATTATCTTTCAAAAAAATTTTTAGAGCAATTTTTGTAAAACCATGCACAAGTCAAAAATTCATGTTAATTTTCAAATATGAGTTCCATGGTGGAACCAATGCAGAGCAGACAGCTCAAAATATCAACAAAGTGTTTGGGAAGGATGTGGCTAATGAACATACAGTACATTGATGGTTTGAGAAGTTCCATTCTGGTGACTTTAATCTTGAAAACGAGACACGTGGGTGACCTGAGACCAAGGTGGATAATGATGAGCTGAAAGTCGTAGTGGAAGAGAATCCATCTCAACCTACTCATGAATTAGCAGCAGGAGTGCTGCTCTCAAGTCACCCACAGGGTGCCCTAGCTTGATCAACAAATTCTTAGAAACACACAGCCTCCCTAGGCTCAATCAGGAAGAAACAAAATTCCTGAACAGACCAATATCAAGTACCGAAATAGAAACAGCAATAAAAAAACCTTCCTAAAAAGAAAAGTCCCAGACCAGATGGTTTCACACCCAAATTTTACCAGACCTACAAAGAAGAACAGGTGCCTATCCTGCAGAAATTATTCCGTAACATTAAGAAGGAAGGAATGCTCCCGAACACATTCTATGAAGCCAACATCACTCTGATACCAAAACCAGGAAAGGACACAACAGAAAAAGAAAACTACAGACCAGTATCCCTTATGAATATAGATGCAAAAATTCTCAATGAAATCCTAGCAAACTGAGTTCAGGTGCGGATTGACCTGTCTCTGTTGACCGATCTTGGCTGCTTATGGCAAGCATACTCATTATTTCATCCAGTTGGTTACAGTAGACATCCGCTGTAATCCACTGACCAGGTTTCATGAAGCTGTAGTGGATAATACCAATGCCGGACCACCAAATAGACACCATTAGCTTTTTTTGATGAATATTCAACTGAGACAGGCCAATCCTCTTGCAAGATCACATGTCACACAAACAATGCTGCTCAAACTACAGAAGCTGGACTTGGAAACTCTCTCTCTGTCATCCACCGTATTCACCAGACCTTGAACCAACTGACTACCACTTCTTGAAGGCTTTGGACCACTCCTTGCAAGGAAAAATATTCCATACTCAACAAGCTGTGGAAAATGCCTTTCACAATTTCATCCCTTTTTTGTCCATGATCATGTCTCTGAGGACAGTGAAAATGAGGAAGCACCAGTGGCCATCTTTGTCACTGCTGAGAAAAGCCTCCTGGTGTTGAAGCCAGTGCAGAGGTGAGAAAGGATGTGAAGTGGAAAGAAAGAGACAGCAACGTGGGACCTCCAGCCGTGCCCACAGCCTGAGATCCACCCCTGGGCTTTTTGAGCACGGGGACCAATGAATCTCCTCCACACTTGTGTTTTTCCCTCAACTAACTTGAGTTGCTGCCAAGCGCCTTCACTAATATACTCAAGAAATACCTGTTGGGTCAAGTCACAACTCCCCAGCGCCCTAGAGTGTCTCCTAAATTCCAGATCTAAAATGCCTTGATTCTAAATCAATGATTAGGACCATGAATCCCTTCCAGCTTTTATATTCCCTAATAAATATTCAAACATCCTTGGCGTCACTTGGCCTAGCTGCGCCCAAAGGCATATACAATTTCTCCAAGTTCCTTATTCTGCTTGGGAAACGCCTTCATGCAACCAGAGGCCCCTCCTGGCAACTTGCCTTCTCTTTTCCTCATGTATCTGCTAGGAACACTAACAAGTACTCCACGGCTGAGACCTCCACGGCTCTCCTAGGACATCCATATGGAAACCTGTGGCAGCAAGAGGAAGAGGATCTGAGAGAGGAAGAAAAAACAGCTTGCTTTTTTGGAGTGGCAGCTGCAAGAGAATGAAGATATTTCCTCTCTCCCCCAGCGCCTTCCCTAGCACAGCTTTCCCTGGCCAGAATGGCTCCCTGAAGTCCAGCTCTTGGCTCTGTTTCAAGTGAAAGACATACTTTGAAATGTAGCCTGAAGTAAGAATGCAACCCTCAAGGAATTCAGCCACTGAGGAAGAAATATAGGAGCAATAAGCATTACCTGCCCAGGGTAATGTCAGAATCAGAGCCCCTGTGGAGTTTCCAGAAGGGACCAAGGAACTGAAGAATTTTCCAGGCCGGGCGCAGTGGCTCACGCCTGTAATCCTAGCTCTCTGGGAGGCCGAGGCGGGCGGGTCGTTCTGAGCTCAGGAGTTCAAAACCAGCCTGAGCAAGAGCGAGACCCCGTCTCTACTAAAATTAGAAATAAATTAATTGGACAACTAAAAATATATAGAAAAAATTAGCCGGGCATGGTGGTGCATGCCTGTAGTCCCAGCTACTCGGGAGGCTGAGGCAGTAGGATCGCTTGAGCCCAGGAGTTTGAGGTTGCTGTGAGCTAGGCTGGCGCCACGGTACTCACTCTAGCCCGGGCAACATAGTGAGACTCTGTCTCAAAAAAAAAAAAAAAAAAAAAAAGAATTTTCCAAAGCACTGAGAAGCTGCTACACTAATATAAGTGTCCCATGTCAGAGTTCCCAGCCGCTAGTGTACCTGGCTCAGGAAAGCAGATGTGCACCTCTCTCCACACACTTAAACGTGTCCTGGGACCCTTCACACTCTCCCAGGTGGATGGGCCTTCTCTCCCATGCGGGGCTGGAGAGCCTCAAAGACTCATCTGGGTTCTGATGTCTTTAAAGAAAGCTACACCCTCTTAGGTCATTTTTTAAATGAGAAATTAATCCTCATGGTCA
The DNA here is from genome assembly GCF_000956105.1 of Propithecus coquereli. Lineage (NCBI taxonomy): Eukaryota > Metazoa > Chordata > Mammalia > Primates > Indriidae > Propithecus > Propithecus coquereli. Next base: position 7,415,035 of record NW_012152840.1, on the reverse strand, counting down.
CAGTGTTTTGACTAAAATTAAGTGTGAAATCATAACAGTGACCACCATTCACACAGTGCCTCCCATGTACCAGGCACTTGCCACCATTACCTCCTCTAAACCCAACTACAACCTGCCAAGGAGGATTTATTATGCTCATTTTACAAACCCTGAGATGGTAAGTTAGTTGCCCAGGGTCTTGTTTACAAGAGGGGGCGTGCTCAAAAATAACTCAATCCCACTGAATTAATTAATTAATAAAACTTATCTAGCAGGTAATTCAAAATGAATGACTCACTGTAAACATATAAGGCGGAACTGTTCCCCCTTTGTTTATCTTCTATATGATTTTGTGCTGAGAAAAGTTCCTTGGAGACACAGAGTTTGAAGACCACCGGGATTGTAAAAAGAGCCCAGATCCTGAAGAGAAGGTCTGGGATTAAATTCTGGCTCCATTGCTAACTAGCTGCGCAACTTTGAACAAGTTAAATGCTATGGTTTGAATGTTTGTGTCTCTAAGAGGTGGAGCCTGTAGGAGGTGATTAGGCCATGAGGGCTCCACACTTATAGATGGGATTAGTGCCTTTATAAAGGGGCTTGAGGGAAAGAGTTTGTTCCTTCCATCTCTTCCACCACGTCAGAACACAGGAACATGGCATCATCTTGGAAGCAAAGAGCTAGCCCTTACCAATCACCAAATCTGCTGGAACCTTGGTCTTGGACTACCCAGACTCCAGAACTGTGAGAAATAAATTTCTATACTTTATAAATTACCCAATCTATGGTATTTAGTTACAGCAGCATGATGGGATTAAGATATCAAATAAGCAAGCTGAGCATTAATCTTCTCATATAAACAATGGAGGAGCTATGAATACCCATCCCTCTGGGTTTTGGTAAGGATTTATATAATATTTGTAAAGTACCTAGCAACGAGCACATAGTAAGTGCTCAGTGCATGGTATTATGAGTATTGAGGTAACTATAATTGGTTGACCTTGAGCAGAGTAATGGGCTTGATGAATGGGCAGGTGATGAGGGGAGAAAACCCATTGAAAGAAGGCCTAGGAGAGGGTACAGTTAGGGGACTGGGTGGCTAGCAAGGGCAGAGGTCACCAGACAGTAAGATTCTAGGGTGGGGAGGCACAGAGAGGAGCAGAGGCTGTGGAAGGAAAACTGAGAGCCATGGAAGATAAATGGTTACATTACTAATGTACCAAGGACTCCATGGCCTGGAACCCCAGAGCTGGCTTGAGGTAGAACCCCCTCTAAGACCGCTCTTCCAGAAGGACTACTTACTCAGAGGGTGACCTAACACCAAGACCCTTGAGTTAACGTCCTATGCAAAGGGGCTGAGATTCTTGAGCAAGTTTGTGTGCTCATGTGCTCTTCCATCAGCAGATAAACAGCCCCTCTGCCTTCTCCCACCCCCTTCCCCTATCACTCTCCAGGAGGCCAAGTTGAAACATTCTCTGGAGCTGTGTTTCCTTTGCAAAGCCAAGGAAAGGAGGCTCTTAAAAAGCAAATATTCAGCCTCATAAATATGTCATAAATCCATAACCAAGTTCTCCACATTCTTTGTGTTTTTATGTGATGCATCTAAATATCATTCTACCCATGACTTTGAACCCACATCTTCTGGGTTCAGGTTATTAAGAAGTGAGTGTTCACAGAAGATTTTATTACTACTTATTACTTTTGTGTGGATGGAGAGGTTGTTTCTTTTTTATTTATCTCCAAGAAAAATATATTCCCCGATGATCTCAGATAAAACATGATATCAGATATATTTTCCTTTTTCTGAAGAAGTTGCTTCTACTTCTGGTAGGATCTTATCTGGATCTCCCAGAGGCTGGCTAGCCTTAATGGTCTGAAAGTGGTGACCACTGTGTGGCAATCTATATCCATTCTCTTCCCTTGGAATGAATGTGCTCAAGACAAGTGCCATCTGATGCCCAGCAGGCCCCTTGAAAATTCTGTCCATAAACATACATGAACTACAAATGGGAGGGAAGCCAACTCTTGACTGACCAGCACTCAGCCCACAGAACTCTCAGTTATCCAAAACTTTGAACTTAACTTCAGAGGAAAAGACTAGGAACACGGAAGAAAGAAATTAATATCAGGGAATTTGCTCTAGAAACAGAAACCTTCCAGTGGCTGTTTTTATGACAGCCAATACGTACTAGGAGCTTACGGGGTGCCAGACACAGTACGCATGTAGCGTACATGCATTATCGAGTGAAATCCTCACAACCACCCTTGAAGGAAATAGTGTTATTGTCCTAATTTTGTAGATAAGAAAACTGAGGCTTAGAATGGTTAAATACGTTGACCGGCATCCTACAAGGCTGCCCTTGAAGCCAGGGCTCTGAAGTCCTTCGAAGTTCACAAGCTTCACATATACTCTCCTGTTCTAGGAAATCAATAAATTCAGGTCCAATGCCCACAACTCCTACAGAGACATCTAGAACTGACCAAAAGGGGCTTATTCACCTGCTTTTTTTATAGTTGAAGAAACGGATGGCCAAATACAAAAAGGCATCAGCCTGTGGGCACCCAGCCAGTACCCACCAGAACCAGGATTTGAAACAAGTCCACACCCACAGGGCAATACCTAGAGCCTGCATGTTTAGAAAGATAACACAGTCCCCAATTCTCCCACGGCGGACTTCCCTACTGTTCCCAGGGTTCATTAAAAATATGACAGTGAGGCCGGGCGCGGTGGCTCACGCCTGTAATCCTAGCTCTCTGGGAGGCCGAGGCGGGCGAATTGTTTGAGCTCAGGAGTTCGAAACCAGCCTGAGCAAGAGCGAGACCCCATCTCTACTAAAAATAGAAAGAACTTAATTGGACAACTAAAAATACATAGAAAAAACTAGCCGGGCATGGTGGCGCATGGCTGTAGTCCCAGCTACTCGGGAGGCTGAGGCAGGAGGATCGCTTGAGCCCAGGAGTTTGAGGTTGCTGTGAGCTAGGATGAAGCCACGGCACTCTAGCAGGGGCAACAAAGTGAGACTCTGTCTCAAAAAAAAAAAATATGACAGTGAGACCTCCTCTTTTGGACAGATTTCTAATAAAAAAAACTTGAAGGGAGTAAGTTAATCACATGATCAAATTTTTTGATTTTTCAGTTTAGGTAGCAGGGCCTCACTGAAGGTTTGTTTGGGTGTTAGATTCTATAAACCAACATAATAGCGACCAGTCATGAGGTACACACAATGTGCCAAGTTTTCTCCTAAGAAATTTACACATTTTAATTTAGTTAATCCTCCCATGATCTTATGAGGTGGGACTACTATTATCATCCTCACTTCACAGGTGATGAAATTGAGGCACAGAAAGATTAAGCACTTGCCCACGTTCTGCTAAATTTACCAAATATCTGTATAGTAGTGCTTTCACATACATCTTCTTATTTGATGTCATCAGTTTACGATTCACAGGGGAATACTTTATTATTGTTATCACCTCCATTTTAGAGTTGGAAGACCAAAGTTTTGCCTTGGCCCTGCACTCACTGCTGAGCTACGGAACCCTAAGCAGATGCTTTACCTCTCCAGCCTCCAACTTTCTCTTCGGTAAAGTGGGGGGCATGGGGGAGCATTAAAACTGGATTCTCTCTAAGGTCTCTCCAGCATGAACACCCAAGGTAATAAAGAGAGATGGCCTTGTTCTCTGGAATGCCCTTCCCTTATGGTCTGGCAAACCTGAGGTCTCTTGGTGTACATGCACCTAGGTTGGCAGCTCCTCAGTAGTTGTGAACAATTGTGTGGCTTAATTATCCCTGCACCCAAGGGCAGAGGAGAGTGGGTGTATTTTTACACTGATATATTCAAAGACTGCTTAATTCAGGATGAGGTCTCACAGCTGGTGTGACATCTCTGTTTCCATGAGTACCAGAGAGATGGTCTGTGGTAGGCTCCCCTTGAGGTGATGATGAAGAAATGATACAGGGAGTTGACTCATGAAAAATCCTGGGGACAACAGCCAAGGAAAAAGCCACATGTTTCTTAATCTATTCCCTTTTAGGACAGAGGGTAGGAGATGGCCACGATCATCAGGGCACAACTCTCAAGGTCTAAGGCAGCAAGGAAAACTCCCCAATCCCATATGCATGGCAAGATCAGAGGCTGAAGTCCTACTGTTTTTTTCTGGGTATTTTTATTTTGTTTTTGTGCTTGTTTTTTAAGGCAATCAATTATGATTACTTTTAAAAGGGCACTGTGTTCTGGCAGGACTTGCTTTTAAAACAAAAGGTGAGGCATAGATAAGAAATTAATAGGCAACTTGAGTACATGATGACCTGTCATAGCTTTGACACCTGATATTTGGAGAGTGGGGAGTAGACAGAATATAACACAGTAAGGCTTCCACTTAATTGAAAGGTTCATAGAACTGGGCATTTTGTCAGAAACTATCAAACAACTATAATGTATTCAATTTGGAAAGCAGAAATTTTAATAGTCCTCACTTTCATCTAGGTAAAACCATGCTGGGGACGATAACATCAGCTCAAGCACATTGCTCGCATCTCGGAACGCTCCGCACGGTGGTTTTTTTTTTTTTTTTATTTCAGCATATTATGGGGGTACAGATGTTTAGGTTACATATGTCACCCTTGCCCCCC
>NW_012152840.1:7377839-7410376 GCF_000956105.1 Propithecus coquereli | reverse complement strand
CCCCCCCCAAGTCCGAGTTTCAAATATGTCCATTCTTCGGGTGGTGCGCATTGCACTCTTTTTGTATGCATAATGGCAAAAAGAAAGAGGAAGAGTTTGAGAGACTGGGCTAATATAGATGCATAGACATTATGGGGCTGGAAGAGAACATAAAAATCATCTTAAAGATCAGAAAATCAAGAAGAATTGGCTGCAAGGCTTTTAATCGACTTGGTCAAATCCACACAGATGCATCTGTCCCCCGAAATGCCCAATTCTGGTTCAGGACCTGGTTGGTTGCAAACAGAAACCAGTGAAAAGTCCACAAGCAGGGCTGAATCCAGGAACTCAAAGGATGTCATTGGGACACTCTAACTCTCTAGTTGGGGTTACCGTCTGGTCTGAGGGACAATGTGCAACTTTTAGTTTTAAAATCAGGACAGTCCCAGGCAAACTGGGACAAGGTAGTCACCCTAGTCTGTATCTTCAGCTATGCTGTCCTCTGTATTAACTCCATTCCCTGGCAACGTCTCCCCTTGTGGAGGCAACATGGCTGCCAACAGCTGCAGGGTTATGTCCCACCTCTCAGCAACTCCTGTGGAAAAGGGTCTTCCCAGTCTGACCAGCAAGAGTCCTGCAATTGGCTCTGATTGGCCTGATTTGGGTCCCCTGCTCTGAATGCCTCACTGCATCCAAGAGGATGATTCACTAGGCTTGTGCTCAGCTCTTCCTAGACCTTCTGGAGAAAGACACACAAGCCAACGCACTGGTCACCGTTCCATGACTATAATTTGATGCCCATGTATGATGCCTAAAACCATTTTTATGTAACTGTATAACATAATAAAGGGTGAGTATCCCTAATCCAAAAACCCCAAATCTGAAATGCTTCAAAACGTGAAACTTTTTGAACACTGACATGATGCTCAAATGAAATGTTCATTCAGGCATTTCAGATTTCAGATTTTCAGATTAGGGATGCTCAACCAGTGTGCGTGTTTGTGTGTGTGTGTGTGTGTGTGTGTGTGTGTGTGACCATATAACCCAAGATTATAACCCAAGAACCATCTAACAAGATGGCACTAGTGACCCAGTGAGGAATTGTCCCTAGAACCTAGATGTCAAATCCAGATGACATAGCTTGACAAAAACACCTTTTGCAACCACATCAAATAACACTGCAATGGTTTCGAGAGGACTGCCCCACCCTGGATGGGCAGAATCCCATTACTACAAACACAACTATGTCTCCTATGAGGAAACGGGATGACCTAAAGAGGTGGTTCTCCCAGAGCATCCTCCAGCCGGAAATCCTCTGGAGCACTTTGCTAAGAATTGGACCCTCTGTACTGACCACAGGAAATTGTCATATCTGGAGAGCTGTCTCACCTGGGCCACAAGCCCACCCTGTCACCTGCAGGTGAGACAGCTCCACCTAGGGCACCTGTGTGAGGTATCTGGGAGGGGTAGTTCACCAAAGAAAATAGGGGTGCTGCTGCCAAAGAAAGGGGGAAATGGACGTCAGAGTAGGAAAAAGCAACACACGTCCACTCCACCACACCGTGCTGTTCAATCCTGCCAGCTTTTCATGCCATCCTCCAGGTCACTGTGAAGGTGATACACATAGGTGTTAAAGAGCTGCTGCTTTAACATGGCAGAGGAGAGAAGGCAAGGGACCTGAACCAAGAAAAACTGGGGGTTTGAATCTCCTCTTTCTCCCTTCCCAGCTGTGCTGGGTATTTTCCGTTTGCCTTCCCAGACCCCATGCTTTGCCCTCCTCTGCCTTGGTCTGTGTCCCAGGAGGCTGCCCCATCTGGGTTGCATCAGTGGGCTCACTTGACCTGTAGCTTCTGCTTGGGTTTTGTCAGTGGAGGCAACAGCAAGAGATTGAAGGGCAGAGGGAAATGTATTCCTCTTGGCTCCTTTCTCCCGAGTCACTGGGACTTGGCTGCATCCTTCTACCGCCCACCCCTGTCTGGAGCCCTTCCCTACAATCATAGCCCCTCTCTCCAGGCGCTGTAACTCCTCCCTCCATTTTGTCCCTTTAGGATGTTCCTAGGATGGTCAGATCCCTCCCCACTGCTGTGCCCAGAAAGCCCTACCCTCCTTTGTTCATTTCCCTTACCCTGCCAGAACCACTGTAAACTGCCTTTCACTAAACCGTTCCCAATTACCTCCATCTGACTGTGCCATCTGTTCCCTGCAGGGACCCTGATTTGATATCCCAGCTAGGTGACTTCCAGAGAATAACTCAACTTCGGGGAAGCTTAGTCCTCACAATAGAGAATGAGGATAACCATACTTACATCTCAGGATCGTTCTGGGATAACATCTACGGAGCCCAGCACTACCTGTAGACACAGCTGTCTCCTTCACTAGACTGTGGGCTCCTCTGCTTCCACAGACCTCACTTTATTCATCTGTCAGTCAGCAGCACCTAGCACTTAGTGTGGTACACTCTGTGTGCCCAGCAAATGTGATTTCACATGTTGTCAGTTTCTTCTTGGCCCTTCTTCCTTACCTTTGGTCCTGAAAAACAGATAAGAAAAATAAAGCAGTATTGACATTGATCCCTGTTGTCTACCAATCCCAAAAGCTGGCCCTTCATGTCATACGTTATGTTTTTGACATGTTGTAAAAGGAAACTGATTTTATCACATACAATCCATGTGCTTTCCCTCCATGTGCCAAGGAGGGATGCCATTTAAACATGGCAGTCCTGTACCAATATTATACTGTTTTTGTACTTGAAAACAGAACTCTGGATTGATTGGTTTCACCTTGCTTAGGGGCTTCTAATGCAGCTTCAGCCATTAAAACTTTTTAAAGCACAAGAAGATGGTGTGCCCCCCCACGAGGTGGACGTACACTGGTTTCAACATGCCTCCAGTGTTCTAGGGTCCAACACTATGGAAGATGCTCTCCTCACCCACACAGGGCTCTCTGCCTCTACCCCAGGCAAAGACTTCCTATGGCTGAGAAGTAGGAATAGGTCCTAACTTGCCTTCCAGCTCATCCCCTATGCGTCCTTCCATGCAGCCTCTGCCCCAGCCAAACTGAGTTCAAAACCTTTTCCCAGACACCACGGGCACTCTCACTCTTTCATGGCTTTGCCCTCTCCCTGGAATGTCATCCTCCTCATCCTTTGTCCAGTGAAAGAAATCTGGCCCCTCTTTCAAATGTCAGCTCTTCTACGAGACTCCCTGTGATTTCCCCATAACAGAATAAATTCCTTCCTTCTCTACACTCCCCTAATTGCACACATATGCCATGTGTTACATTTTGTTGCAAAGGTCTGCCTCCCCCAATAGATGATCATAGTGTCATATCTACTATGGGCCTACTGCTTCAGAAATGTCTTGTTTAATTCTCATAACTCTTCAAAGTAGATCCCTAGACCACAAATGCCATGACTGTAGAGACCATCCAGTAAGAGGGGATTTATATTTGCTTGTTTGGCAGAGGTTTTGTTTGATTTTGTTTTGGTGCTCTGGCTTTTCTCTTTTATTTTTGTTTTGGGTGCTTTTTGTTTTGTTTTGCTTTCTTTTTTGGTGGTGGGGTGGGGGGTGTTTCTCCTCAGTCTTGTATCTCCAATGCCTGCACTGGCACTTAGCAAGTATTCAGGGAGTACTTGTTGAATGAATGAAAATTAGTATTATTTTCACATAGGAGAACACCCAAAAGCACAGACACGAATGAACTTGCCCACGATCATGCAGCTCATCAGTGACAGCTGAATCACATCTAGGCTCTCACACTGTCCCTGGCTTACACCTGGTGGGCAAGGGCCACATCTCATTCATCTTTGTTTCATCGATGGCAGGGACATGGTATGGTACTTAGTAAGTACAAATAAAAGTATGGAGAAGGAATAAATGAATATCTGGTTATTGCAAATCCCAAAGTATTATCATTTGATGACAGCCAATAGAAAATGTAGAGTAACAGCTAAATTCTATCACATGTCTGTAGAAATCAATGTTCTCATTTATGACATAGACATTTTTGTATAGTAGGAGGAAAGTATATTTGCCTAAATTTCTTAGATTGAATGAACTTTTAAAATAGCCCCCTCCCCTTATTTTATATTACTCTTGGCACGACTTCCTCCTGGAAGTCTGCATGTAAATCAGATGTTTGCAGAGCCAATTGACGTAAATATCATAGTGACTCCTGCTTTTTCAAAAAACGCTACTGCATATCTTTTGGGGAAAAAAAGACTGCTTCGATAAAATGAAATCACCTCCCAATTTGTATCATGCAGGGGCCCAGTGTTATAAAACTCTGTTCAAATGTTTTAACTTAAGAGGTTTTAGTGAAGGGACCAGAGGTGTGGCTAGGGTTAATGGAAACTACAGGAGACTAGCAGCTGCAGGAAGCTGCTGCTACCTCTGGGTCTTAAGGGGCAAGAGGAGGAGAGGTGTTCACAGAATCCAGCAAGAGCTGAAGTTGGGGCAGAGGGCCAACCTGACAGGAAGTGAGGTCACGGAAGAGCCAAGCCTAAGGTGCTGAAGCAAGGAGGACGAGAGGAAGAAATACCCTGACATCTCTCTTCTTCTGCCAGTAACCTTCACTGACCGAACCTTCACTGGAAACCAGAAGGCAAGAGAGCCCAGGCGAGGTGATTGGTAGAGCTCAGTCTCCTCGGCCCAGAGAAGAACAGAGAATGGATTGGAGGGCAGGGAAGAGGAAGGATGCAGAGAATAACCTGTGGGGTCCACCCCTATTGCATCCACTCCGCATGTATCTTGCCCCTCACTCAAGTGAAGAAACTCTCATCCCCAGCATTGCTGAGACACAGAGTCCCATAAACCTTCATGTCATGTCATGATGTCAACACAGTCACACTCTCACCTGGAGCCTAAAGTGTAATGTGCCCTTCACATGAGATAGCAGAACGGTGAGAGGAAAAGGAAAATTATTATCAATTACATAAGACAAGCATGGGCTGGGCGTAGTGGCTCACACCTGTAATCCTAACAATTTGGGAGACTGAGGCGGGAGTTCAAGTCCCGTGAGTTCAAGGCCACAGTAGGCTATGATCCCACCATTGCACTCCAGCCTGGGCGACAGGGCGAGGAGTCTCTAAAACAAAACAACAACAACAAAAAAGGCAAGCATAACAGCTACAGTCCACATTGCAGTACCTGCTCATGGAACAGAAATCGAAATCAGAGCTTCTTTCTTCCACCGCCCATTCCCCCTTCTCCTGACCCTCAGCACCTCAGATGAGTAGAGTCTTTACCTGATAGAATGAGTCAAGCTTTCATTTCCACAGGATCTCAGCCCTGTGATCCTATATTTACCGAGCTGTCACGGTTTTCCATTAACCGTTATTATTGTGTATGAGAGTGCTAAGAAGTGACCCACTGAGTCCTCTTAGCCAGTGGTCCCCACACTTTTTGGCACCAGGGACCATTTTCATGGAAGACAATTTTTCCATGAACTGGGGAGGGGGAGGTTTGGAATGATTCAAGCACATTACATTTATTGTGCACTTTATTTCCATTATTATTACATTGTAATATATAATGAAATAATTATACAACTCGCCATAGGTTGGGGATCTCTGCTCTAAGCTCTAGACATGGTTTTTCTTGCCATCAGTGGATAACAGTAACCTGATTTCCCTTGAAATCGCCCTGGTCAATCGCTCCAGTCAATACAGTTACCATCTTGTCTGTCTGTTGGTTCAGTGGCCATGAGGAGCTTAAAAGGACTAGTTTTCAGCTTCAGATTTAATGGAACACATATGTGTTCCCAGGTGGAAACGAGGACCTCCAAATGCACCAAACCAAGCTTTCAGGAATGGGAACCCAAAATGCTGTAAGTAGGTTATTAGGTGTAATAGTCTAAAAGTAAGATGGGGTTGTGCCCGTCCCCCCCTCCGTGGTCCCAATACCGTGTGTTCTAAATATAGGGGAAACAACACTACATTTACCACATTCTGCAAGACGGTACTCCCAAATTTTTAGGATGTTATTTCCGAGCTGGTCTTTAGAAGGACATTCTACAGTTTTATAACATAAAGCTTCTGAGTGATGGGTAACACAGCAAAATCAGCTAATTTTGTCAGCAAGAGCCCAACCCTGTACTTCGTTTGCCACAAAGTGAGTTTCTTGGTTATTTAGAGGTGATATTGAGTAGGATACTAAGACAACCAAGGCCCCTCCAGACTACACAGTGGCAGCTGTGTTAAAAACCAGTCAGCTATGTTTCCAGTCCTGATTCTCATTTACATGGAAGAAGAATGTTCTTCTAAAATCCTACAGTCTCTCTCTCTGTTCTTTTTCTCCCCTGTGGCCCTCATGCAACCTTCAGGAGGCAGAATGGTATTATAGAAAGAGCACGAGCTTTGGAGTCAAAAGGCCTGGCTTCAAATCCCAGCTCTGTGACTTGTGAACGAACTGTGTAACTCTGAGCAAGTTACCTAATGTACCGTTTCCTTATGAATAAAATGGGAATATTTTTAATACCTACCTTGTAGGGTTTTGAGGTAAATAAACCAATGTAGATAAAAGTCAATCACACAATAGACAAGAAATGTTACTCTCTTTCTCCTGCCTTCAAACTAAATGCCACATCTGAAGCATCAATTATGGAAATGGTTTGTCACAAAACACATGCCTTGAGAAAATTTACAAAATCTCACCAAATGAACTTTCTCTGGGCTCAGGCTTGCTGCCCCGATGATGTTCATACCATGGTTTTATAAGCAAAATCTACAGCTCTAAGCTTTCCAATGCTTCATCTTTGACCGTCACACAGGAATGATTCAATGTTCTTCTCTGTCTCGGTATTTCTAAATCTGCAAGTTTTGTGCAAGGCAAAATCCCTTTTCTGGGCTTGAGTCCAGTTTTCTCAGAAGATCATTTTTTTTTTTTTTTTGTAAATCCTAAAACTTACAAATCATCCTCTGTGGTCTAATTCAACCCTTGGCTCCAGTACACACATAAGCATATAAGACTGGAGGGGCATAGGGGAGTGATGGGTAAAGGAGAGTGTGAGCGTTTGTGTGTGACGTAGTCTCTGGATACTTCTCCTACATGGAAGGCTTACACTATCAGGATTATTATTTGCAAGCAACAGAAATAGACGCTGGCTTATGCAAAGATTTTATGGGAAGACTATCAGGGCACATAGTATCAGCAAGAGGCTACAGAAATAGGGTTGGAAAACAAGCAGGAATTGAAAAAGCCCCAGAGGACCAGGCAGCAAGGACAACAGCAAAGCCCCCACAGCAGGACTCATCCATGGTCGGCACCTCCCCCCTCACCAATGCTGGCAGGAATGGCCTCTGACGCAGAACCAACAGCCTCCTTCTGTCGCCTCCCCAGAAGACTGCGTGATCAGTCAAACCGAAGTCACATGCCTGCCTCTGGCAGGGAGTGAGAAAATCTGGTCCCTTTAGGTCCTATATTTGGAAGCGAGCAAAATCCCCACCAAGACTACACACAGTGAGGCATCCCCTTAAAACAGGGGGCTAGCAGAAAAGGGATCCTAACCAGATGGTATAAAAGTAATATAAATTTTCACCATGCGTTCACTTATTTGTTAATTTTAGGTAATTTCAGTCTTTGCTTATTTGTGTAAAAGAAAATTTGTTATAACTTACTGGTAGTGTGAAATAGCACAGTATATATATTTATAACATTTTTAAGGCATTCAGAAGTGGAATATGTATAGGACTATACATGTTCAGAGTGCCGTAACCACTGGCAGAAAAAACCATCTTATTCAAGATGGATCAGATAGGTGAGAGCAGGAAGAAAAGATCCCCTCTGAATGTTGGTCCAAATAGAGTTCCTGCCTCTTCCTCTGGGCAGGCCTGGGCAGTTAGGAGGAAGTCCTTCCAGCAACACAGGCAATCTTCCCGGGGGCAGAGGAAGCACAGAACTTGTTCTGTTCTTGGCCCTAAAGCCAGTGAAAGTGAGGTCTCACTCAGAACAATGAGACTCCTTGACGCTTTCCTTTCCTCATCCCGCCCACCTGAACAGTCACGGAGTCAGTCCTGCAGTGTTTGCCCCCTAAACATGTCTCAAGTCTATTTTCCAGCTGTTCATTGCTCTTCAGGCTCCGCTGCTCACCAAATGCTACCTGGGAACAGCAACATCCTTCCCGCTGGTCTTTTGCCTTCTGTCATGTACTTCTATCCCTCTCTCCATCCTCCGAGAGATACCTACCTACAGCACTATCTACCAGCTGGTATTCCCTGGCGTACAGCTTGTCCATGGCTCTCACTCCTCAGATAAAGCCAAAGCTTTCTGCTGAGGCACATGGAGTCCTCTGCGATCCCACCCTTGCCCACCTCCCCGTAGCCAGCAGTCCTCATCCTTTGCCTCTCATTCCATCCTTCACCAAGCCCCATGCTGTTCCTCTCCTCTCTGCCTTTGTTTCTGCTATCTCCTCCACCTGGAAGGCCCCACCCACTTCCATCCTTACCCGCATTCGCTTGATCAGTTCCTACCCATCCTTTAAGACCTAGCTTACAACCAGCTCCATGGAGCCTCCTCTGACTACTCCAGGCTGGTTAGGTGCTTTATCCTCACGGTTGTCCTAATAATACCCTGCATGTCTCTCTCTCACTGCACATGTCACATGGTTTTTATATGTCTCTCTCTCCTTATAACCTATAAACTCACTGTTAAGTGTTCATCTCTGCGTTCCCAAAGCTGCCTTAGAAGAGCGCCAGGAACATAGCAAGGATGTGATGTGTCCCTGTTGAGACAATGAATGAGTGATGCTCTACAATAAATGTCACCACCTGCAAAGTGGTCAGAAACAGAACTTAAAGACAAGCACTCCTTTTGCTCAGTCGACAAAGGAGGGAAAAATTCTAAGATATGCACCATCTTTTCAATAAATACACAGCTTAAAGACATTTAGCAAAGGTTTTATGTCATGCCATTTTTAGCAAAGCAGATGTTTAAAAGACTAAATTATTTCTTAAATTATTATCAACAGTAAGCCCTGGTTGAAAATATTATGTCCCTTAGGGGACTGAATATCTTAGGCTGTAGTTGTAACGAAAGAGAAGATGAACATTCTGTACTGATTTTTAAATGACTTTCTTCCTCCTGAAATGTACTGTTTAAAAGAAATCATGGGTTTGTTTTATTTTTATTTTTATTGAATCATCTCAGAGAAGCAGTAAAATGGTTTGCTGTAGCCATAATTGTTAGCAGTAAAATGGTTTGCAGTTCATGTAGCCACAGTTGTTAGGCTACAGCTTAGACATTCAATACCACAGATGCTGAGGTCTCATATGTGCCAGGCATCAGGAATATGGCAGTGAAGAAAGCACATCTATAGACTTTTGCTTTCTGTGGAAAAATGACAGGTACAACAGGGAGAAATAGACAAACGATCCAAGGAAAAGGGCAGGAAAGAATTGTGTTTTCCTCTTTCCCAATGAAAAATTGTAATCGTCATAATGATCATCCTTCAATCAATGATGTCAAAGAATCACACGACCATCTCTATAACACATGTTATACGTAAATGTGAAAACAGAATGCCAAACAGGTTCAATGATCTCTCCAGGATTCAACAAATCAGGAGGTGACTCATACAAGGAAACAGACTTAACATGACTCACTAAACACTTCTCCAGTCACCAGAGTCGACCAGTTAAAACATGCAGTGAGGACAAAAATTTGTCAAAAAATAATAAGCAGCAGGTCTGCATGTAATCTAATGGAAAGGTAAGGACTTACAGGGCACCTGATATTTCAAATCGTTGTTTCTCAGGATCCTGTTCGACTTTGAAGAATAACCTTTTTAGGGGCTCAAGTACCTGTTATTATGTTTCTTGTATTCTTTGGACCAAACTTATTTGATGAGAAGTCCTGATAAACTTCAGTCACTGGAATGTGTAAATCAGATTTGAATTTTACTTCAAAATTTACATTTGTCGGCCAGGTACAAGGGACTCACACCTGTGATCCTAGCATTCCGGGAGGCCGAAGCAGTAGGATCCCTTGAGGTCAAGAGTTCAAGACCAGCCTGAGCAAAGAGTGAAACCCTGTCTCTACTAAAAACAGAGAAAATTAGCGAGGCATGGTGGCACTCGCCTGTAGTCCCAGCTACTTGGGAGGCTGAGGCAGGAGGATTGCTTGAGCCCAGGAGTTTGAGGTTGCTGTGAGCTAGGCTGACGCCACTGCACTCTAGCCCGGGCAACAGAGTGAGACTCTGTCTCAAAAATAAAATAAAATAAAACAAAATTTATATTTCTCAGGGACATTGGTCGGTACAGTAAGATTAATGGAATATTCTAACCCTGTGGTTTGGTCTCATGGTGCCCAATTCCCAGAACTGCTACTAACTAGCTCTGTGTTCCTCAGTGTCTCTCTTCTCTGGGCTTTCAGCCTTCTCGTGGGTAAAGGAGGGATTGGACTAGATCGCCTTTAAAGCAGAGCTTTAAGTAAGTTATTAACATATCTGAGCCTCAGTCTCCTCATCTATAAAATGGGTATAAAAATATCTCCTGTGCAAAGTTACGTGAACATTATTGACAGTAAGTAAACCACTAGACACAATGTCTAGATGAATTTCTGTCCAAGCTATTTTTGCATATGAGAAATCTCAGAACTAAAATTTGCCACTCAACCATTCAAGATACCATTTGAAGGATTATCAATGGGCTGGTTTTAACCAATTTTAGGCACTAATATTGTACCAAGAGCTTTGCATCCGTAACAAATGTAACATACAAATTGACTATAATAAATTTAACATCCTTACTTTAAAATCTTTTTTTTTAAAAAAGACACTAGAAGTTTGACCTGTTGGTGTGAATGTTGTGGTTTCATTCATTTCCTTAAATTATACAAAAGTTAGCAGCCTTGTCTTCAAATCCTTTTTGCTACTTATTAACAGAAAAAGAACAAGAATTTTCATTAAAACTGAGCAATTGGGCTACGAAAGGAGGAGGATTATAGCAAAATGCCTTTGACCCTCTCTCAAAAACAGAACAAGGCCCACATTTGAGGAATGCCAAATGATTCTCATTAAAGTAATGAGCATATTTTCAGTGACATGTGTCTGACCAACTTTAATTTAGTTGGCAGGACTTGCAGCAGCCAGAGACCCAAAAATAACACACAGCTGGCGTTTCCTGCTCACACACCTAACAGACGTATTTCACACTGTTTCAGTGATGCCCCACCCTACACAGACACAGGGTGGAAGGTCATATGCAAATTGTTGCGACATTAAACATACATTCCTTATGACAACACTAACAGGATGACTTTAATACACTGAGTTCCTCTAGCTCCTCCTTTATAAAATTCACTCTAACTTGAACAAATCTGGTTGATTCCTGCCTCTGCCTCACCCGACAAGCTAAAGTTATTTTTAACTTACAACTACTGCTGATAAGTATTTTTCACCAAAAAAACAATAATAATAATACTCTTTCAGAAAGAGAAACTATGAAAAAACAAAATAACATTGCATTTCAGTGAGAAGTCGTCAGACCCTCGGCCAAAGCTATAAACAAATGTCATTTTGGTTTAGAAGCAACAATGTGCTTCATATTTACCAGGAATTTTCACAGTCCTTTCTACAAACAGTTTCTCTAAACAGTCTCAAGGAAGGGGTCAGGCTAAATTTGTGCTGTGTGTACCTTTGAAGTCTTCTACATTTTATACATAATAAGGTCCATTTCCATAGTTAAAGTGCAATAAGCATTAATAGTAACTAATAAAATGCAAGTTATCATTTCATTAGACTGTTACTCCAATAGACACGTTTTCACACATCTGGAAATTAGCTGAATGAGCTATGCTCCATGCCCTCAAAATGTACAGTTCAATGGGGAAGATGAACATGGACTTAACCAAGTAAAAGATGGAGGTGCAAATGTTGCATAAAGATAACAATAAACTACCATTGACATTAGCACTGTTACAAGTACTTCAGACATATTATCTCAATAAATCCTCAAAACACCCTTTAAGGTAAGTGCTATCATTATTACCATTTTACAAGTGAAGAAGGTGTGGCACAGAGAGGTTAAGTGACTTGCCCAAGATCACACAGCTTTTTAAGTAGGGAACCATGATTTGAACCTAGTCAATTTGGTTCCAGTCAGGGTTATAGATGGACCTGGGTACCAGTTTGAGTTCCACTGCATAATTCCTGGGGGATCTTAGGCAGGCTAACTTTTCTGAGCCTAAGTTTCCTCATCTGTAAGATAGGAATAACAATTTCTAGCTCACAGATTTGTGAGGAGTATTAAACAAGATTGTTTGCAAAGTGCCTGGCACCATGTCTTCAGCACAGAACTATCAGTAGAATAGTACATTAAAACTTTTTTTTTTCTAAGATGCCACCTTTTGATCACCATCTCTATTTGCCTCATCCGCTGGTAAGGTACCACTATCAGAGAATGCAACAGAGAATGCAACAGAGGCTCCCAGCCCTTCCTCCTCCACACCCTGCTATGTCAATGAAGTAATAAAATGTCAGTAGGTGAAGATGTGGGAATAACAGTCTTCTAGGTCAGTTCAACATTTATTAATTTATTGATTGCCTGCCATGTACCAAGCACTGTACTAGACACGGTGGTACTTAAACCACTAAGACACGGCCCTACCATCAAGGAGCTCACAGCCCCATGGGGAAGAAGCACACATGAAAAATCAAATACCCAGCATGCAGTGTGGGCAATCTGTTGTACAAAGCTGTGCAGGAGGGGCAGCAGCGAAGTGCCCATGCAATGGAACGCACAAGCCACGGTACACACATTGTACGCACTGCCGAAACCACTAGGCTATACTGGGTCCTAGCCAGTCTGTGCCCCGTGAGATTCTCCGAGTATCCATCTGTCTCTATTATCTTCAGCCTGAAGCTGTAACTCTGATACTTTGCCTTTGGTGATTCTCAAGTGCTCTACTTTGAAAAGGCTCCAAATCACAGAGTTTTTGCAAAGTCAAGCCAGCATCTGAAGTGAAGGTAACTGCTCTGAACACAGCCTACCACAGTCTTTATCCTGAGGGGCCCAGCATTACAAGGCCTCCTGGTAGAAACCATGTGGGGGAAATCTAAAGCAGTCAATCATACTTCAGAAGAAGACTGAGTTAAGATATGACGGCCATAATTTTTTCTTTTCTTTTTTTTTCAGAAAGAGAGAGCTGAAGGAGTAGGAACAAATACTGAGACTTCCTGAAATTACTTCTTAGCCAAAAGTACAAGGACAAAAAAAAAAATGTCATTTCCTGCTTGAGCTTGAATTTTAGAAGTTAAAAAACTTTTATCAACTTTCAGCCAGTCAACCCTTTGTAGTAGTCAACCATCAACACAATAATGCTGTGTAACAAAAAGACCACAAAAATCTCAGTGGCATTCAACAAGAAACATTTATTACTTGCTAATACATCTACGGTGGAACTAGGAATCTGCTCCATATGTCACATCCTGGGACACATAATGTCACTCAAGCCACTCTAAGAGTAGTGGCTACCCAGGGTTTGCTCTTTTCATGGAACTGGTAGACACACAAGAGACACACAAGCCCAACCAAGCAAGGACAAACACCATATACTCTGCTCACATCACATCACATCCACCAGCAGCCCATTGGCCAAAGCAAATCACATGGCTAAGCTCAATGTCAAAAATCAGAAAAGCACACATCACCCACCTACAGACTATGGCAAAGATATGGGTGCTTATCACTACTAAAGAGGAAGGGAGAATTCTTACTAACACTACAAATCTATCACAGCTTCTAAATAATCCTGAAAGGTAGGCAATAATGGCCCCATTTTTTCCTGGCAGTTGAGTAAATGAAGCCCCAGGAGTTTAAGTCATTCATCCAAAGCAGGGCAGGCAGCATACTGCTGTAGCAGAGATAGAATTCAAATCTTCTACCTTCTGGCCCTCTGGTTTCTACAGGGATGTAGCTAGTATGTATACATAACTAGTATGTATCTTGAATAATCACATCCCCTAATTATGCTTCCTTGCAGATATCATTTCTCTCCAACAAAGACCAGACCCAACATTTTCTCATTCGTTAGCATGATCACAGGCTTTAACGTTTGTTTGGGACCTTCTGCAGTGCTTTTACAAGCTATTTTTTACTACTACTACACTAATAAATTATTTATGGTGGGAAACCTAAATCGGAAAACCCTGGCTACTTGAAAACAAGCTTTATTAAAAACATCTCTTCCAGACGGGGCGTGGTGGCTCACGCCTGTAATCCTAGCACTCTGGGAGGCCGAGGCGGGCGGATTGTTTGAGCTCAGGAGTTCAAGACCAGCCTGAGCAAGAGCGAGACCCCGTCTCTACTAAAAAAATAGAAAGAAATTAGCCGGACAACTAAAAATATATATATATAAAAAAATTAGCCAGGCATGGTGGCACATGCCTGTAGTTCCAGCTACTCGGGAGGCTGAGGCAGAAGGATTGCTTGAGCCCAGGAGTTTGAGGTTGCTGTGAGCTAGTCTGACGCCACGGCACTCACTCTAGCCTGGGCAACACAGCGAGATTCTGTCTCAAATAAATAAATAAACAAATAAATAAAAACATCTCTTCCCCGTCCAACATGTAGCCTCAAAGGGTACACACAATTTCTTTGCCTACTCTGAGTGTTAAAGATTACAGAATCAATGACAGAGAACCTATTGATGGCTGCAGAGAAAGCAATATGGAAGAATCCAGTTTGAAGCTAATTCTTGAGCACGGGAATTTTACTCTGCTGCTGCCACTGCCCTGGGCAAACTAATTGCCAACGGATCAGGCAGTAAAGCATCATAACTAGAGGTGCTGAAGGGCAAGAAGGCACCCGGATGCCAGCAGCCTCCCATATCCATTCACTTATTCACACAACAAATAGTTGTGCAAGGACGACTCTGGGCCTGGCAGGGGACTAGGGCTGAAAAGCCGCTGGAACCAGACAGACCGGTTCTCCTGGAGTTTACACGCTGCAGAAAGGGGTAGATTGTTATCAACAACAACAAAGTAAAAGCAAACAGGGTATTTTCAGATTGTACTAGGGTTGTACTAAGAAACTAGCCTTGTGGCCCTGGGCATGTCACTGGCTTAACCCCTCTCTGGGGCCCTCGCCCCCTCCTCTGGAAACAGGGCAACTCCCACACTGGATTAGGTAAGTGAGGGCACCGCCTGCGCACTGCACGCATTCAGCGCAGTTCTTTCAGTCCCCGTCCGTCCATCGGCAGCACTCTCACCAAAATGAAAACAAAACTCCTGGCTCGATATTCCCGATATTCCCGGAGAGGACTCAATAGATGAGAGAATGCCTAACTGAGGGAAGGGGAGGAGGGTACTGTGGTGTCTCAAAACAAAAGCCTAGCCCCGACAAAGTCCTAGAGCGAGGTTTGGACATGAGCCGACCCCCTACCCTGTTAGGTGGTGGCGCTGTGCGGGGCCAGGTGACGCGGATGCTGGCGCTGCTCGCTTAGGGTGCTCTGGGTGGGTTGGGGGGCTGTCTCTGCTCTCCACTCCCACCCTGCGGGGACCAGATGCCACCCCGGCCTCCCTCTCATCATTCCTTTGCCACCCCTGAGGCAGGCTAACTGCGGACTCTGAATGACAGCTCCAGGGAGGGGCGGGGTGGAAGGCTGTCCCTTCTCCCCGCCCCCCTCCAACCCTGGCACTCTAGAACCGGGTCTGCGCCCCCTACCACGTCCCTGGCCGCGCCGAGCCCAGAGCTCCGGGAGGCTGATCTGGCTACGTAGGTGGATCCTGACAGCTCGGGGGCAGGAGGGGGCCTGGCCCTCCTCCGCACGCCCTTCCAGCAGTGATCCAAACGCCTCTCGGGCCTCCTCCCTGCCCCTCGCCAGCCCGGGAGCCGCAGGAGAAGACCGGGGCCTTGCTCTCGGGCCGCGGCAGCTGCGCCCTGGGGGCGGGGAGGGCGCGCGGAGGTGCCAGGGGCGGACGGGCGCGGGGAGACCCGGCCTGGCAACGCCGCTTCAAGTTTCCACCCGCGCGCGGTTGTGCAACCGGGACAGGAGCGGGAGCCGCGGGCGCCTCGGAAAACAAGCCGAGCCCATAAACAAAGCCACGTGGCCTCGGGGCCGGGTGGTGGGGGCCGGGCTAAGAGCAGGCGGCTCTTCCGGCAACAAAGAGCTGGGGCCAGCGGCCGGGGATAAATACTGCAGCTGGGACAGCCAGCCACGCAGCACTCCAGGGAGCCAGCCGGGCCGTGCGACCCTCCCCAGCGCCAGCGACCCTGCGAGCCCCGCTCTGTTCCCCCAGACCCGAAGTCCTCCGCGCCAGTCCCTGCACTCGTCCCCGTCGCGGGCCCCAGCTCCCATCATCCGCCCCGGGCGGTGCGTCCCCAAGGCCGCCAGGCCGGTCCCGTCCTTCAGTCCGTCCTGTCCGTCGGTCGCGTCCGCTCGCGGTGCCATGCCATTCCTCGGGCAGGACTGGCGGTCCCCCGGGCAGAGCTGGGTGAAGACGGCCGACGGCTGGAAGCGCTTCCTGGATGAGAAGAGCGGCAGCTTTGTGAGCGACCTCAGCAGGTGAGGGGCCCGCCACCAACTTCCAGCCCCGCAAAACCGACCCGGGCTGGTCTGGGGGCGCGGGGCAGGTGAATGAAGGGCAGGCAAGGCCAGGACTGGGTAAAGAGGGGGCCACACCAGGGGGATGGGAGAGTGATTGGTTGGATTTCTGCAGAGGTCGCTAGAGCACGGAGACAGGGAATTTGGTTTCTCTTATCGTTCAAGGTCAGCGTCTCCAAGTGGACACAACTCCTTACAGAACACCTGGTCTCTCTGAGAATCTCATGACAATCGCAGATATTGTCCCCAGACGCTCACACTTAAGCGCAGAACTTTAGGGGTCCCCACCTTAAGGACGCCGGAGTGGCGCAGTTTGCTCGTGTGGCGGCGCGGGGGAGTGAGCAGAGCGCCCTTCGCAGCCGCGGTGGCGGGGCTCAGAGCGCCCAAGCGCGGGGGGCACTGGCGGTGACGGAGCTGGACGCGGGTCCTGCCCATAGCGCCTCTAGGCCCTTCCACGCACTGGCGACCACGGAGTGGCCGGGCCGATGAGTAACCGGGAAGGGGCCGCAGCGCTTGCGGGGCTGACCCGCCAAGCGGTGAAGAGTGGGGGCGGCAGAGATGCCGAGCGTGGAAGGGAGGAGGGGGATGAAACCACAGTGTCTCTGCTTCTGGGAGGACCACGCACTTGCACCTGTCTCTTCCGTGGCCCTTTGCATCAGTCTTTGTACAATGAGCGTGTTCCGGTTTCAAGTGGTGCCTGTCAGCTGTGGGAAGCCTGCCTGGCTCAGGTGAGCCTGTGGGTTTGAGATTTCACCGGAGCTCTGTCAGCCTGGTGGAAAATCTGAGGTCGCCTGAGCTCTCTGCTCGACTTGGCTAATGACACAAGCGCCAGCTAATGGTTAGGTGGTCTGGAATCTGTCAGTCCCTTCCCTGACAGTTGACTGCCAGAGACTCAGTGAGGAGGGCGATGAAAGTGGGTCCAGAGGGGATTGGTGCAGCTGGGGTCACCCCGGGGTGCCTTTTCCTGCCGCCTTTGGTTAAAACCACTGGCCTCTGCACCCTTAAATTGACTTCAATGGAGAGTTCTGTAACTGGGCCAGGTTCCCACTTACTGAGATTTACCAGTGGTTGTTTGGATGAAGCCTTGGCAATAAATTCTAAGAAAACGATCAAGAAAATATGGTTATTTTGGCAGCTTGACCTCCAGAACCTCCATTTGTTTCTAGTTTGTAATGCATCAAATTCCCTTTGTCTCCAATGAAAAGAAAGAAATTATTTAATCCTGGGATCTGTCAGAAGAGACACGAGCATATTAACCTTTATGTTAGAGATACTTGGAGGCATTCCCGGGGGAGTTTTGGGAGCACTATAAAGAAATCTTATTTACAGAAAATCAGATAATTTATTTACAGAAAGAAAAAGACCAACTGCTCTTGACAGACTATATCTCTTAGTGACTCGAGTTACCAATTATGCCTAAATTATTCTCTCTCAACAAAATGAGAAGCTTCCTTCCCTCCTCCTTGTTCCTAAGGAACGATGATCTAATATTTTGGTACTTTATTTCTGTGTAAAAGTTCAGATTCTTTCTAGGTAGGTACAGCAATGGTCTGAAGAGCAGTGTCACAGCGGCTCACCCAAATATAATTGTAGGGTGCTCCTCAGTGGGGAGCAGAGGACTGGGTTCAACAGGAGAGGAATGAAGAGTTGTATTAATATTCACCCTAGAGCAGTTCCAGGAGATAAACTGGTGTAACTCTCCTTTAGAAATAAATAGTGGTATCTCTCTCGCCAGGGTATGGAAGGCCTGAAAATGGTTTTAACTTACCACAGAGCTTTAGACTAGGCTGGGATCAGGTAGCTTCCTCCCCCCCTGTCCCCCTCATGAGCCTCTTTTCTTTCCTTCCATTTCTCACCTGAGCTGGAGCTGTCACACTCATCATCACTACCACAAATAGTGATCAGCGAGCACCTGTGTTCCTTTGAGTCAGAGTTTAGGAATCCTTTGGTAGCCTCCTAGCAAAGCAGCTGGCTGCTTGTTTGCAGGGCATTTTTTTTCCAGTAATTGTAAACAGTCCCTTCCCTACTTAGCATAAAAAGTCTGCCAACTTCTTAAAAGTAGTTGGCCTTCTGAGGTCTAGGTTTGTAATCTCAAATATCCCCACTGTTTTCGGTCTTGGTGACATTTCTCTGTGATGTCAGGTTTGGGCTGAGTGCCTGCTCACACAGGTAAAGTTAAATGCCTCTCCTGTTACAAGAAAACAAAAGGCAGGCCCTTAAAGAAAGGGGGGGGCGGGGTTGGAAAATTAAACAGAGGACTATAGAAGCATGGTAGACTTAACTTTTTCATTCCCCATACCATTCTGTGAGCTGCTCAAACAAAAGAGAGGGATGGAGGGTGCATTTGGTGGTCTTCAGCCTGGAGTTATTGTTTAGTTGACCAAGGCTTGTCTGCACACACACCTACTCTGGACTCTGCTGGCCATTCCTGTCTGTGGTCCAGGACCCTGTCCTCTTCCAAAAGCAATGTTACAAATCCCATCGCAGCCAAGCGCCCAGGACTGAGATCGTAGGAGGATTTAAGATAAGCTTAAAGCAGGGCCACCTCGCAAATGTTGTCATTATATAAAATAGAAGGGGAATGGCAAGTGTTAAATATGGTGGGGCAGATCAAGAATTTGAGGAAAGAGTTCAGCTTGAACTGGGATGATCCAAGAATACTTCAAGGAAGTGGTGGTTGAGGCACTGGGCATAACAATCCCCTCCCCGCCCCACCTCCGAGATGAGTAACCTAAACTGTCGGAAACTTGTCCAGTCTTCTCTAAGCCTACACTTCTGTAGTCAAAAACTCCTTTGAGGCCGGGGGCGGTGGCTCACGCCTGTAATCTTAGCTCTCTGGGAGGCCGAGGCAGGCGGATTGTTTGAGCTCAGGAGTTGGAGGCCAGCCTGAGCAAGAGCGAGACCCCCGTCTCTACCAAAAAAAAAAAAAGACAACTAAAAATACATAGAAAAAATTAGCCGGGCATGGTGGCGCATGCCTGAAGTCCCAGCTACTCGGGAGGCTGAGGCAGAAGGATCGCTTGAGCCCAGGAGTTTGAGGTTGCTGTGAGCTAGGATGACGCCACGGCACTCTAGCCTGGGCAACACAGTAAAAAAAAAAAAAAAACTCCTTTGAATGTTGCTTTACTGTATAGCTAAGGCTGAACCAGGAAGCAGGAAGTTGACCTTGGTGCCCTAGATAAAAATAATAGTTATGATTTTATGAGTGCTTACTATGTGCGAGATACTATTCTATGAGTTTTATACACTAAGTTGTTTGTTTCACAAGAGCATTCTGGGTACTAGCCTTGTGAGTTTGGTGATCTGGATGTGTATTAGAGGAAATTAGCATAGAAATCTCATTGGCTTTAATCAAGTCTATATAACTACAACTAAGTCTTTTGGCAGGTCACTGCTTTCTTAAATGGTTTTTATCACAAATGAAATGAGAAATAGGGCTTTTTTTTTTCACTCCCTCCTTTATCTGCTGCCAAAATAGTCTCATTTATGGTCTTATTTTGAAATCTTTCCACCTTTTCTAAAGTTATCTTAAAGCATCTTGGTATGTGGTAGTGTGAGGTTGGGGGGGGGAATGGTCTTTTCTTATTCTAGGCCTGCATCTATAAAAATCAAGATTAGTAAGAAGTGACTATAAAATAGCAACTTGCTGGCTATTATTCAATTTAGCAAAGAAAGCAGCCTCGATAAGATGGTTTTGCTTATTTAACAAAGAAATGCTGCAATTTCTAAATGGTGGTGGTTTTTCTTATTTTAAATTTCAGTTGTAATTTTCCATTGGCTTTGCATTTCCTTGAAATGGACGCAACTGAACTCTCAAAATAGCCTCTAACTGAATGTATTATTGCTCAAAAGAACACATATAAGTAGACAACACAAATAAACCCCGTAGACCTTTCCAGGCCCTACCTCCAGAATCCAAAACCTAATACCAAACGAAAGTATTGGGTTTCTCTTTGGTTAAAACTTTTCTAATTCTACAGTGAGACAGCATCATCAATTATGTAAAATGTTTCTTAAACTAGCTTTTGAAATGAGTCACTTGGGCTTAAAGCAGGTTATTGTAGCTTCTGTGAGGAAAGCAAGTGCTCAGATTCCTTTGAAGAATGTTTTCAATTAGAAAAGAATAAGATGAAATACAAATATTTAAAATTTCTAAATTATGCTCACTATCTATGACCCAGGCTCTGAAATTTTTCTGCTGAACTTTAAGTGTGTAATTGAGAATAAGACAGCTTCATTTTATGGTTCTCTATATGTGGAATTTGTATTGTAGGTTTTTGTCATTTTAGTGGTGTGTGTTTAAAAATAAGCCTTCATATGGTTTTTGCACACAAAATGTTCTAGCTTTGCTTTCTAAAGCTGTTCTCAGCTTTGGTACATCATGGACCACTCAATTGACCTTCCATCTTTTTTTCTTTTTCTCAACTTTGATTGAAATTTCTTGAGTTAGCCTCAGGGACTCAGAGTTCTGTTCTTTGTTCCACCCCTGTCTTTGTGCTGACCTTGGAGCAGATGGACTGATGGGTGATTTTGTATGTCTGTAGTCATGCAAGTAGACAAATATACGCTCATGTGTTACATAAGGCCAGGCCCCAAACATTCACCGTTGGCTTACTTAAGAAAGTGCCTCTGAGAGAGGACATTTCTGTAGTATTCTCTCTGAAACTTGAAAATATCCTGTTTCCCAGTGGAAAGGAGAAGCCTAAGTTTATAAAACTTAATAAATGGTATTAAGCATAGCCTTATGAAAGAAGATTAACAAATGATTGATTATCCATCAAGTTTATCCCAATGGGTCCAGAAAAGCAACACTGAGTATATTGTTGGTGATGTCATGTGTAAGCATTTTAGCAAGATACTTATTATACTATTAATAATTAAAGTACCACTTAAGAGCCTATTGTAACAAAAAGATACTGGAAATCATTTCAAACCCTCTTTTCTCTTCCATCATTCACGCAGTGCCAAGGGAATATAGAAGTGCAGGTGTATATCATTTTACTCAACAGATGTATGTCCAAAAAAGATATAAATTAAATCACATTTTAAATTCAGCAGAGGAACTCAGAAAGTTGAAGGAGCATAATATATTGGTGATATAGCAAAAACCCTCTGATTTTTGTTTTACTGGTTGGCATTATAGATCCTGCCTTACGTACCTCATGGGGGTTGAGAGAGTTGGGGAACCTATCTTCTCATTATACTTCCATATTCCTCCTGCATTCCTTCTGCAGAAACTATTCAGATTTACTCCGAAGTTGTTATACTATATAGTAGAATACCTCATCAGCCCCTCAAGCTTAGCCTTGGGAAATATACACCCAAGTTAAACCTGTCCATCCTTCAAAGACCTGTGAATTAAATAGGTACATTCAATATCTGTTCAGCCCTTATATAATAAATTTGTGAATCAAGAATTCACCTTGTTTCAGTTAGGACCCAAGGTCACAGCATAATGCCTAGTGTTAGTCAAGGAATTACATGACACCTAAGCAACTAGCACTATATACTAAACATCTTCTAGAAATGGAGTTTCTAAGTCAGATTTTTGTAAACGTAATCACATTTTAAAGACACAATAGTAGGATTAAAGTTAAAAGCAGCTTGGGTACACTTTAAATGGGTGAATTGTATGGTATATGATATATATCTCAATAAAACTGGGTTTAAAAAAAAGCTGCAGCAGCAGCTTGGGGTAGATGCTTTTGCAAAATGAAGGCATTGTGTTACAGTGATACAAGTAACCACCCCTCCCCCATTCATCATTTTTGCTTAAAGTAATACTGTAGTACCCTGCATTGCTCTCAGTTAAAGAGGACAGTGCTGTGTTTCAAATTACAATGGCAGGCACTGTTGGGGAATTCAAAAGAAGTAGAAGCCCCCATCCCTGCCTTCCACACAGATGTGACAATATTTCATCCTCAAAGAAAGAAGTCTGTGCCTGTATAGACTTTTTTTTTTGAGTGATTATTTTATTGTTTTATTTTGTTTGAGAAGCATGGGTGTTCGTTTGTTTTATAACCCAATAAGTTATTTATAGAAACAGCTCACATTAAAGTATAGCTGTTACAGCTCATCCTCTCTTCTGTTATTCATAGTTACTGCAACAAGGAGGTGTACAATAAGGAGAATCTTTTCAACAGCCTGAACTATGATATTGCAGCCAAGAAGAGAAAGAAGGACATACTGAATAGCAAAACCAAAACTCAGTGTAAGCTGTTTGTTTTGAACCTAAGAAAAAAGCTATTTGAAGATGGTTATGATGGGTTCTCGGCAGGGGGAGAGGGGAGGGGAGAGATCGCACCTCCCATGTTGGACATCTGCCTTAATATTTCACTATGTCACTGACAGAGGTCACTAGGATCTTTGTACTCAGAAACCTGGCTGTGCATTTTACAAGTGAGATTAATGTGTTCTTTATAGTCTTGTTTATAAAGTATTTGCTAGTTGAGGTCTTTATTTCCTGCTTGTCACTTGTATTTGACATAGGTAATATAGTTATTATACAGTGGTGTGGTCAGCTGAATCAATTCCAGGGTGTTCTTATATTTTATACTGTGTTTGAGGCTTTAGAAATAGATTTTCCCCTCCCTCTTTCCTTGTATAAATACTATTAACATCTCTATATGCTATGTGTAAGTATTAGCAAAGAGTATAAACTTCTATTAATAAATATGAATTATAGATTATTTTAATTTAATCTGTACTCTATGGTTTCTTCATGTTATCTGTTTTATTTCTACTTTTTATGGCCTTGTATAAGTTTTAGGTTTGGCAATTAAAACAAACTTGTATTTGGGTATTAGATTTTTTAAATTTTGGAGCTTTAATATATGAAATCTTACTATTGAAGATTTGGAGTGCTTCAGACAAAGCAAATTATAGCTCCAGTATTTATACACTGCAGAAAGAAAGCATATATATCCTCTTAAATTGTTAGTAGAGTCTTTGTATTTGTTGTCAAAATTTTTCAACTTTGGGATAAATGAAGTGAAATGTTTAAAATCTTGGACATTTTATAAACCTTAAAATGGTGTATTTTTTTGGTCTCTGTAGATTTCCACCAAGAAAAATGGATCTATGTTCACAAAGGAAGTACTAAAGAGGTGAGCATCCATCCATTTATTAAACAGTTATGCTTCGCCTTATGCCTCCCTGGTAGGGTAGGGGAAATTGGGCAACAGTATCACTTCAATATGAAGGAAATTGAGGAAGGAAAAAGAAAGTATTACTTTAAATCATGACTGTCTTTTTGGGTGTGGGTGGTGGTGGTGGCTGGCAACCCACTACCTAGCCACCATCGGAGTTTGGGGCTACAGAGAGAGAAAGAGGCAAGTTACTAGGTGGACTCCCAGTCATTCAGTGAAATTATGTAAAAGTGCCTTGTGAGGATTAATATGCCCATCTCAACCGTATTATTACAAAGTCCTGGGTTTTGCCCCAGGACAGTACTTCCCTTTTGTTCTAAGATCTCTTCAGACTTCAACTTGTTTAAATTTTAGCCCTGGGAGGGCTAATCACTAACCCTAGCAGAAGTTTTCAGTGCCTGCCCAACATGACGTAGGAAGAGATGAGACATTATAATAACTACATTTGTATGGCCCGTCTACATACATTTCTCCCTGCATAGGCATTTGCTCAGATGACCAGGATACAGGCATTATGGTAGAATTTCTGTCACTGTCAGGGACCTCGGAGAACATCTAGTTCCCTCTGTGACCTGAGATCCAGTAATATACCCGAGACTCCCCAGATACTCACAGCAGAGCAGGAACTAGGAGCCAGGAGCTCTCCACTCCTAACTCCAAGTACATTCAGAGATAAAATATCAAAACTTCTCTTGCTTCCTCATGGAGCCTTAAAAACACTTTTAATCATCAGATTGAGAAAAGCACTATTGGCGCAAGGCCAGCTGGTGACACTGCTGATGCACGTAGGTCTAATTCTCCTCTCAGGAGTATGTTACAGTCGCCAGCCACCGTGACCTTTGACATCATATACCCCACTAGCTCCCAGTCTTTCCTTGATAAGCAACTAATGATTTTCCCAGAGCAGTGTGTGCAGAGAGCAAGGGTCCAAATGGTACAAGTCACGAAAAGGGGTATTTAACGTGTGAGTCACTGACTTGGGCAGCTGCTGGCTGCGTTACCCATCTCGGTGGCTCACAGGGATTCATGAGTGCAGGAAAGAAGCCAGTGGCCCCAGGTTACCTGAGATGGACATCAAGCTTGTTCAGCAGAGTCCGGTTAGATTGGTCCAGTTGGACCGTTCCAACTGGATTCTAACTTGGATGACCTCTGCATGGCAGGAGTAACTTCTGTGCCTCTGTTTTCACGTTCAGCGCCATGGATATTGCACTTTGGGGGAAGCTTTCAACAGACTGGACTTTTCAACTGCCATTCTGGATTCCAGAAGATTTAACTACGTAGTCCGGGTAAGTCTCAAGTGCCCAAAGGCTGGCCCAGACTCTCTCAAGTCAAATCATCTCTTTGGGTTGTCTTGAAGTAGTTTCCCCTAAAAATAACTTTTTAGGAACCTGAGAGTTTGGAGTCAAGCAGAAAACAGTCTCCTCAATCTCCCTCTTCCCTGACCTACTTCAGGTTCGTAGGTAGGTCCTATTAGGATGTGCCTGAGGTTGGCCGGGATGGACAAAGGCTGCCATGATGCCTCAGGGAGTTAGTGAGTCAGTCCCCTCAAGTGAAATTTCACTCCAAGCCCCTTCAGAGTCCACCCCGTGGATAGATGGGAACATGTTACAGGCAGCACAGGCCCCGGCAGCACCACCAGCAAGAGAGAATCCAGCAGGAAGCCAGCCCTAAAGCACTTTGGCTTGTTTAAAAACCTTCTGCACCTCTGGTCATTGTCACTGTCCTCTTGTCCTGCTTCAGCTGACTCTGGGTGACTCCAGGGCATTCTTGGTTTAGGCCACAAAACTGGAGGAGTTCAAAGCACCTCTGTTTCTTTCTTGGGATTCCCTTCCACCCACATATGATAGCAAAATTCAGTCCCACATCTACCTAAAGTTAAAAACTGCCTGTTTGGGTCTGCTGCTTTCCTTTTAAACTTTATTTGGAAAAAAAAAATTTAATGAGGTTTAGCAAAATATTAATGATGAAGGTAGTAAAACAAATAGGTTTAACGATGACTTTCAGGTTAATGATTCTTTTTAATTGTTTTATTGTTCCTCCCCTATCTATCAAACTCCCATGTGCATTTTTGTCAGTGGTTCAGCCTGGGAGGTAGCAGCTGTTTGGGTTTTAGTCTCTGAAGTGAGAGGGAATTTTCCCCCTGTGGGTGTTGGTTGGTTTGGTTTTTATTTTCTTTTTCCTGGGTGGTTGTGTTTCTCAGTGCCGTGTCACTGAGTCAGATGATTGCAAAGGCTCAGCCAGAGCGATGACATTTAAGCCCCCTTGAGGCTTGAATCATTCACCTGTCATCTGGGCAGATGCAAGCTTGGCTGTCCACACTGACCTGATGAAAACCCAGGCCTGCAAGAGACAGGTTAGAAGTTACGAGTTGAGCCTGTGAGGACGTGAGCAGATCTGGGCACCCTTCCGCTAAGCCCTTATCCCAGTCCAAAAGCGTTGAAAATAAAAGATCTTCTTAGGTGAAATGTCATGTCATTCAGGGTGACTCTGCCTGTTCAGGGAGGTCACCTGGTCCTGCCAGTGCCTACAAACTAGCCCAGGCGGGTTGGAAATGGGCCCAGGAAGATCTGGAAACTTCTGTTGCTAAGAATATAAATAGTTTCCATCTTCTAGGTGTTAGAGGAAGACACCTAGATCTGATGTCTTGTTATAAACTGATCATCAAAATAGTCAGTTTTTAGGTGGTTTTCCTTCCTACGTACTTTTGCTTTCACAAGAAATAAAGCAAAGGAACAAGGATCATAAGTGAACGTCTATTTCATGCAATTATGTACATTTTCACCTTCTATCCTTTTAGTAGTCATATGAAGTGTGAATACTTCTATCTCTATTTAAACAGATGGCAGTACAGCAAGGTAAAATGACTTGTACTAGGTCACAAAGTAACAGAATGAAGATTTGAAACCTGGGCAATCTTAGAGTCTACACTCTTAACTGCTGCAGTATGTTCTATGTGAAGGGAGGATTTGATGTAAAATGGCCTGAGGACAGGTCCCAGATCCCATTTCAAGCTGTTTCAGCCTTTCCAAAGACATGGTTTCCCCCTCTGTAAGAGGGACTTACCTCAACTTCAGAGGGTAGCTATGGAAACTCAGTGGTATATTATAAATGGAAGTGCTCTGCAGACTAGAATCCACTATGCAAAGTCAGACACTGATACTTACTATTACTCCTTTACCAAAATTATTGTTGATTCCCCCTAAAATGCTTATTCAATTTAGTTAACAAAAATGTTTTTCTACTTAAACACAGTAATTAACTGGTGAATCTGGTACTTGATTAAGACTCAGCACAGAGAACTTGTGTCTAATAGTATCTAATTGTGAATTATGTCATCTGCACATTCCCTTCAATAATCTTAAAATGAGAGAAAGTGCTGAATCCTTTCAAAGTCATTCGGTTCAGAAATAGTGGAAAAATCTATTTTGGAAAGGACAATCTTTTTTTCCCCTTCACTGTTAGAGTCCTCTGTATTTTGAGAAATAATATGTTATTTTTATAAAGAACTTAAAACATTTTAATGATAGACAAAGTGTGTTTTGAGGTTTTCCTTCTTAGGAACTCAGTATACTTATATATTCTTCTTATCCTTGAACCAACTCTGCAAAGTAGCTTGCCAGGATATTACCCACATCTTATTACTGTGACCTAATGGTGTTTTAATACTGCAGTGATTGCTGGTTTCACTAAGGAGCTAAACCAATTTTAAGGGTCATTTGGGGAAAAAAAAAGTTTAAAGCCTTTATAGCCAAAGTACATTTTCAGAAAATTTGTTCTGTTCACGCTGGCTGTCATCTTCCAAAAAAGAGACATGCAGAGGTAATAAAGGACATGGCCAACACCATCTCAGCATGCTATCATGTTTATCACTTAGCATGAAAATGTCATGGAATTTTTGGAATCTGAAAATTTTTGACTATAATTTGGAAAGGTTTTTATATAACATTTGTATGTCATTTAAACTGGCTTCAAGCTACACACATTGTTCCTGCTCCCTCCCCTGCACACCCCCAAGGATTTAACTACAGTCCTAGCTGTGGGTTTTAAAGATGATTTAAACTCTTTAGGAGCAGTAACTTAACCTATTTGTGGAAGGCGATTTTAAAAATAGTTTACCCTACACCTCAAGACCAACACATTTTGGAAATTCCCTTGGGGAGCTGGAGAAGATTCCTGGGGCTGGGCCAGTCATGGGGTTGTTAGTTGGTCACCATGAAGAGGTGTGTGCTGACTAACCAGGGCACAGAGAGGCCAGAGGATAAAGTCGGTCTCTAGCATAAAGTCAACCAGGAGAAAGTTTCAGAGACCACCACCCACTCACTGCTCTAAAGGGAGCCTGTGAACCTACTAGGGCCCAGTGGTTCTCAGCTCTAGCTGCACATTAGAATCACCTGGGAAGCTTGTTAAGCTGCATAAGCCCACCTCTAGAGTTTCTGATTTAATTAGTTGAAGATGGTGCCCATTGCTACTTTTAAATATCTGCCTGGTGATCCCAGTGAGTTTTCAAGTTTGCAAACCAAAAACTACTTTGGAGCCCAAATATTATATTTAGCCTAATGAATTTGTAAGCAAGGCACACTGAGGAATTAAATTGTAGATATGACTTCTGGGACATGTACTGTGGTCCACCAGGAATTCAGTGATGGGAAGAAGACAGCCCTGCTATACTCCGGCTCAGAGCTCAAAGCTTATTTTATGTCGTACCTTCTGCAAATCAATCACTTGACCTCTCTAATCCATAAAACCAGGACAATCATACCTGTATTGAAGAATTTTTATGAGAATAAAAAAAATATAATAGGAAAATAAAAGCAATGGGTATGAAAATATATAAATTTCAAAAGGCAGTGTAACTTATTTTTTGGGAAGGAAGTAGGATTTAAGCATATGCGACCATCTTTCCTGGGTAATTAAGACCTGAAGTCTCAATTTTAGGTCAGATACAATTGGGGCACAGACTTAGCTATTTGCAATGGGACTTCTAAATCCTATGTTCTCCCCAGTGAGGCTCAATGGTAGAAAACACCAATATTTACCCAAAAAACTACCCCTGTTCCCTAGTGAGTCACTTGAGAAAACTGAATTATTGGAATAATATAGAATTAAGATAAAAACTAAGGCATGCCAATAAAAAATATGGCTTAAAAAGGGGCATGAAACCAAGAGTTATTACATATCTGTTATTGCTGAGTGCAATGTAATATAGAGCTGGAACTTTTTTTTTTTTTTTTGAGACAGAGTCTCACTCTTTTGCCCAAGCTAGAGTGAGTGCCGTGGTGTCAGCTTAGCTCACAGCAACCTCAAACTCCTGGGCTCGAGCGATCCTACTGCCTCAGCCTGCCAAGTAGCTGGGATTACAGGCATGCGCCACCATGCCTGGCTAATTTTTTTCTATATATTTTTAGTTGTCCGATTAATTTCTTTCTATTTTTTTAGTAGAGACGGGGTCTCGCTCTTGCTCAGGCTGGTCTCGAACTCCTGAGCTCAAACAATCCGCCCACCTTGGCCTCCCAGAGAGCTAGGATTACAGGCGTGAGCCACCGCGCCCGGCCTAGAGCTGGAACTTGAGTTCAGACTTGTGCTACTCCAAAACCTGTATTATTTTCATGGGCCCCACTACTAGCCAGTGAGGGCAATAGATGAAATAGATACGACCAGTCTACAGCAGGGGTCAGCAAACCACTAGCCCTCGGGTCAGTATAGCCTACTGCCTATTTTTGTATGGACCATGAGCTAAAAATGATTGGTACATATTTCCAATGTTTTAAAAAAATTGAAAGAACTATATTTCATGACCATGAAAATTATGTGCAACTCAAATTTCAGTGTCCATAAATAAAGTTTTATTGGAACATAGCTTCACTCATTCATTGGATGTTGTCTATGGCTGTGTTTGTGCTAAACAGCAGAATTGGGTTCAGAGTTGAACAACAGAGACATTATGGCTTGCAAGCCTAAAATATTTACTATCTGGCTCTGTACAGAAGAATATTGTTGACGCCTGCCATACAGTCCAATTGGTGATTTGAGAAATACGCATTAAAATAAGTTACCTGCCCTGACAGTATGAGGCAGAATTTGAAAAGTACCAAGACATTGTAGAGCTAGATTGGCTATGAAGTTTCAGAAGGTGGGATCACTGTGGTCAGAATATTCAAGGAAGACTTCAGGGAGAAAGTGGGGTTTGAACTGGCCTTGAGTAATACTCAGGAGGACTGTTATCGAGGCAGGCAGCTGTAAGTCTGTTCAGAGATCAGTGAGCAGAACACTCAGTACGGACAAAAATAACATAATGTTCTTTAGAATATAGGATCAGCTAAGGGTGTTGCCACAAGCTAGTTGTTATGATCTTGGACAAGTCTCACTTGCCCATTTATAAAGAGGAAATGATTATAACACTCCACACAGGGCTATGACGAGCACTGAGATAAGCAGTTTACAGTGCATTAATCATGTGTGGTCAGAAGTCCATAAACACTGTTGATTGTTCATTTAAATATGGCTAGAAAAGATTGGACAAACTTGAGAAGAGGCTTTGGAGCATGAAGCTACTTAATGCAACATTATCTAGCAAGCAGCAGGGAGCCACTGGGAAAAACCAAGGAGCAAAGCACCTTGGCAAAGCAGTATTTTAGAAAGTCGTGATTTCTAACAGCTGCTGGCACTCCCAAATGCCATCAGCTATCAAATTATAATCTATCACTTTGCAGTTGACTAATGCCATCCCTGTGCCTCTGCGTCTTTGAGCACAGTCAGGCTGTAGAGTAGGCAGATGTTGTTAAGCCATTCTAGAGATGAGGAAGTAGAGGCCGGGGAACTGAATGATTTGCACAAGGTCAACTAGCCAGGAAGGGATGTGGAGAAAGGGTAGGACCTCAGCCTGGTTCTCTGACTCCTGGTCCAGTGCTCTCTCCCCTCCACTGCATTGCTTGGAGGGCAAAGTGCAGAATGGAGCCCAACCTCTTTCATCATCACTGAAATGTCTGCACGCGTGCATGTGTACACTCTCACAGGAGAGGGCCTTAATGCCGGGATGACCTTTGTCTCGTCCCTCCCAGCTGTCTCTATGGGATAAGAATGAGACCAACTATATGGTAACTCTCGCTGCCATTATCAGCCCAGGAAGGTCATGGAGAACTTGAGCACCAGTTTCCTGACTAGAATAAACTGATCTGTACGTGCTGCTAGATCAGAAAGGACAAATAAAGCTTGCAACCCCCGTCTCTTTGTCCCTCTGCAGCAAAGAGGAACGTCACAACCTAAACCAATACACATTCTTATTTTTTTCTCCATTACCACTCTAAGTCCATTTGAATATTTCCAGCAAGTTCCTGCGTTCCTACTTCCCCTGAAAGCGTTTTCCAAAAGCATGTTTTAGTTTAAGTTGACTGGCGGTTTGGCAAATGAAAGGCTGAAATATGGCACAATGACTCAAGTTTAAACCCAGTGCCTTAAATTAAGGGCGTGTTGTTGCCAACCCCCTGGTGGGTGCTGACATGTGTGAGCAGCCTGGTCACTTCACACAGGCTCCTTTGCCACAGTGACCTTGGATTAATTTGGGACCATACACTCGGTGGCCTTCCTCTGATGGAGGGTGGCCTCCACCACCTGGGTCTTAAAACTGTGATATCTGGGATGTTGGGAAGAGGCCAGCCACCGCAACAGCTACAAAGTCAAAAAGCAGAGCAGCCAGTGGCCCATTTGAAAATGTCCCACAGAAATGATTGAGTTGTCAGGGTAGAGTCGGGGCGTTGACCTTGAGGGCACAGCGTGAGTCCTTCAGTGCGTGCTGATTAGGCTGCCAGCGATTTACAGGAGCAACTCTGTGTCTCTCAGAAGTCCTGGCCTTGTCAGTCATAATAAGCATTCAGGCAGACAGATCCTGCTGTGTCCGGGTACCCACAAAAGTGAGAGGTGCTCACGGACAGGGGGACAGGGCCACGGAGATGGGGGTCGGGCATATGCAAAAACGGGCTACCTGAAGAAGTGGGAGGTACCCACACAACCACAGAAGTAATGAAGTGATTACAGGAGTGAGGTGAGGGTTCCCATAGAAATGGGAGAAGGCTAAGAGACTAGAGCATGGACTCCTAACAGTAAAAAATAATTTAAGCATGCACTCTTGATTTATGTACATTCATAATTTATTTGTAAATCATATACCTATAAAAAGTACTAATAATGGTATCTACCGCAGAGTGTTGCTGTGAGAATTACACTGAATTTAAACATGTAAAGTGCTGTAAAACAGTGCCTGCTACACGGTGAGCACTCAATGAGTATAGTAGTTGTTGCTGTTACTATAATATTATTATCATCTTTAGGGGCCTCATTATGGGCATTAGAAAACATACAAAAATAGGCCAGGCATGGTGGCTCATGGCTGTATTCCCAGCACTTTGGGAGGCCAAGGCACAAGCATCACTTGAGGCCAGGAATTCGAAACCAGCCTGGGCAACATAGTGAGACCCCATCTCCACAAAAAATTTAAAATTAGCCAGGAGTGGTGGTGTGTGACAGTAGTCCCAGCTACTCAGGAGGCTGAGGCAGGAGGATCACTTGAGCCCAGGAGTTGGAGGTTGCAGTAAACTATGATCATGCCACTGCACTCTAGCCTGGGTGTCAGAGCAAGACCCCATCTCTAAAAAAAATTCAAAAAATAGAAATTAAAGATGTAATAAATTATCCAGATTGTTGTTTTATTATTTTCACCTGATTTTCTTTCTCGTACCACTTTGGAGACCACAGGATCAAAAGCATCCCAATTTTGTATGATTTTTTTTCTTGATGACACAGAATCTAAACATGATACCACCATAGGCCCAGAAATATATTTATTAAAATTATATTATTAAATATATTATTAATAATTATA
>NW_012152840.1:7354231-7377768 GCF_000956105.1 Propithecus coquereli | reverse complement strand
ATTATAATATATTAAAAATATATCTATTAAAATTCTACCTAGGCTTCTGGCTAAGTCAGGTGTTTATCATATAGGGGATGTGCTAAATTGGACCAGTGAGCTGAGTTTTAAGTGCCAGTCCAACAGCTTTTTCCCATCCCAGGAGGGATGCTCCTGAGAGTATTTGACACTAGACTCTGAGTATCTGTGATGTAGAATCCCAAGGCCTCTCCATTCCACTAAAGGAGGAGGTCTCCAATGGCAAGGAGCAGAGAGTGGACAGCATTTTCCTGCTAGGTCCCCGTATGCAGCAAATTGATTCTAATGGATGCTTTTGAATCCCTGAACAGGTATTTGTGTATTCAGCCCATAAATCCAGTGTTGCCACAGCCACTTGGGAATCATGCAAGACCCGGCCCCTGCCTGTCAGGTGCTTCGGGTTACTCTGGGGAACAAGGCACAGCTACTTAAGCAGCAAGTTGAATTGGGCACTGTCTAGGAGCATTGCAGATGGCTTGTTGAAAGACGTAGGACCTAAAATTCTCCCTCCTTGAAGGATGGCTAGATTTGGCCAGATAAAAAAGGCAAGTGGAAAGGCTTTGCAGGGACAAATGGCATAAGCAGAACCTGGAGATGGGAAGGAACTGAAGTAGAAAGGAGTGGTGGTAGGCCGGGGGCCAGGGCAACATGACATTCAGCCTCATGGGACCGTGGGCAGAGGTGGGGTGTGCTGGGGTAGGTGGGAGCTCAAGTTAAGCAAGACCCCTGAGCTGAGCCTCACTGTTAAGATCTATGCAACAGGGGCTGGGGCGCCACTGTAAATTCAAAAGTAACTGGGACGGATGGAAGAGGGAGATGCAAGCTTCTCTCGGCTGTGAATACAGTTAATTCCTGTAAACTTGGCCCTCCTTGCTATTTTGCCTCCCTCAGTTAGAGAGAGGTTTTACTTGCAAATAATATTTACCCATTCTTGACAAGCCTTAAGATTATTAATGCTACTGAAATTTTTCCTCTTTCAACCTGTCTGTGTTCAAGCTCAAAATCAAGACAAATCTTTGCAGGTTTTTAATCTGTGTTATCCATTGAGTAAATAAGGGCCTTGGAAGTATGCAGCTCTCAGTGCAAGGAGAGGCACTGCCTAGTTAACGAAGGGTTTATTGCAAAAAGCATAACCTTCGTATTCCTATGGGCACCCAGCGTGGGCATCGCGCATTTGAGACGTGGCAGGGCTTCTTGAGCCTGGGACTCTTTCTCCTGCCTGTGATAACTGGAAGATTTTCCAATCAGACATATACTTCATGCTGTGGCATCCACTGTTATAGGAGATGGAAGAATTTGGGGATAAATTATGTTCTTGACAATCCTCTGTGAGAATTACACAATATGCTTGGGCAACAGCCTCGTGATTAAGCTTGGTATAGCTTTGTCCTTTTAAGCTAACAGGTGGGGGAAGCTGCTATTTTGTTGCTGCTTCTGAAGGCCTGGTTGTTTAGCATTCCTCTGGCACTAGGGTCTCAGGCTGCTTGCCCTTCTGGAAAGTGTTTGAGATATGTTTGCATTATGAGTAATTTACTCGTAGGCCCAAGTGCAGATCCTGGGGCATCAGTCTGGTACCAGACCCCATATGAATACTGACCTGACCATCTAGACCATCTGCCATTGACCTTGATGTGTCATTTGACCATCATGAGCCACCTCATCTATAGCAGGAGGGAATTAGGGTAAACTTTTTTCCGGGTCCTTTGCAGCTGTAACACTCTTTGACTCAGAAAGACAAATATATTTTAAAAAACAGTATTTGTTGAGGTCCTACCATGTTCCAGGCTGGGGGTAGCGTGGTAAGCAGGATAAACCCTGCTGTCTACAGGTTTACTTCCTCATTAGCCAATCAGCAAGTAAGGAAACAAGACCATTTCAGATACACATAAATGGAACAATGAAACCATAGTAAGGTAAAGATGGGAACAGGGAGGTTCTCTATAGGACAGTCAGGGAAGGGCTCTCTGAGCTCTGGGCAGGTGATATTTGAACTGAGACCTGAGGGAAGGTTTGGAGTTAAGCATGTGAAGATGTGGCCAAAGCAAAGGCTGGGAGCTTGCCCTGTGCAGCCAGAGCAGAATGAGTTTGGGAAACACTATGCAAAACAAGGCTGGAAAAGGAGCAGAGACCAGATCAGGGAGGACCTTGCCAGTCATGGTCAGGAGCTTGAATTTGTTCCTAGATGCAAAGGGAAGCCATTTGAGAATTTTAAGCAAAGAAGTGATGTGAACTGATGTATTTTTAAAAATATGAATGCTATGCTAGGACGTGAACCCAAGGAAAGAGAAGATAAGAAACCTGCTCTTTATGCGAGTACAGTGGGCTAGGAGTAAAATCTCTCTTCTGCCTATTCCTCTTCCAAACACCACTTCGAATTGTGGTTGATGTCCACTCTTGAGATTTGCTATAGGGTACTGCTTGCAACTAGATTTTTCTCCTACTCATCGCCTCCAAAAACTAGCATAAGCCAAAGCTGAAGGGCAGGATGTGGTTGTGGCCTGCGGTGACCACCATCCCTTCCTCCAGTAGCTCAGAACCATTCCTGTTCCTGCACGAGTCACTGCAGATCATGCCGGATACCCGGAGTGCCCACACGGTAATGACAGCATGAAATGCCAGAGGAGCCGAGAAGCCGCCTCCTCCTTCCCCCTCACCCCCCTGCCTCTCCACAAACACAGCCACAAACTGCTGGCACCTGGGCTAAAATATGCCCAGCAGAAAACAGCCACTTCCAAACAAGACATTTTCCTCTGCTTTCTTTTTGTCCTGTGGCTAGAGGCAAAGAATCCCATTGGCTAAATCATCTTGGTAAACAAATTGCTAGATACAAACCATCTTCCCTAGGCACACAGCTCTCTTAACACAGAAATAAAATCAACAAATTCTGCCCTCTTCACTACTAGTCTACATCACTACCTACCTCTTTCTGCTGATGTGGGAGGTAGACCGAATGGTTTACCCAACACCGTGTCCTAAATGAGCTATCAACACTTTCTAGGTATTATTTATCCCATAATATTAAAAGCTAATTACCAGTGCCAACATAATATTGAATAAAATTTATAGGCTATGCTTCCCCAGAACAAAACAATACATGGTATCACTACCATTTTTAGAGTGAAATTTGGCCCTAGATGCAAAATTGGTTGGCCTTGACAAACTGAAGGCCTTAAGGTATCAAAAGACATGTTCTCTGTTAGACATATCGAGGCTCAAGTCCTGGTCCACCATTTGGTACTGCTGGTGTGTCTTTAGGCAAGTTACTTAACTTCCCTGAGCCTCAGTAGCAGCATTTGTCACATGGGGAACGTGCCTCACTGGGTTGTCACTGGAGACTAAATAAGATCATGCGTGAAAGTGCTTAGCACAGTCACTGGCACGCAGTAAACACCCATTATTGTTAGTAAAATAAGACTTCATGGTAGATAGAACTATGCAAGTCATAAAATGTGTCAACATTAACTTTTATCAACAGAGAGCTATTACATATATCACATAATAATAATGACAGATATTAAAATTTGAAAGCATGTAAGCAGACAACACATACAGCTGAAATACAGGGATTCTGAAGGCCTTTAAACTAGCTGTACTTACCTTATTGACTCACTATTTCCTGCCTGCCCATAATTTTACCTAGTAATGCTCTCTGTATTATGATAAAAGCTAGTGATAATTTATTGAGTATATTCTTTGTACCAGGCACTGTTATAAGTGCTTTATGAACACATTTACTCTTCATAACTCTGAAGTAGGTAGTATTACTATGCATGTTTTACAGATGGGAAATCTGAGGCAGGCAGTTTGACTCTGGAGCCCTCACAATTCAACTCTGTGATATATACCAGATGATGGCAAACTATGGCCAAATCTGGCCCTCCACCTGCTTTTGTAAATAAAGTTTTATTGAAACACTCCCATGCTCATTCATGTACATATTGTTTCTGGCTGCCTTTGCCCTACAACTGCAGAGCTGAGTAGTTGCTACAGAGACCACATGGCCCACAAACCTTAAAACATTTACTATCTAGCCCTTTACAGAAAAAAGTTTGCCAACCCCTGATATCAACTTTAAACTTCACTAAAAGACTTAGGTTTGGAAGGGGAAGAAATAATACCTTATAATAATAATAATGCCTTATATTTGGTATTGACAGTGGGCTTTTACAGATTTATCTCACTTAATTCTAATAGCAATCCTGTGGAGTAAATAGTCTTTTTATATCCATTTTAGAAATGAAGAAATTGGGGCTCAGAGAAATTAAATGACTACACCATAGACTAGACGTGAACTACTTAAGTCTAGGAATCATGTGTTTCTATCATCATATCTCTGTCACCTACCACAACACTAGGACAGAGTGGACTCTCAGAAA
This sequence comes from Propithecus coquereli, assembly GCF_000956105.1. Classification (NCBI taxonomy): domain Eukaryota; kingdom Metazoa; phylum Chordata; class Mammalia; order Primates; family Indriidae; genus Propithecus; species Propithecus coquereli. The sequence goes on along the minus strand of NW_012152840.1, from coordinate 7,373,374 downwards.
ACTCTTGCTAAATGAATGACGGTTGCAAAAGCCACCTAACTAGAGAATCCAGGCCTTCTATTCCAGGGTTCTTTCTCCTGACTCCACACCTGCCCAGAAGTAAAAAAAGCAACTTTCCCTTGAGATAGGATGAAACACAGAATAGTTGCCATGTCATTATGCTGTCAGTTGATAAATTTTTGCTCCTCTATGCCTCCTCCTAAAGAGGACCAAAAGGCTTTTGTTCCCTCTCAAATGCCCAGTCATAGCCTTGAGAGTTTTCTTGTCCTTGTGATTGATGCCTTTTTAGACAAGATTGAAACTGACACCCTCCTGAGATAGTAGTCACATGGAACATGGGTTTTGGATGGAGTTCAGGCAGTGCTCTGCCCGCCCTCCTCCCTGCTCCCCACCTCCCAGCCAGTGATGAGTCACAGTGCACAGTCCACTGCCCTTCAAGAGCTAAGGCAGGGCTTTTGTTTTCTTTCATCTTGCTTCGTGCTGGTCATGTGAGGCTCAGGGTATTAATGGCCTTCAACTACGCCTTCTGAATCTTGCTGTTGGTCAGGGAGATAAATGAAAGGTTTGGCCAGTCCCTTTGTATCATTTTCGTTCCTCTTGACTGTCACGTGCTGGTTGGTGGCAGAGCTAAACTAGACAGACAGACAGCATCCGGTGTGGTTGCTGCCCACAGACGGGGCCTCTACTGGTGTTTTGATTTCTTGTCTGTTGTTGTGGATACTCAGTGAGCACCTGACTCCCAACCTTAGATCACCCATGCTAATCATGCTAATCGTAACAAACCACCTCCTCCTCCTGGTCGAGTGGCTGCATCTCTCCCTGCATGTGTAAAAGATACATAAGCCAGGCAGGAAAAGAGTTTTTGGTATGGGGTTTTGTTTTGTTGTTGTTGTTGTTTTCAATTTAAAGTAAAATTATATTCAGGAAATTAAAAGTCTGTGTGTGGTTTGACAGGCTCCTAAAAAACTCCATGGTGACAAAAATTTTAAACAAATGCCTTGGAGCAGAGGTGCTCTGAATTGCCAGGGGTGTTGATCCAAAAGCTTCCATTCTCCTCTGCAACCCAATTTTTTAAAATTTCACTTTGCTTCTTCCCTCAGCCTTGCTTCCACAGCCCAACACATGTGTGATGCTCAGTGTTTATTGACCTGATGTGAAGCTGGGCTGAAACGTGGCCAGGAGATGAAACTCTCTTAGAAAGTTTCCTAGGAGCAGAGATTCCAGCCTCAACCTAAAAGGGTCTTGGTTGTCTCTGTCTAGTCGGTTTTCCTTGGGGGCCTGGTGGGTTCTGATGAAATTAATTATTTTTACTTTATATCAACTTCTTTTGTTTCATGACTCTTTGAAAGCATGAAGTGTATCCTTTTATTTTCCTATGTTGAGAAGGACTGCGGAGTCCTCTCCCTGGTTGGGGAGTGGTCTTTAGAGCCTTTGCTCATCAGTTAAGTGGATTGAACAGATGATCTCTAAGACCTCTTCCAGTCTAAAGTTTCATTTTTCAACAATAGAATCTTTCACTTTTTAAAAAAATCTTGCCTCATATATAAATAATTTTGCTATAGAAAGAAAGAAAGATTGGACTAAGGGTGCACTGACTTCAGTTATTATCTTTATTTATTTTTGTCTGGCAACAATGGGCGTGGTAGGAGTGGGACATACTCTTTCAACAAATTAACCAACCTTTATTTAGCACCTACTTTGTGCCAGGTGCTGTGCTAAGGGCTTTGTGTGCATTCTCTCATTTAAAGCTCACAACAACCCTCGGGCTTCTAAGTGTTATTACTACAGATGAACAAACGGGGGCACCAAGAAATATAGTAACTTGCCCTTAATCACAGAGCTAGTAAGTGGCCAAATCAAGACTTGAATCTGAGGCTAAGAGCTGCAAGGATCCTACTTGTTAGCCACAGTAACCTCACTGCCTCTAAGTAGAAATAGGAATACATACTGTACATCCCTGAATTTCTCTCTCTTCCTGCGATTGGCCTCTTTCTCCAGAAAGCTAAGTGCAATGAGAGATTTTCCTTAACAGACATGTTTATCGAACGCTGCAGAAGCAGGAGATATCTGGATAAGAATCTCTACTCCCTTGGAACGTGCACATGGATGCTAAACATGAGCTTTTAGGTGCCTGAGAGCAGTCAGTGCCAGTGGGGGGAAGAAGTTCAAGTGGGGGCAGAAGAATTCCCACCAGGGGGTGATTTTTCAGAACACAAAACTTTCACAGGTCACGGGAGGTTTTGTTCCCTTCAGAGTATGTCAGTTCCACTTGCCAAAGTAGGACAAACAGAATGTATTAGCCCTGGCTGAAGCCAAAACTCTTTATATTTAAAAGAAAAAAGCAATTAAATATTCAGCCTGATTCCTGGGTTTTGAATTACCCCATTTATCTTTCACTCTGAGCATCTGCTTTTTATTGCATTGTGGCCCTGCCTGCCATTTATCTCTCCCCGTCAGTCTGTGGCCACGTGTCATTGGACTCAAAAGTGAAGATTAGAAGAGAAAAATATCTCTGTATTCTAAGCCTGGCGACTTCTATTTTTATCCACAGCTGTTGGAACTGATAGCAAAGTCACAGCTCACGTCCCTGAGTGGCATCGCCCAAAAGAACTTCATGAACATTTTGGAAAAAGTGGTACTGAAAGGTGAGCTCTCTCTCACTCTCTCACCCCTTTTTATAGACATGGGGATGGGCAGATGGATTTTCCAATAGAGTGAGCATGTCATTAGATTTAAAGGAATGTGAATGGATGGAAATGAATAACTCCAGCTACATTTCAGGGGTGCCAGATTCCAATTCAGAAAGGGGTGCCACTCATCCTCATGGCAAAGGGTGAGACCTCCTGTCCTTTCTTTAGTGTCATCCATATGTCCTGCTATAAGGCTTCTCAGGCTTCTAAGTGTAGGCACATGTCCTGACCTTGGCTACTGAGTCTCCAGATTCCAAATTCCTAGAATATTGAGCTATGTATAAAGGCAGAATGGATTCATACACTATTTGAGCTAGAAGGAATCTTAGGTCTCTGGTTCTGCAGACTCATTGTATACATGGGGAAACTGAGGCCCTAATAAGATGTGATTTATCTGTCACACAGAGAGTCAGCCAGACAGGCTTAGAACCTAAGCTCCAAACCCCAGAACCATGTTCCTTGCACTGACCATTTAAAAGGGACACCACTGCTGGGCAACAGGGACGGCTTTCTGATCAGGTGAGCCATGGGCACTGGAGGAACAATGAAAAGACAAAGGGGCTTTATAGAAAACCAGGGAGAAGAGAACAAAGAGAGACCTAGATAAAGGAAACTCTACCCCTTAACCTTCAGTGCAGAAGCTTGGCCAAGTGTAGCATAAACACCGGTGAAAAAGAAAACCATATCCCCAGAGGCAATGCCTGGGTAACATGAGCAGAATGGAAAAGAAAAAAGCCCACTTATAAAATACAGGATGTTCCAGTATCATAACTGCAATTAATTTTTTTTCTTCCCCTCTCAAGTCCTTGAAGACCAGCAAAACATTAGACTAATAAGAGAACTACTGCAGACCCTCTACACGTCCTTATGTACACTGGTCCAAAGAGTCGGCAAGTCCGTGCTGGTCGGGAACATTAACATGTGGGTGTATCGGATGGAGACGATTCTGCACTGGCAGCAGCAGCTGAACAACATCCAGATCACCAGGGTAAGCAGGAGCACCCCAGCCTCACCCTCGCAGTCGGTCCCTGCACTGAGATGCTGAACGGCCTCGCCAGGACTTTAAATCCACTCTGGTGATGGAAGAATCTGGTCTGTTCTGATCTGATGCTTGGTCCTGGCACTGAACGTGGCCTGGGGGGACCTCCTGATACAGGGAGGGTGGGAAGAAGAACTTGGCAAAACAGGATCAAAGTGCATGAAAGATGACAGATGGCAGTTGAACCATCGTGGGAAAACTGGAAACTTGGCTTTTGGGGAGATGCTGGCTGTCGTGCTGAAGTCTTTAGTAGGGTTCAGAGATCTCTCTTTGCCCATTTCCTTATAAAGAATGAGTTGTCTGCAGCTTTGGGATGCTGCCTTGGATACAATAGAGCTGTGAAGGCCGTGGCTTGGAGAGCTGGTACCAGCCTTCTAAAATTCTAGTTCCAATTATTGGTAGTTATAACAAAGGAAGGCTTTGATTAAACACTGTAAACGTACATGAGGGAAAAGATGAGCAATTCTCACTGAAAGCAAAAAGAAAAAGCCCTATGTTACCAGCGAAGCATGGCTGTCTGTATCCGTAGTTTCTTTTGGCTTTCAAAACACGACTTGGCCCTCAGCTCTTGTCCTCTTAGTAGTGAGCAGGAGGACTAAGGCACACAAAAATGTGAGAAAGATGCTGGTGTAATCTCTTAGGGCTCACTAATGGACAGACGCACTTAGGCAGCTCACATAGCACTTTGCTTGTTTATCTAATCACCAGCCGTGGCTGTGTTAAGTGGTTTCCGGGCCCCACAATGATCATGTTTGGGGCTTCCCCATGTTGGGAGAAGGTAGCATGAAGAAATCTCTTTAACCTCTTTTAAATAACTATTTTACTATATCAAGTTTTCAAAATACATATCCTTGACTTTACTGTTAATGACCTCTCCGTGCCTTAGATTTTTAAGCTCTGAAACAGAGGGAATAACTGGAAGCCTCAGAGTTACGTGACTTCCTGAGAGTCACGTAGGCTAGTCACCCAGCTCACACCCACATACACACAATCACAGACGTGCACGCACAGAGAGGAGCACAAATGCAAGTCATCCTTCAGAAACAATCTCGATTCTTTGATTATTTAAAGAAAATGTGTTTATGATGAACACTTACCTGATTTGATTTATTCTAATAATGTCCTCATTCCCATCTCTCAAGTGTAGGCACAGTTTGACCATGTGAACTGACACCCAAGTTCCCAGCTTACCTGTCACAGAAAACCCACTTACACTTTCCACCTGATTGCTGGAATTCTCTGCAGCCTGGATTTAATACTTACTGTTTTCTCTAAGCCCAGGAGAGAAATTTCCCAGCCAGTGATATAAATGAGCAAGTCCCATTTGTTCTAAGGGCATCTTCCCTCCAGCAACTTTGGAATGGCCATTAAGATGGTCACACTTGCCTGGAGCTTGCCCCCATTCCTTCTGCCCACCTCGTAGGAGACCCCTTGGCCACCTCTGCCCCCATACCTTGCACGTCCATGGGCTTACTTCCTCAGAGCCCTTCATAGCTGATATGCAGACACTCTTAGGAAGTAGCCATTGTGATTGCTATTACTCTTCTCGGGGCAGGGAGGAGTGGGGACCAGAGAAGTGCAGTGACTTTTCCAGAGTTACGCAGCAATTAGGGCCAGAGCTGAGGCCTGAATCCTGAACTTCTTATTCCTAAAATGGCAAAGCTTGCTTAACATCGATGGTTTCCAAACTTTTTTCAATCTAGCTTTCTTCCAACTATTTATCCAATGATCCAGCTTTATTTAAATCTCTTTAATGCAATGAAATCCCATGTGGAAGAGAGCGAACACTGAAGCTCACTCACTCTTGTGCACGAGGAGCTCCAGCCAAGCCGTGCTGTTCTCTGCATGCTCCAAGCTTGGTCCTACCTCCAGGCTTTTAAGCTTGATGCCTTCCATGACCTTCCAATCCATCAACGCCACTAGCGCATCACCTTCCTCAGTGCAGTTGTTACAGTCTGAACTTGTCTCACATGTATGCACTTTTCTGTCTCCATTCACCAGCTGAGGAACTCCACAAAGAAAGGGTGTTACCCATCTTACTCCCTGTACCTGGCACAGAGCAGGAGATAGTCAGTAACTTTCAGTTGAATGAATGAATGGTTGAGGAGGAGTCTTCTCCCACGGCTCACCTGAAGTGCTTGTTCAGCATTCAAAGGAACACAGTTGGAAAGTACTGCCCTGTGTTAGGGATGACGATGACAATTTGCCAAGTTCAGGATTAAGGGCAAGTTATTCAATCTCTCCATGCCTCACTTTCCTCAGTTGGAAAATAGAGACAATAAGGCCTCCCTCATAGCCCTGGTGTGAGATTTCTTATGTTAATACATAAAAAGCAGTTGGCATAGTGCCCGATGCAGAATAAGTATTGTAAATGCAGTAACTGTAATTATTGTTAAGGATTTGCTCTGTGTAGACACTCTTCTAAGTCCTTCATGTGTATCAATTAACTCATTTAGAGAATAATTGTAAGTAGAAGTCATTATAGTGGCTAATATTTATTGGGCACTGTGCTAAGTACTTCTATGCATTATGTACTCTGCCTAGCAACCTTATAAGATATATTTATCCACATTTTACAAATGAGAAAAATTAGACCAAGTAGTTAAAAATAATGTGGCCGGGGCCTTGCCCCGGGAAGGATGTGGAATGAGAACTAAAGCCAGGCCTCTCTGCAGAGGCTGTGCCTTGCCCCTTCCTCTCTCCTGTCCTCTGCCCCAACTCTCCTTGGCTCTGAGCTACATCGTTTTGAGAGCTGTGCTGGAACCCACGGAGCCCTGAAGGGCTTTGCACACAGACGCCCAACTCTCCAGAGGAAAGAAAGATTGAGAGAGAAAAAGGGAGGGAAAAAGAGAAAGGACTTAATTACTTCAGTCTGGACTGTATTTTAAAACTCACTTTTTTTTTTTATCAGTTTGGCCCAAAGAGAAGTACATTGTTATGTGAAAATATTAAGGTAACTTTCCTAGTAAATGTTTTATTTGCCAAAGTTCTATCAGTATGTTCCCAGCCAGTAATCTTGTTTTCCTTTGAAATTTTCACATCTAATTCTATGGAGCCAGTTTTTACTGGAAAAAATAATTAATATAATAAAGGATGAAGGAAGAAAGTTAAGAGAAGCGGTTTGTAGGAGGGGAAATCAAATATAATGACAGTGGGCTATAGACAAGGCAGGGTTCGGAGGTGTGTGAGGGGGAGGGGTAGACAGGTACAAATGGATTTTAGCCAAATGCTGGATTAGAGGAGCAAGAGTGACTTATTTTTATTTTGTATGTTTATATTCAAAAAGAAGCTGGCTCACAAGTAGTTAACCATTTCTCAGGAGTAAGGACTCAGCATGGGGTCTGGGCAAAGATTTTTGGAAAAGTGCAGGTTTGAAAATTTGACAGAGTGAACTCTGCCAAGTGGACTTGCCTTTAATAGGAGTTAATGTAATAATTGGCCTGGGAGTTTTAACCAAAAAAGTAGAGGCTTTGAAGCACTGGAAACAAAAAAAATCTCATGGCAGTTTTATTAGCTCATATGATCAGCAGCAGATGATAAACGACAAATAGGTCTAGGGCCTTCTGTGGTTGGCAAAGACCTGAATTTTGCAAACAATTGAAAGTTCTGCCTGGCAGCCTGAAGTAGAGCTGAGATACAAATTGTCGAGTCATAGATAATTCTGATGAGTAGGAGGCCGAAGCCCTTCCAGGTCTGAGATTGTTAGGGCTGGAAGGGATTCTCGGAGTCTTCTAAACCATTCATTTTGAACATGGGGAAACTGAGACCCAGACTTCCCAAGGGAGCCGGGATCCAGATCCGCCGCTCGTGCGCCCAGTTTTCATCCATGGCACCCCTACCCCATTTTTCTCAGGGGTTCAGCCTTCCCAAGGCCCCTCGCCTCTGTCCCCGTCCAGGGTCATGCCTTTCCTGCCTTGCAGCGGACACAGGAGGGAATTGCTGAGACCGAGTGTCCCCTGGAGTCCTCTGTGTGTTTGGGCATCGATGTGCTTCATACAGAGTTTGAGGAGGGAAATTGATACCTGTTCTCAGGGTATCAGTTCTCAAGGTATTAACTCTTCCTGAGCTAAGAAAGGGTTTCTTCGTCCTGTATTTTTTTTTTTCCTGTGACCTCTCAGAGGTAAGAGAACATTGACCTAAAAATGTCAGTAGTCCAGAATTGAGAGTTCACCCAGAACTAGTGTGGAAAGGAACACAGGAACACAGTCCCATGTGATCTGTTGACTTCTGCAGCATCCTGTTGAAGCTAAGGATATATCAGCAAATATATTTGAGGAGCTCCTGGGTCCAGATTGTTCCCATGGCACTTTGTGCTTCCCTCTATGATGGCGTATTGTTCTGTAACTATTTGCTTATGTTCCTGGGTCTCCCGCCAGCCTAAAGAGCTCATTGCAGCAACTTCAGCACCAAGCTGTAGTAGGCACTCAAGAGAGCTTGTCTGTGCTGGGCTAGTCTGCAAGAGATACAAAATTAGACCTTGTCTTCAGGGATGTAGGTCTGGATGGGGTATCATGAAGTTTTATTACTTAAAACTTTATTTTAGGTAATAAAGGCTTAAATAAAAGTTCAGGCGTATAGTAGAAGCTCCTAGAGAAGCTCATAATTAATTGCCTATGTATTATCCACAGATCGGCAGTTTCGAAATGTTCCACGAAGTCCTAGGTTTCAGTAGAAATGCCTCAATGGATGGTGGAGCGTAGGCCAAAGAGTTCTGGACGAGCCATTCCCCATGTGCCCAGACACACACACAAACACACACACATACCAGCGCAGGATTTTTATATTGTTGCTTTCTACCTATTTAATTATTTGGATTTCATTCATTCCACAGATATTTATTGAGTGCCTTCTATGTGCTGAGTACTGTTCTAGACACTAGGGACACAGTGGTGATAAAAGATAAAAATTCCTGCCTTCATAGAGCTTAAATTCTCACAGGAATGTTTTCTTCAAGGTTCCTTTTATAAAAGGATTACGTTATATGACAAAAAGGAGGATATTGCAAAAAATGTCTGAAAAAGATCAGGAATTCTAGAAAGGTGTGACAAATAAAGCCTAAGGAAGTCACAAAAGCAAAAAAGGTCTCTCAGAGGAAGTGGGTTTGAACTGAATGTCGTGGGGTGAGGTTTGTCCAAGCAGAGGCCTGGGCAGGCGAGGGCGTTGAGGACGCATGAGCAAGGTGTGTTTGGGAACCCGTGAGTAACCTGCTTGGAGGGACCAGAGGTCACAAGAGGGCCGTGAGATGGGAGCCGAGGCTGGCAGCCTGGGTTGCTCCATCCAGGGCAATGAGGCCTTCCGGAAGGTAGTGAATCTTGTCATCGAGTGAACTGAGTAAAGCAGGAGAATACAACATGTGCTGTTTGGAGAATCTTTGAGAGTAAAACTATAAAGCTTTGTGAAACTGAGGAAAATCCCTCTGGCATACTCAGCTCAAGCCACTGCAGGCCATTCTTGTGGGTCTTGGCCGTGGGTCCTGGTTCTGCATTTATGATGGGGAGAATTACTGCTTTTGACCTCTGATCAGTAAACCAGCTTGAGGGTAGAGGACGAGGGAACAGCTGCCTCCTAGGAGGGAGTCAGCTGGTGAATTGGTGCTCTCTGACCCCCAGCTTGTCATCCTTCTCTCTGCAGCCTGCCTTCAAAGGCCTCACCTTGACTGACCTGCCTCTGTGCCTGCAACTGAACATCATGCAGCGGCTGAGCGACGGGCGGGACCTGGTCAGCCTGGGCCAGGCAGCCCCCGACCTGCACGTGCTCAGCGAGGACCGGCTGCTGTGGAAGAAGCTCTGCCAGTACCACTTCTCCGAGCGGCAGGTCGGTAGGCCCGGCAGGCCTCGCCGCTGCCCTCCCTGCTCTGCCCCCACCCTAAGCTCCTCCCTTGGCGTCCTTCTCAGGCATGAGGTGTGGGTGCCTCCTACTCCAGGGCCTTCTAGTGTGACTAGAAAATGACAGTGTGAGGAGTTTTTAAATAATGAATGTGTGAGGGGTTGTTTGTCTGTTTGTTTTCAGGTAATTTTAATGGGGGAAAAAAACTTACATTCTTAACCTATTCGCATTTTACAACTTGCTCAAAAAAAATTCATAAATTGGCACCCATCCTTTCTTTCTATAACCAAATAACTTACCTTTTTTTGGTACTTTGCAGCGAAAGTACTTTTACAGACATTATTTCATATTATTTTAATGACTCAAGAAAGGATAGTTATTATTCTGCCCTCTTTAAACAGATGAAGAGATGACAACCACAAATGGCTAAGTGACATATCCAAATTAGTGAAGTGGCTCCCTGGGTGAGGAAACTGGCCTTGAACTTGAATTTGGGCCTTCAGATACCAGCTCCAAGCCTGTTTCCCCTCGTCATGCTGCCTCAAGTTTGTTGGTCTTTTTCCAGTTTCTTTATATAGATGTGTGAGTTTAACAAGTTCTGTTCGTGAAGCCACTAATATTTAGATATAAAATAAAGCCACACTGCCAAGCAGTTATTGCATCTCCCTGGAAATAATCACTCAAGTCTATACAGCAAAGAAAAAATTGAAGTTGTTTATTAAGATCACCTAAACTTTAAAGGACCATCCAAATGTGACTTAGTAAAGCTCACTAAGAACAAATCACCAGTTACCTGTTTTCTTTTAAAGACTGGTTAAAACCTACTGTTTAACTGGGGAGAGCTAAGAAAGTACTTCTTTATATCTTGATAGTTTTTTCCTCTGGCTATTGTAGGGTAGAGATTTTTAAAAAGAGGAAAAGAGGGTGGAAGAACTTTTCTAAACCAGAAAAGCACAAACCATCTTCTTGACAAACCATCTTCTTGACAAACTCTCCTGAAACTTCCTTCATTCATTTGATTTTTTAGATCCGCAAGCGATTAATTTTGTCAGACAAAGGGCAGCTGGATTGGAAGAAGATGTATTTTAAACTTATTCGATGTTACCCAAGGAAAGAGCAATATGGAGACACCCTTCAGCTTTGCAGACACTGTCACATTCTTTCCTGGAAGGTATGTGTCTCAGAGGTGGCCACCACCGACCCCTCGCCCAGCTCCTGAAAGCCAATAGTGCCAGCCAGCCTTGCGAGGCCAAATCCTTTCCTGTTCTTTCCCTATATCAGCCCCCAGCCTAAAGTTAGGGTGAAACTGCTTCAGTGGCTGGGAGGAGTAGAAGGGGGCAGAAGACTTTCAAAGACCTTCATTTCCTTCACCCCTTATGTTTATTTTTTTCTTTTTTTGTAACCCACCTACCCCACCCCTAAGTCCTCCTACGTCTGTGTGCACGGGTGCACATGCATGTGGATGCAAGCCCACAGCTCTTTAGTTTTTCCAAACCTGTAGCATTCTTGACAGAGAATCATTATTTTGAATTTGAGCAATGCCTTATGGTGCCAAAAGCCAATGAGACGTCTCTGAGAACTCAAACCTAACCACGATGTTCCCTTCCAGGGCACTGACCATCCGTGCACCGCCAATAACCCAGAGAGCTGCTCCGTTTCACTTTCACCCCAGGACTTTATCAACTTGTTCAAGTTCTGAATCTCAGCACATGACAACCCTGCAGAAGGGTCCCCCTGCTGATTGGATAGCTGGGAATATGGTGTTTGGACACTCCATGTGTAAATAGTGTACAGTTTAAACATTGGCTCAAAACTTCTGAGATAAGTCGTTGAGAGGACACTGGAGGGGAAGGATGCAGTTGCTGACTGGGAATTTAAGAATGTGAACTTCTCATTAGAATTGGTATGGAAAAGCAGAAATACTGTAAATAAACTTTTTTTGTCCTAACAATCTGCCAGCAAGAGTATAAGGGGCAAGAATTCTATTTCAGCAGTGAAAACGGAATTCTCTTGATGTTCGTGGAAACTCCTTTATAGTTCCCTAGGAAGAAAAAGGTAAAACTCAAATACAAAGTAGAACACTCTTTGTTTACAATGTGAAAATTTGTTTAGGAAGAAAAAAAGAGAGAAAAAGAAGAAAAACTACATATAAGAAATCCTTGGGCTTTGGGTTTTGATTTGGAGTTTGTTTTGAAAAGCAACGAAAGCACAGCGCCACCCATCCTAAACCCGCACAGGCATAGGGCCTTATCCCACAGATACCACACAAAGGTCTACCTCTAAAAGCGTAGAGTACTCTGACAACGCGCATGATACAATAAATAGGCAGTGTCTGTTTTTCTCTTAAATGTTTTCATCACTATAAAAAGTGATTTTAAGTAGAAAGGGATGTTGGAAGCAACCCTCATCTTGTTTCACGAAACAGGGCCCTCTTTGGAGCTGCCTCTTTTCCTAGAACAACCCCGAAGTACACGTGTCTTTTTTTCCTTTCATGTTGCGGCTCCTTTGGGGAAACAGAAGGCCAATTTAAAACAGTTCCAGAGGATGTCCTGCCACAGAAGAGAAAGAATTAGTCTCGTGATAGGTACGAAGGTTTCCTTATTCCTCTTTAACTTCCTGGCTCTTCCAGGCCTCCTTGGATACCTTCCTGGATAAGCATATGTCTGTGGACTGATTGGAGCCCAAGTGCTGAGGCTTGAAAGACTGGTTTTCCCTATCAGCCCATTCAGTGTTTCACCCGTTGCTGTTCCCCTTGCCAGGGTGATGAGCTAGGAAGCTTCTTTTCTTTAGGTCTGACATCAATGTTTAATCAACCTGATCTAGGGCTTTTGGCAAGGTTGATTAAAAATAAAGGCTGGTGTTCCAGCCAAATAGGAAGCAGAGGTACCATAAGTTCATCTTAAACTTGCTTGGGAGCTGGACAGTCAAAACATAAAGACCCCAGGGGATCTTGCGAGGCAAATATTAGCAGTCGCTGTGGAAGAAAGGAAATCTCAGGACTTCATGAGTTAATTGTAAAATATTCCTGGGAAGGGCTGGGGGATGTTTTTGTTTTTTACTTTTTATAGAGTGTTGCTTTTCTACAACAATGTACATATATTTGCAGTTGCATTTGCTTCTTTTTTTCTAAATAAAATTGTCACCCTGCATGCCCTTGGCAAAAAAGTGAAGCAGAAGTAGGAACTTGGTGCACACTCTTGTTGAGGAACAGTGTATCCTTCAAGGTTGATCCTTAGGGTGACCCAGAAAAGGGGAGAGATGGCTAAGCATGTACAGAAACAAGGCAAGGGACAAGCTGGTGACGCAACACCTCGTCATACCCTTCCCTCAGTAACACGCAATCCACGCGTCAGCATTCTGAGAGAAGTAAACTATTCAGTGCTCCTCATTTTGCAATGTTTGTGCCCACAGCAGGACTTCTCAGTATATTTTCATTATCATCCCAAGAAGAAAAAAATTAAATTGAATTTAAATTTTCTTTAATAAGAAAAAGTAAATATGAAAGAATAAGGTTTTTGTTGGGTAAGGTTGAACCTCGGCAGGCCAGAAACCATTGTAATGCCTGTGGTTTATTTTTTGCAATCCTCTTCTGCCCCTGAATCAATTTCACATTGGGAATGCAGGGCCTAGAATGTTGAGTAAAAAGCTACTTCTTCCATAATTGTCAGCTTCGCTCAAATTTCTCAGCTTCCTTAAAGATGTGGGGTGGAGTTGGGCCTGCCATTACTGGGAGAGCTCTGGAACCTTTGACTCCAAATGACGGTTTTAGATTGAGGGGTTCGTAGCCTTCCGCATCTTCCTATCAACTTGTGACCTCTGCTCTTTCCTGCTGATGAGGAAGGTAGAAACTCTTCAGCCCCTTTGGGTTTGCAGTCCTAGAAACATGGCCAGCTTTGTACTGTTAGCACAAAACTGGTGAACCAGGCAACAGCATCCATCTGTGCAAGATGTCCTCTGCCCCAAGTGACAGGGTTACCGTCTTCTGAAATGTTTGCCAAGATGGTGCCTGTGGGCTCGCCCCATGTCCTTTGATGGTATTGGAGGTGGTGTATGACAGAATCAAGGAAATTTAAGGAAAAAAGAGGAAATCAACATTTATTTTCTCTTTCATTGGAAGACGAGAATAGGAAGGAAATGGCAGGTGGAGAGGGAGAGGGAAAGGAATAGAAACGGCATATCTTTGATGCTGTGGTTTGTGTGGGGGCAATGGGAAGCGCACAACATGCCCAGAGAATCTGTGTTGGATGCCTGTGGTGCCTGTTAAGCATGGCCAGAGCCTCACATATAAGTAAAGTGAGTTATAAAGTAAACTTTTGCTCCCTGGGCACTAAGTCTATAGAATGTCTATGGGCAAACCCTCCCAGGACAACCTGACCTAAGAAACAAAAACAAATAATCCCTGTCTCAGAACTGCTGGTCTAAAAGCCAGAAGGGCATGACGATGGAAATTGCTGGAAGAGACAGAATGCTCTACTCCCTTTGCTGTGCCTACCTTCCCCCACCCTAAACCCTGTAAAGCAGAATTCAAAATTGATGTCAACTATGAAGTAATTCAGACTTCCAAAGAAGGAAAGTGTTTTGGCCAGGGAGTGTGAGCAAATCCACAGGGATGTTAAGATTTGGTCCAACTCAAGGTTTATGGGCAGTAAACCTAGAGTCTCTTGAGAGTAAGGCCCAGCATTTGGGGAAAGGAGAATATGTGACGTTTAGGAGTGCTCACTTTAGAACAAGATCCAGGAAAAAAAAAAAAATCCAATGACATTTTAAACTAGATTGTGTTATTACTCAACACTGTTACTTTGGGCAGACAAATCAGTTGAATGGAAGGGCAGGTGGCAGAAATGAACAAGTTATAAGGTAAAAACATCCCCATATGTCAGTTGTGAGATGATATGTGATTGATGATGATGAATTTTATACTGAAGTACCCTGGAAGACATTTTTCGATTGCACTGGGCTTACACTGCAAAACTCTCAACACAAGAGCAGGTTCCACTTGCACCTGTGAAGTAAGGTAGTGGGTGTGTGTTGTGTTATTGCCACAGTTCTCATCTTTGTGGCTTCACAAACCCTTTCCCATAAAGAGCTTGCTATTAACAAAGCCTCCTTGTTTCTGTTGTTTTTATATGGGAGAAGAGAAAGAGCTTGGAATTTCATTTGTCTAAGCAAGTGGTATGATTTAAAAGGAGGTAAATCATTCAAGAGAGGTTCAACAGTGTATCATTCTTAGCATTCAATACAATGTTTATCATAAAATATGCACCTGAGTTTATGTTTTTCTGCCAGGCTGTAGGGCAATAATGTCTTGCTATGCAAACACTCTATTTTATGTGTGAATTTTTTTAACTATAATTTTATGTGTGAATTTTTTTAACTAAACTCTATCATCATTTTCTGTGTTGACATCTGGGTTTTTTTAATCTGTTTCCAAGTATCTTAGTCTGTGAACCATCTCATCTGACTGGATACTAGCCTAAAATCCTATTAGTGCTTAAACAGACCTCAGAAGCAACCCAAACCTCTAGGCAAATGCAGAGATGTTGCTCTTTATATCTTGGGCCCTTGATGGCTTCAACAAACAAGATGATTCCTTTAAACTCAACATCTTCCATAGATGCTTTCTTCTCTGTTTCACAGAGCAGAGTAAACCCTCTTTAGTTTTCCAAAGGAAGGAAACTCCTACCCCAGACTTCAGACCCGGAAGGGACATTAGAGACGGTGGAGTCTGACACTCCTTCTGTCTTTCAAGATGAGGAAGTGGGTCCAGAATGTTTGGGAACATGCCTCAGCCCACCTGGTACCCAGTGGCAGAGCCGAGTGTCAGCCTGGGGCCTCCTGAGGCCTGACCTTGTATGCTCCTTCCCCCACCCCCAGCACTTTTTGGTATGGCTGGTGACATGTGGCCCCAATGTCATTCTTCTCAAGACCTTCGCTGTGGAATGGGAGACTGCCCAGTGTTGGGCATCTGGCCTTTAACTTTTCCAAACATTTTAAGTCCCTGATTCTTATTGGACAGATTAAGGAGCAACTTGATGTTTTCACAGGCCTCTGACTCTGTCGTGTGTATGGCATTCTAGTGAGTACAACCTGCTCGCTATAAAGTAAGCAGCATGTTTTGACAAATTCACTTTTCCCTCGAGCACTCACATTTTAATTACAAAAAGATGGCCCTTATAGAAAGAGATAAGGGCTGAGCAGTGGCTTGCTTTCTAGAAACCAAGGTTCTGATGGTAACAAAGCAGGTATTCCTCTGCCTTAGACTCAGAGGTACATTTAATCCATCCGCTCCATCTCCTCTTCCAGTATCAGCTGTGAGGTCCAGTGAGTTTCTATCCCAGTGCAAGTTCACTCTCTGCTAAACCTCATCTTCGCTAAGCAAAGGGGGATTATTCCATGAGGCAGCAAGGAGCAAGGGCCAACAATATTCATTACTTTGCTGGGCATTTTTCAAAGTGTCCTTGAACTTACTCAGCAAACAAAGCTTCCTGAAAAATCTCCCAAAACTTAGCCATTTGGCCAAAAATGGACGACTGCTCCAAAACTCTGAACTTCTTGAAACTCCATCTGCTATGACATTACTTCTGGAGTTTGAACATGACTTCTTCTGTCTTTAAGTATAGATGTGTTT
Organism: Propithecus coquereli; assembly: GCF_000956105.1. NCBI lineage: Eukaryota > Metazoa > Chordata > Mammalia > Primates > Indriidae > Propithecus > Propithecus coquereli. The sequence goes on along the minus strand of NW_012152840.1, from coordinate 7,357,191 downwards.
GTTTAATTAACAATGCACAATCTGTTAAACAGAAGGCCCCAAGCTATGCTCTACACTTGGGAAGCCTTAGCGCCATCTTTATTCTACCAAGTGCCAAGCACCCTGGCTAAAGGGGGTGTATATTACAGCCCAAGTCCTAAGCTTAGAAGCTTTAATGTACTTTTTTTAATGAAAAATATTAGATGGGGTTGAACATTGTAATTAAAAGCATAAGGTTAGACCAATTATATGCAAAGATGTTTATTTAATATTGTGTGAGCTGAGTCCTTCTGTATAAATTATTTGCACACTTTTCTTGCATGATGAACTGATTTTTTTATAGTTGTTTGTACCAGACTGTGGCATATTTTTGTAAAAAACTTTTGACACTGAATTGCAATAAATGTTTTTCCAACAACACACCGTGGTGCATTTTTGGTGTATGTCAATTCAAGTTGTTTTTTTTTATCATATCAAATATGTTTATCACCTATTGAAACTTATATTCCTTTCCTAGAAACTCGTTACTATTATTATAAGATTTCTAGGAATACATAGAAAAATAAGCTTATCGGTGAATGGCAACCTGCGTCCGTAATACACCATTATGCGTAACTGGAATATTTCCATATACTGTTTGTATAGTAGAATGATTAGGGAACAATTAGTTTTGAAGTCCATATCAATTTATTCATCAACAGACATTCATGGAACAGCTACTATATGCTAGACCTGTGCAAGACACTGGGAATTGGGTAGGAAACAAGACAGAAATGGTCCCTGCCTTAATGGAATGTAGATTCTAACAAGAAAGAAATTTTTAAAAAAGCAAGTATTTAAAAAAGTAATTTGTAATAAGCATTACAACGGGAATAAAACAGGGGCTGAGATATAGGACAACAAAGCGGACCTGCTTTTAGACTAAGCAGGGGGCCTCTCTGACAAAGTGGTGTTGAAGCTGAGAGCTAAAAGGCACGAAGGAGCCAGCCCCAGCGGAACGAGGGCAAGACCGTTCCAGAAAGAGAAAACAGCTTGTACAAGGTTCAAATCATGGTCTTGCTACTTACCTGCAATGTGACTTTTGTGACCTTACTTAACCCCTCTGTGTCTCATCTTGACTCTAAGAATATCCGTCTGTTATGGTTGTGAGGGTTAAGTCAACTAATACATGTAAAGTGCTTGCAGCCAGACACATAATATAAGTTCAATAAATGTTAACAACCGTTATTCCCTGAGCGACAAGAGTCTAAGGGTTAGGAATAGCACTGTGTTTCCAGGTGGGTAGGATTTACCCAGGTGACTTACTTGTGGGTGACTGACTTAATACTTTCACTCTAGAACACATACTGACCCAGCCACTAACTCACCATCAGAAAATGACATACATAGTACATGAGAATAATTAGAGATTTTTTTTTAAACCTCCACCAGATCACAAAATCTCAGCATTCCCTAGATATCTCACACATTTTTTGCTCAAATAGGCTATCTAGAATGTTCTTCCCCCAACCCTCTGTCTCATGAACACCTGTTGCTCCTTGGGGCCACTTCCTCAACTAAAGCCTCCCCCTACTGAGAAAATCTCATCTCCCACAACACTTCTTTGCTTGTGCACTTTGTTACATTGTAGTCTTATTTGTGGCAATTGCATAGTACCTAGCACTGTGCCAGGGCTGAAGGAATTAATAAACCTGTACATACAGGCTGGGCGAGGTGGATCATGCCTGTAATTACAGCACTCTGGTAGGCCTAGGTTGGAGGATCACTTGGAGCCAGGAGGTCGAGACCAGCCTGGGCAGCATAGCAAGACCTCATCTCTAAAAAAAGAATTTTTTTTTAATTAGCTGGGCAGTTGGTGGCATGCACCTGTGGTCCTAGCTACTCAGGAGGCTGAGGCAAGAGGATCACTCAAGCCCAGGAATTTGAGGCTGCAGACCTATGATCCCACCAGTGCACTCTAGTCTGGGTGACAGACCAAGACACTGTCTCTAAAAAAGATTTTTTAAAAATCCATACATACATTCATAAAATACTTTTGAAAGTCTCACCCAGGACCACATACTTATCCTTAACTAGAATAAAAATCAATGTGAGTTTATGTGCATAGATGAAATTATATACACCTTCTTGGTTTAAAATCAATGTTAGTTGAAAAGTAACAATTATAGAGACCTAGTTTTTATTAATATTTCCTTTAAATTCAACTAATGAACCTCGATATTCAATTTACAAGTCTAGTAAATTTTAACACAAAATAAGAGGACCTTTTATTACCATTAATAAAGTCAAATTTAACAGACCAAAGTCCCTCTAAAAAGTAAATTTCTTTTACAAACTTAATAAAAATTCCTTTAAACATTTTAGAGCTGCAATTGTGAATCTGATACATTTGACTTTTTAGGTACTTCGATTATAAATCTAACCCATTTGCTTTTTTTTAAGGCACTTCGAATTCCTGCTCAGATAAGCTTACAACCTTAATAAGCAAAACATTCCCAAGTAAATTGATAACTTACAAATTTAATAAATTAAACATAAATATATTTTATTTCAAGCTCTCAACAAAACTAACATTGTTAAAACTAGTGAAATTATTATACTTTTCAATTTAAAGTCATATCATACACTAATTACTTATTTTTTAACTTGATTAACATTACACAGAATAATTACTTATTTTTAATGGAAATATAAAGCTGCCACAGTAGGCAAAATAATGGCTCCTAAGGATGTCCACGTCCTAATACCAGAAACCTATGAATATGTTGTGCAAAGGGGAAATTGAAGATGTGATTAAGTTAAGCACTCTGAGATGGAGAGATTATCTTGGACTATCTGGGTGGGCCCAATGTATTCATAAGGGTCCTTAAAAGTGGAAGAGGCTCTCTAGGAGGCCAAGGCGGGCGGATTGTTTGAGCTCAGGAGTTCGAAACCAGCCTGAGCAAGAGTGAGACCCTGTCTCTACTAAAAATAGAAAGAAA
>NW_012152840.1:7342445-7353286 GCF_000956105.1 Propithecus coquereli | reverse complement strand
ATTCTGTAGTATCTCCAGCAGCCCAGCCCTACAAAGCTTTTTCCCTATCAATTCTGCCCCATCAGACAAACTCCCACTGTCCCTTCTGCAGCCTGGTCCCCCACTCCAAGCTGGGAAAGGGTCTGTCTGTAAATAAAAGGCACAACCGTCTTCACAGCCTAATTCAGCAGCAAGACTTATTTTGACCCCCAGATATGTGGAACTGTAGAAGCTAGATAGGTGATGTCTGCCTCTGTCCCTGGTAGGGGTAAAGTTTTCTCCTTCCTGTTTTACATAGGCTTAAATTGAGGCTGACTCCAATCACGTTTCTGCCCAAGAAACGTCGCAGAGAATTGGTGTTGTGAATTCTCTCCGATGAGCAATGCTTATGAAGCAGCAGTGCCCTGGCGCTGGAGCAGTCATTCAGAAGTGTGAGTTCAGCCCTCGCCCTCACCTGCTGGAGGAGTGGGAGGGGTTAGAGACTGTACATCAGTTGCAACACAAGATCCAAAGTTTCAAGTGCCCAGAGTCAGGTACAAAGTACGAGAGGAGTTCAGATAGGTTCATGTTTCTGTGAAGGAGAGCCATGTGGGATGAGACCTAAGCCCACAACACGCTCTTCCTGATCAGTATAAGCAAAGCTCCTTCCTTGGGGGCCAGAAGGCAGGAGCTGGGGCTGGGAGCCAGAGACCAAGACTCACCACCCGAGCCCATTCAGGGCATTGATAGATTTCTTGGGAGGGGAGAAAAAGCACTCTGAAGTTTGAACAGATTTCCATTTTGGAGGGAACTGAAGCCATGTCCCCTGATGTCCCAGTACCAGAGTCTCTCCAGTGTCCTAGAAAATTAACAGAAGCCCAGATGAACCCCAGTTCCCTTCAAGCAGTTCTATGATGGTTCATCTTACGTGTCAACTGGCTAGGCCATGGGACCTAGTTGTTTGGTCAAACATCAGTCTAGGTGTTGCTTTGACAGTGCAGATGTGATTAACATTTAAATCAGTAGACCCTGGGTAAAGCAGATTACCTGCCACTGTGTGGGTGGGCCTCATCCAATTAGTTGAAGGCCTTAAGAGAAAAACAGTGTTGTTTCTTAAAGAAGAGGGAATTCTGCCTCCAAACTGCCTTTGGACATAAGATTGCAACATCGACTCTTCCCTGGGTCTCCAGGCTGCCAGCCTACCCTGCAGATTTTGGATTTGCCAACCCCAACAAGTGCATGAGCCAGTTTCTTAAAATAAATCTAGATAGATGATATATAGATAGATAGGTAGATAGATGGATGATAGAGATAAAGGCATAGGTATAGAGAGAGAGCAAAATATTTAAGGAATAAAATATTTCACTTTAAGGAATTTTAGGGAATAAAATATTTAAAAGAACATAGTAAAATATATGTGTATATGTAGATAGATATAGAGATACCAGATAGACAGATACATAGCTACATAGATACAGGGATAGGGATATAGACACAGGTGTAGATGTAGTTGAAGAGAGATTATTTATATGTTATATGTATTTACATATATACACACACACATTTACAGGAATAGAAAGAGATACACATTCTATCAGTTCTGTTTCTCTGCAGAAGCCTGACTAATACTAGCTCCTAGAAAGAGAACAAGGGCAGGGAGAGTATGGAGGAAGGCTTCAGAGGGCAGGGGGAGAGGGAGAAAAGCCAGAGGGAGAGCAGAATCTAGTGGCTGCAAGGGACAGTCAGCCAACCACCACGTCCTGGGAAATCATATCTGGCAGGTGCCAAAGAATGCAACCAAATAGTCATTCTTGACCCACATAAAAGTGTTTGTGTGGCTCTCCCTTCTTTGTATTCGATTGTTGTAATTATATTTTACTATTTAGTCCTTTCCTCATTGCAAAATTATTCTGAGAAACCCCTACTTCCTCCAGAGAGGCAGCACAGCACAGTGATCGAAAGCACGGAATCTGAAGCCAGCCCTCCACTTCCTAGCTGTATGGGACAGTGTGTTAAACCTTGACGTGCTGCAGTCCCCTCCCTCATCTGTAAAACGGGCATGATGACATGTCTGCATCATAGAACTGCTGTGAGGAGTAACTGAGTTGGTGCATTTTGCGTGATTAGATATATTTCATGTGGTTAGAGCAGTGCTTGACATATGATGAGCTTTATATCAACATTTGTTGTTATTATTCATTAAGTCCATTTTCTACTTTCTGTTTTTGCCTTATGTGCTCCTGGCAGAAAGATCATGTAGCCTTCACTATCTACAAAGAGAAGCATAATAACTAAATCAATGACCCTCACAATTCTAGCCTGTGCTTATTGTTTAAACCAGTGGTCTCCAACCATCATCAGTAAGCATTTTTAAGCATAAACCCAATATATGTATATTTGTTCATTTATTTATCAGTGAAGTATGTGCAAGCACTACTATCATTAACTAATATTTCAAAGTATCACAAACACTTCGGAAGAGAATGTTCATATGGATATAAATGCATATTTCAAATAGTTGTGATCATTTTGAACTTTTTGGCCAATTTTTGGTCAGGTCTCATTAGCTTCTCATTGCTTTACCTCCTAATGCAGCCAACGAGGAAGCCCTCCCAGGAAGAGCATGTTAGTGCTGACATTTCCTTCTTCCTTTGTGCCTGCTGTAGTAGGCTGCTGTTTCTTTACAAGAAACTTTTTAAAGTTTTTGTCCATTTTATGAGAATTCATTTAATTAAAACTAGATAATATAATCCATAAATCCATGAAGCCAGGTCTACAGAAGTTGCTATATGTCACAATACACTGAAAACAAATGACCAAATGCAGAGTGTCACTCTGCATTGGGGCCAAGGTCCCTAAGTGTCTGATATGACACCTGATGTCTGATGGGTGGGCTAAGATGGCCATTCCAATCCAGATAGTAAATACTGTAAAGCCTTTGCACTGATTGTTCTGTCTTTGTCCCCCAAAATCCATTCTCCTCTTCTCTGCCCAGCCCTATGCCCCAGGAGACTGCCCACAAAGGACTGCATCCACCAGACCCCTTTGCCAGTTGGCATTTGGTTGGGTTTGTCCAACGGGAGGTGCTGGTAGAAGCAAGAGAGCAGGGGGAGGGAGAGTTCTGCTTCTTTCTTCCCTTCTCTCTGGGCTCCAGCACCTTGTGTCTGGCAGAGGCTCCACACAAGCCCTCGTGGCTCCAGTTGTCACCAGGCTCCTCTCCAAGCCTAGAGAAAGTCATTCTTCTTGTTGCTCATCTCCAGGGGACTTCAGCGTCCCTTTGTGTGTAGGGTTCTTCTTGGGTAAAAAATCTTTTAAAGTGTATAAACTCCTAGGTAATAAGGAGTAAGAAAACCCAGATGCAACATCAATAATAATTTGAATCCTACTCTTTGCCAAGTGTTTTTAAATGCGTTATTCTTTTTCATTATCAAAGCCACTTTGTAAAGTAGATACTACTATCTACTTTCCAATTGTGGGAACCGAAGAAGACTTAGAGAAATGAAATGATCTGTCCAAGATCACAGTGTGGTATGCTAGACGGCCCACAATGGCTGAGCTGATTGTGACTATCTCTTTCAAATCCGTGTTCGGCTACATGTTGGTAATTTAAAATCAGCCATAGCAGGAGAATTTACACCACAGAAATAGGCAAGTGCTACAAATCAGAGCTGTTTTGTTTTAAGAGCTGATTTTTAAACATTTACGGTCATATCCTGGTCACACAGTTACCAAGGTGCAGACCTGGGATTTAAGCTCAAATCTGTCTAGCCCTAGACCCCATGTTCATTTTATGACACTACAGTTGTCTTTCCCATGCAGCACCTGGGGCAATACCTTGGGAATAGTCTTCGTAAAATACGTATTTCGTGCACCAAGTACCCAGGGGTCTCTAGGATAAACCTCTGTTAGACTTGCCATCCAAATGGTCTTTGTCTATTGGATGAAGACTTGCTGACAAATAAATTTGAAAGAATTCTCGACTTGTCCTAATAGCCCTGTCACTAGTACGTAGAAACAGATTGGACACAGAGCGCTGTTTTGTTTCCGTTTCCCTCACTTGTATGAACATAATACTCTCTTACCCTCCCCCAGGTAGGATTTGCCCCCGTCCCTAGGTTGGGCATTTCATGACTATGAAGTGGCTTTGACATGAGTGTTAATTTTTGAAACAAAACAAAGGTGAGGGGAGAGAAACCTTTCTCTAAAACCATGAACTACATAGACTCAGAGACATTAGACCTGACAGAGATCGGAAGAAGTTATCTGGTCCAGTTTCTGCCACCTTCCTACAGGCCTACACCCCACCCCCATCTTACAGATGAGATAATTGAGACCTCGAAATGTTAATGACCTTCCCAGTAAAACTATAATAGAGCATCACACTCTATAATTCACCAATTACTATACCAGGATAGTGAGTGGGATTTATCTTATTGTCCCAGAACTTTGGATAAAACCCAATGCAGAGGACAAATGAGTGAGTATCCCAACATTCTAAGTTCAATAGTTGGGGCCAGCTACCTCCCTGCAGGGAGGAGTGAGGAGAGAAGAGGTCAGCAGGGATGGGAGGGTTGTATTCTTGGAAAGAGCCTATACTGTCCTGTGACTCACAGCGGGGACTCAGAAGAATCATTCGCAAAGCCCAGGAGCACCAGCAATGTGCATGACGTGCATTCCATTCCTCTGTGCATGGCAGCTTGGGCAGCAGGCTTGCAAATGTTGCCTGGGGCTAGGAACGAGAGACTTGGAGAGCACGGTGGTCTGGAAGCTGGAGGGGTGGTGAAGCCACTTACACTGCCCCCAGCAGCATGCAAGGGTGTGAGAGCTTCCCATGGGTTGAGTGGAGAACAAGAAGATAGCTGGATTTGAGCCATCTTTGCTGCATCTCAGTAAGGGAGTGTTCCCCTCTGGGCAGCGGCCCCACCAGCCAGTAAACAGTGTGCGGACTAAAAGGTTGGGGTGGGGTTGTGCTGGAGCCAGCTCTCTAGTCACGGAAGTGTATGGGGGAAGACTCTCAAAGGACCTACTCACATGCCCCATGGAAGAGCCAACTTGGAACACCTGCCCCAGAGAAAACCAGCAGCAAATCAGTAAGCCGGAAAAGCAGCAACAACCCACAGGGAGAGGACAGAAACCTCTTCTTGGAAAGCTAAGTGAGGAGGCACCTCTGCCTACTCCCTACCCCCCACTCCACTATCCCCCGCCTAAGCTCCAGGAAGAGGGACAACCACGAGGGTCCCAGGGGCCACTGCAGCCACAGCCTCCCCTGCACTGAGATCTACATTATGAAATACACCAGACTAAGGCTCAGAAACTGTAATGAGACCAGTAATGCCCAACAGAAGTTGAAAAGCTACAAAATGTGGCCTGAAGGCCATCAGGGGAGCCATCCCCACAAAGCCTCAAAGCCATTAATATAGTTGAGAACCAAAACTGAAAAAAAAAATCAACTTTTTAAATATTTATACCCCAAATTGAGACTTCCCATTAAGCTAGTTTCAATTTATTCAACATTATTTATCTACTGTGTGCCCGGAGCTAGGTCTACCAAGTTGAAAAAGGTCTATGAAGCTGGAGTCCTCATATTTGAGAAACACATATACTCCTGGAGGAGGGCCAGGCATACAAACCATAACTGTAACATTCTACAAGCAGGCATACAGGAGGCTCAGCAGAGACACAGTCATATTTAACTTACATGGAATCAACTTTTCTGTGTTTCAATTTCCTCATCTATAAAATGGGGATAAAAATATCATCTATTCATTGGATTGTTGGGAAGATTAAAGGAGCTATTTTGTGTAGAAAAGTGCCTGGCACAGAGTAAATTGAACACTCAGTGTTCAATACTGTAGTTTCTTTTTTTTAATATTGAATCATCCGGCATTGCTGTAAATATGTTAGCTGCTTGATTTTCTCAACAATTCTATTAAACAGGTACTATTTATCACTCCCATTTTACAAAGGAGGGAACTGAGGCACAGGGCGGATAGCAGCTTGCCCAAGGACACACAGTGGAACTGGAATTCAAATTTAGGCTGTCCGAATCCAGAGCCCACACTCACCGTGCAGTGTAGGGGTTAAGAGTGGCCAGTTTTGCCAGGCACTTCCGGGAATGCAAAGGCAAAAGTACTTTTTCCAAAACTGTAACCAATAAAACGCGGTCCTAAAATAACTTGCAACACAGAAGTCTGGCTCTGAACTTTTTAAGAAAATTCACATGAATTTTTCAATCCAGTTTCAAATTAGAAAAGGCAAAATTTCATCATGGGGTCCTGGGCACGCAGACATGAGCTTGCTGGCTGGTGTAACTGAGTCCTCCCTGGCATGTTGGTCCTTCAGCCTGGCATTCAGCCCCTCTGCAGAGAGCTAAGTCTTGCCCCTCAGCCAGTACCTGGTTGGATTTGGATGCCACACCCTCTAAAGGGGAATTTCTGGTCCTGAAATTGGGGCCTGAGAAACCTACACTTGCCCACAGTGTTTAAATAACCATCCCAGCCCCAAACAAGGGATGCTAGTACCCTGTAATTACAGGCTTGCAGGCCTGTCACTGGGGAGAAAAAATATGAATAATAGCTCCATCTGCCTGTGGGATCCAAGCTGTCTCTGGAAGCCACCGCCATTCAAAATGTCTATTTTTATTAACAAAACAGAATATGGCTGCCCCCAACCTGAGCATGACCTTGGCCTCATAAATAACACCATCACATCTGGGAGACACTTTGTTAAACTGAGAGACTCCTATGAAGTTCCCAACCACACAAATCCGCCAAAACATGTTCTTTAATCAAGAACAGAAAGAATTCACCTTGAGAAGCATAAAAAAAGACATATTCATTAATCCATCCTGTGCAGAGGATTCCAGATATCAAAATCTTGCTTCTTTTACACACTAATAATTGTGAGCTCGTGTCCAGTGTTCCCATGGAAGGTTGGCTGACCCAGCTTTTAATTCTATGGCATTTCATCCATGCTAAGATGAACATTCTTTTCATTTTTAATGTCTTTGAATTTGGGCTGCATCTTATGATCCACAGCATCTTAGATTCAGTGAAACACAGACTTGTGACTGAGACACACATAGCCCATCAATTCTACTCTAAACCTCTCCGTGATCAGCCTCCTCCTCTCCTTCTCCACTGCCTGCCTGCAATAAGAGCCCGCAGCATCACTTGCCTGGAAGTTTGCAAGAGGTGTGTAACCTGTCTCCCACCTTTAGGCTGAGCCCTTCCAATGCACCCACTTCCCTGCCCTACAGGTCCTTCTAGAACACATATGTAATCATACCATTCCCCTGTTGATAATCATTCAGTAGATCATTGTTGAATCTGGGTAATGGGTAAATGAAGATTGTTTTTACTATTTTCTCTATATTTGGTAGGCTTGAAAATTTATATCATACAATTTGTAATACATCAGTGAAGATGCCCCCAGACCACCACCAACGCCTACGTCGTTTTGGGGGGCAGGAGGGGTTTGGATGAACACAGAGAAGGTAGTGAAAGGGAGTCTTTTGCAGTAAAATAACTCTGTTATTTGAAAGTTTGGTAAGAGTTATTTTTGTCTTTTTTTTTTTTTTGAGATAGAGTCTTGCTCTATTGCCCAGACTGGGGTGAGTGCGGTGGCATCATCGTTGCTCACAGCAACCTCAAACTCCTGGGCTCAAGCAATCCTCCTGCCTCAGCCTCCTGCGTAGCTGGGACTACAGGCACACATCACCACACCTGGCTAATACTTTTGTCATTTTTATAATAAGTTTTAAAATCATTTTGAAGCTTCCCATTAACTCTGTCTGGTTTAACACCCAAGCTCACTGCCATGGCAGCAGGCTGGTGGTAATCGGGACCCTGCCTCTTCCAAAGCCTCATAAAGAGCCACTTGCATCCTCTACTTTAGCGGCACCAAACCACGTGCAGTTCCCTGAACTGGTCGCCTGCTTCATGCCACTGTTGCATGTGCTGTCCTGTCCTTGACTCGTCTGCCTGGTAAACTTCCACTCTCCCTACAAGGCCCAGCTCAATTGCCCCCTGTCTATAAAGGCTTCTCTGAGCATCTCCCCCCAATCACCCCTTCCTCTACTTCTGATCCACCCTCCACCCTTCTCCGTTCTCTATGGCTCAGGAGGCCGACCCTCTGAACTGCATCTGTGGATCCCCCACCTGTAGCTTGTGCTTAGGCCTGGCCTGTGGAAGGAAGACAGGAGGATCAGAGAGTGAGACAGGATGAGGGCAGGTTATTTATTTCAGCTGACACCTCCCTGCCAGGCCACAGGGGAGCTGTCTCTCCCCTTCTTAAGGGCCTCAGCAGGTGTCAGTTGACTCTCACATGTAGCTTTCCTGGGTTCAGATGTCACCTACCTCCCCCACTGCTCCTTTAGGGTTAAGGGCTGTAAATCTTCCTGTATCCATTTCCTGTCACTGCTATAGCAAATTATCACAAATTTGTTACCTTAAATCAACACAAATTTATTATTTGACAATCTATACGTCAGAAGTCTAAAATAGGTTAGCAGGGCTCCATTCCTTCCAAAGGCTCTAGGGAAGCACCCATTTTCTGCCTTTTCCAGTTTCTGGAGGCTGCCTGCATTCCTTGGCTTGTGGCTCCACATCACTCGGACCTCTGCTTCTATTGTTGCATCCCCTTTTCTGCCTCTGACCTTCCAGCCTCCCTCTTACAAGGACTCGTGGTGACATTGAACCCATCTGGGTAATCCAGGATAACCTCCCCATCTCAAGATCCTTAACTTAATGTCATCTGCAAAGTCCTTTTTGTCATGTAAATTAACATATTCACAGGAACAGGTGACTAGCATATGGAGACCTTTGGGGGGGGCCACTGCACTGCATCCCAGCTTCCCATTATACATGGTCTTGGCTACTGCATCATCCTTTGTTGCTGCTTCTCCTCACCCTGCCCATATCCTTGTAAATACTCCATTCATTGAACCGTTTTCAAATTATCCCACTGGAGTATAACATCTGTTTCTTGCCAGGACTCTGATGGAGAGACCATCCAAGACAGGACTTTATTCTGCATTCCAGCCTCAACTGTCCCTTGGTCCCACAGGAACCCTCTGATCCTGTCAATCTCCTCTGAACAACCACAGGCCTTTCTCACGGGCTTCACATCCAGATCGCCAGGGAGGAGGAAGAGGAGCACAGAGACATGAGAAGGGAAGGCCCAGGATCACAGGAACCATGGGATGGCTCAAGGCTCTCACACAGCTGGGGTTCAGGTAATGAGTAATGAGGTCTCTGCAGGGAGGGGGCACCCCTGGTGATATCTGGGTGACAAGACTGGCTATGTAGTTACAACGCAGGGTAACTGTGCTAGAAGACAATGTGAGACCAGCTGGACAAAGCTTCCATGATATGCACACCTGGGACCTGGCTATGGTAGAAACGCCTTCTTTCCCACTTGGGCAAGTTCTTTGGTCTGCACTATCTCTGGCGGTCGGTCATCCAGGCTCTGCTTTGCTCCAAGCCATATCGATCTCCAATGACAAGGAGCTCACCACTCACAGCAGCTCTGGAAGGCAGCTCTTCTCTGGGCTGAGCACAAACTTCCCTCTATGTGTTAACTGCTCATCAGTCCAGTCTGACCCCAGGAGCCACATGACCTAGGTCTAATTCACTTCCACATTTCATCCATCAAACATGGAAGACAGCTGTCATGCACTCTGCCCTAAGTCTTTTCTTGTCCAGACTGACCACACTCAAATAGGGTGGAGCTCTGAGGGTTCCGTGATTATTTCTAAACCTTTCACTAGCCTGTTCCCTAGCCCTGAAAGCATTCCAGAACATCAAAACACAGGACCCAGAAGTGGCCCAAACAGTGCAAATACAGGCAACTCATCCCTTCCCTCTTCTGGATGTGGCATGTATATTAATATATAACATTTTAATGTACATATTAAGAGGGAATTAATGTCAGGAACAATAATGACCTACTGTTGACGTGACCATGTTCTTTGTCAACTAAAAGGCCAGGAATTTCTGGCTCTCCATCGCATTGAATGTTTTTTTATTAACCTAGCTGTAGGACTTCATTTTCATCACTATTACATGTTATCCTAGTTTCTCTCTCTCCTTCAATTCTCTCAAGAATCTTGGAGGTCTTGTCTCTGTCATCTCCCTTTCATCTTTAGATTTCAAAAAGCATACTTTCTGTGTCTTTATTCAAGTTGTCAACAGAACATGTGGAAGAGGATGAGACCAAGGGACAAACTCCACCTGCAGGTTTCTTGGCCTGTGAATTGGCACATTGGTGTGTGGTGGCACCACAAGCTTTGAAAACACCTGGCTGTGTGTTTAGCTGCCACATTTCTCCATCGTGCCCCATCTTACCATGAGGGCCTTTGCCAGCTGCTACACTGAAATCAAGACACACTTCACTCTGTGCATTCTCTTTTCTAAGTAGTCTTATATAGTAACAGAATAAAAAAAAGAAAAATAAATGAGGTCTCTTTGGTATAAATTTATTCTTGAACTTATAGTGGCCTTTCATGATCATAGCTTCTCTTTCTAAGTTATTTCCATTAGTTTGCCCTCTTGGAAATACATGACCATAGGAACTACCCTTCCTCCTCAAGATGCCTTCTTCCACTGGCTTCTGTGGTCCCTCACGCCTTGTGTTACATATGGGAGGGTAAATGGTCAATGGGCAAAGCTGTAGGAAGGAGACTTTTCACTGTATACCCATTTGTAATTTTAGATCTTAACATCTTATAAATGGATGACATGTTAAAAATAATTTTTTGGCTGGGCATGATAGCTCATGCCTATAATCCCAGCACTTCAGGAGGCTGACGTAGGAAGATTGCTTGAGCCTAAGAGTTCAAAACCAGTGAGACCCTGTCTCTACAAAAATAAAAATAAAATAAT
>NW_012152840.1:7337236-7338210 GCF_000956105.1 Propithecus coquereli | reverse complement strand
AAAAATAGAGAGAAATTAGAGCTCTTTGAAGAAAAGATTGATTCCATGTTTGGAGCAAAGAAAATACAAGATGAGCCTAGAATAAAAAGCAAACGTCAAAAAGCCAGAAAGTACTCAGAAACGTTGAAGCATGTCGAAAGGCTACAAGAGCCAATTTGTCTAAGGTCCTAATGGCCAGAGCTGGAACAATTTGAACAACAAAATAAATAATGACAGCATTAGATTATAACCCATAAAATAAAATATTCATAAGCACATGTTGATATATTAATAAGTAAATAAATGGTGGAAAAGGAATAACTCTTCCTTACAGAGGAATTCCAATTAATAGAGGAGAAGGAATAAAGGAAATAGAAAATCACTAGTAGCCAAACACCACAGTAACAATTGTTGCAGGCAAAAATTATTCACAGATGCTAAAACTAGTGGGTGAAGGTATGAGAAACAGGATGTTTATATAGTCTCAAAGTATCTCTCCCTTTGTTGGTCACAAAGGGAAAAACAGTAATTCACAGTAGAGAAACCTGATAGACACCACTTGAACCAAGAGATCAAGGTTAATATCACCAGTAATAAGATATGCTGGTATTGTGTGCCTCCTGAGGGGGTGCCTGGAGAAGGACATAACATTACTTCTGAGATATTCTTGCCAAAACAGCAATTATCTCAATTTAATCAAAGAAACACAGACAAAGCCAAACTGGAGGGCATTCAACAAAGTAATTGACCAGTCCTCTTCAGAAGTGTCAGACAATGAAAGACGAAGAAAGAGAAGAACTAAGTTAGTCACCTTCTCGTAACGAAATTCCATGTGACATTCAAGATTAGGTCCTGAATTGGAAAAAGACCATGAATGGAAAAACTAGCAAATTTAAGTAAGGTCTGTTGTTTACTTAATGGTATGGTATCAATGTTAATTTCCTGGTTTTGATCATGGTAGTGTGGCTGTGTAAGATGTTAAACGTAAGGGGGAG
>NW_012152840.1:7334244-7337186 GCF_000956105.1 Propithecus coquereli | reverse complement strand
ATATTCACTCCTAAATTCTGCATACCATCTTTCTATCCTTAGGTAAGGAACATAGAAATCCTTGACATACAGTACTACTTCCTTAGTTTCTAACATAATAAGCCACATCCTGGTGATGAATCCCATAACATAATTTGAAGTTGGGGGATATTGCAGTATGGTTCCAAATGATTATGCCTCTGTGTAAGAGAATGATATTTCCTCACCCCATTGACATCAGGCTTGAACGTGTAACTTACTACTGCCACTGCATCAGCAGAAGTGATGTGTGCCACGTCAAGCAGATGTTTTAAGAGCTGTTGCATGGTCCCACTGTAGCTCTTCTGCATCTGCCACAGACTGGCACATCCCAGATTGGGGCTGCTTCTTTAGCCTGGATCCCAACTGAAGAAGCCACGGTGCATCTACAGTGAACTTATAACACAAATGGGAAATAAGGCTTTGCCGTATAAACCACAGAAAATCAGGGGCTATTTGTCACTAGAGCACAACCTAACAAAAACTGACTAAGATGGTAACAATTTTACATATTTGTTTACTTTAATACCCATGAGACTGTATTTCCTCAAATTGAAATCTAAGCGTCACCCTTAATTTCTCCCCTTTCCCTCACCCTCCACATCTAATCCTTGCAGATCGAGTCTTGCCAACTCCCAGATCTACCCACTTCTTTCTCTCCATCACTGCTGCTTGGTCCAAGCCACCACCATTTCTTA
Organism: Propithecus coquereli; assembly: GCF_000956105.1. NCBI lineage: Eukaryota > Metazoa > Chordata > Mammalia > Primates > Indriidae > Propithecus > Propithecus coquereli. The sequence continues at coordinate 7,336,470 of NW_012152840.1, read as the reverse complement.
TACAAGGAGTCCCTACAGCCTTCTTATCCTATCTAGTCCTTTCTCCACACGGGAGCAAATCGGGACATGGCTCTCACATATTTAGGGCCCTTTGGAGAATTTCTATTAAACTTAGAATAAAACCCAATTTCTTATCAAGAGCCACTAAGGCTCTTGATCTTGCATGATCTTGTCCTACCTATCTTTCTACCTCATCCAGTCCTGAGGCTCCAGTCACACCCAGTTCTCTTTCAAACCCCTTTAACTTTTCAGGCTCTTCCCCTGCCTCAGAGCCTTTTGTAGGTATTTCTTCCTAGGCTCCTTCTCATCACCTGGTCTCAAATGTCACCTACTCCAGGGAACCTTCCTTTACCACCTCATGCAAAGCAGGATCTGGACCTTCTCCCCCTGTCCCAACTCCATTATTCTAGATCTTAGCCCTTCGATTATTTCCTTGGTGGCACTTACCACAATTTGTAACAATTCCATTTGTTTATTTTTTTAAATTTACTCCCTACTAGACTATAAGTTTCATGAGCAAAATAATTATGTCTGAATCTAATACTGCAGCCCTATAGCCTTTAAGGGAGTCTGACAAAGCAGGCACTTAATGTAGTATTTGTTACATAGGCAGTGTGGTCATTTCTTAGACTCTAAGAAGCAATGGTTAATAAAGCCAACATTGTAGCCTTTATCTCAGGGTGGGCCAGTTCCCTTTACTTGTTTACAAACTCTCTAACCTGACCACTGTCACTATCAATGTATCTTCAGCCCCACTGTGAGGACACATGCAACAAATACAGTCAGCACAAATCCTCACCACCACTATTCAAGCTGTTTCAGTTCAATGGATCCTTAAGGGCTCTAAGCACCCTGTGTCTCACATTAGGAGGATGAGTAGCAGCATCTACTTAATACTGAAGAACTGCATTCATTATTTTACTTACACATGTAAATAATGGCTGGAATTCATTGCTTATTATGGACCAGGGACTGTCATAACTTTGTTACATAATACATCATCTCATTTAATCTTCACAACAGCCCTACAACGATATGGCACACCAAGTAATAATGTAGGTTACAGAATCATATTTAGTTGGGCTCAAATGCCAGTCCCCGCTACTCTTGAAAATTCCTTAACCTCTCTATGCTTCCATTTCTTCATCTGTAAAATGGGAGTAATAATGGTAACCACACCTTAGGGTTGGTTGTCTTGAAGATTAAATAAAACAATGCATGTGATGCGCTTGTCTCATTGCCTGGCACATAGAAAGTGTTTCATAAATGTCAGCTACCTCTTCTTAACTTGCTCTTCTGGGGACCATTTTATGCCCTGAAGCATCAAACTATGTGTCCAGCACAGAGAGAGGATGAGTTACCCAGACTGAGTCCCTGCCCTTTAGGAGCACACAATCAGGGACAGCTGGGAGCACAGACTTGGAATTCAGAAGAGGACAGCAAACATGCTCCTCCAAATGGCTGCGATCATTATATGCTCCAAACACAGTAAACTCATGTTCTCATTTCCTTTTCTACCAAAATAGCTAGCTCTGCTCCCTGAAGAGGCCCTGGATTATTATAGTTCCTTAAATGCCCTGAAATTCTCAGGAGAGAAGGAATGTGTTTTTTTAAAGCAAGCACAGCTTGGAGCTAGAAAACAAAAGGTTAAATTCTCTTAAGCTAGGACAATGTAACTCATTTCCTGTTTTTCTCAACTGTCTAGACACAGATCTCATAAGCATTAGCCATGAATCCCACCATCAGGTTAAAAATAGAAGGTTTAAATATGAAATACTGTGGCGGAGGAAAGATTGTAGGTTTCTACCTTTATCCACAAAATGACTACTTTGAAATAGGATTTTTTTGTCTTGCTGTGAGTTTTTCCATAAGTCCCGTGAAGCGGTATTTCAATGGCAGGAACAGAGAACAACTTTTTCCTAAAGAATATATTTGTCCTTCAGTAAATCTAATGCACTCCCCATCCCCGCCCCGGTCCCTCCCAGGTTTTAAAAGCTACTTGAAGATGCAGCATATGGCAGCTACTCTTAATAAAAAATGCGGTCACAATTACTTGAAATATTTCAGGTTATTGCATAGACCAACATTTAGCCTCATACATTTGTGCAACAGAAAATGCATATAGATTCGACATGCTTACTTTTCTTCTTCTATCTTCTGCCTCCGTAAAGTTGTTGGATAAATATTTTGTTTTGAACATATAATTTTTCCAGAAAACACATTTTT
>NW_012152840.1:7320108-7321659 GCF_000956105.1 Propithecus coquereli | reverse complement strand
AGAGCAGGATGGGCCCTTAACCCAATATGACTGATGTCCTTATAAGAGGGAAAAACCAAAACTGGGTGAGGGATATATGGGAACTCTGCAACTTTTCTGTAAATCCAAAATATTCCAAAGTAAAAACTTTATATAAAACAAATGGGATCTACATTTATGGAGTTAGAACTATATACAGGCCGATAGACAGTTAAACATAAATAATTTGTTTACAACAATTAATGTTGTGACTGGATTTCTTATATAAACCTGATACACCTCTCATTATATTGAAAACCCTTCATCATGCAGAGCTAAGAGAAGCTGTGTTGAGAAAATAGTCAGTACAAAAGAGACTCCAACTCACACATGCATCCACACTTCATCAGGAAGAAATAAAACACCTAGCCAAATAACTTCAAAACAAAGCAGTATGTTAATTCACACAGAATTGCCACTGTCAACTCAAATGAGGGTGCTATTGTATATCTCCTCTGTTAGTGAGTGGCTTGCAAAAGAATACCACACTTCTTTTTACCCTATTTTCTGTCTCTTAAATGGAGCACTTAGGTAATTGAAGAAGTGACAGAAACTTTGGTTTCACCCAGAGAGTGGGGAACAATCTCTGGACAGACATCGAGAAACAGCCCTGCTGAGAGCCGCTTCAGGTGGGACATTGACCCCTTCAGACACCTGGCTACAACCCTCAGCCTTTAAGGCCTCCACCCTTTTATTCTCCAGTTACAAAAATGTGTACATCTCATCAGGTGTTAGCCCTTAGCAAAGAAAGGTGAACACACAGGGACCAAGGATGCCACAGTAAGAACAAGTCACATGAGTCCTGGAGGGAATGGACAGCACCTCATAGTCCCTTATGCCTTGTCTTAGTCTGTCCAGGCTGCCATAACAAAATACCATCAACTGGGCTGCAGCTTAACCAACAGAAATTTATTATCACAGTTCTGAAGACTAGAAAGTCCAAGATCAAGGTCCAGCAGGGTTCAGTTCCTGGTAAGGGCCCTCTTCCCCGCTGGTAGAGAGCTACCTTCTTACTGTGTCCTCACATGGCAGAGAAAGAAAGAACAAGTTTTCTGTGTCTTTTCTTATAAGGTCACTGATCCCACCATGAGGATTACAGGTTCATGACCTCATCTATACTTAATTACCTCCCAAAGGCCCCACCTCAAAATACTATCGGATTGGGGGTTAAGGCTTCAACATATGAATTTTGGGGGACACAAACATTTAGTCCATAACATGCCTCTCCGAACTTCTAGTAGAGGGAGGGAAAGCAATACATTTTTGTTGATGCTGCTAACAGAAGATGAAATTTTACATGGAAACACATATAGCAGAGTCCTGTCTCCTATACATACCTATATTGCCTTGGCTGGTTAGGGCCCAGAACATGGTAAACACTTGATAATCACTTGTTGATGAATTATAATAATTATTTGTCAATGAACTCCTGCCCTTTGGCATTGATGGCATCTTAAGAAAAGGTTTTACTATGTCCCTATCTAATAATCTCAAAGTTTTATTCACATTTTTGTGTTTTTATTTTGACCTCTC
>NW_012152840.1:7317704-7320058 GCF_000956105.1 Propithecus coquereli | reverse complement strand
TCTTTAAACTTTCACTTTCTGACTCTTTACAATGTACCAAGAGCTATGCTGGGAGCTTGGGTGTGTTCTTTCCTTTAACCTTCACAATCTGAGGACATAAAGCTAAGTAACATGAACAGGGTGATATTTCTAATAAGTGGCAGGGCTATGATGTCAACTTTTATTGTAACCTAGCAGAGAAGATGAAAGTAAATTACTTACTGCTTGAAAGAGACCAAATAGCAAACTAAAATTATGAGGCAGTGCTGAATATCTGTGCTACATTATTTCAGTTTCTTGCTCATTTGTCTAAGACTTCAAGGCATGTCAACAATACAGAAATTCGAGAAAATATAAATTAACTAATGCCTTAGGAGAGTAATGTAGCCCCCCTTTACTTTCTGAAAATTTTTCTACAAAAATCCCTCAGGGTTGCATGCCTTGGAAGATTTTCCCAAGCACTTTCTCACACAGTGTTTTTATTTAATACACACAAGCACCAAATGAGATAGGTCTCATTTGCCCCAATTTTACAAAAAAAGAAAAGTAACTCTTAAGGTGATTGAAAGAATTCCCACTGCACACCTTCCCATCCTCTCAGTTAACAACAGACATTTTTGTCCATTGAAATAAGGTAAACTAATATCCAGGGCATCCTTAAATGAGAAAATAAGTTATGAAAGGAAAAGAGTGGTAGAGGACATAGTACAGGCAGATGAGAAGAAGAAAGACACTTTCATTAATGGTTAAGAACATGCATGTAAACTCAGCTCAGCCACTTTCTAACTGTGATCTGGGCAAGTTACTCTCTCTGCCTGTTTCACCTCAACAGGAAAAAGGAAAGTTTCAATAAGTGTAATGGGTTGAATGGTGCCCGCACCCCCCACCTCCAAAAAAATGTATATCTACCCAGAACCTCAGAATGCAACCTTATTTGGAAATTGAGTCTTTGGGAATGTAATTTTTAACCCAGTAAAGACATACTGGATTAAAGCAGGCCCTAAATCCAATGACAGTTGTCCTTATAAAAAGAGGGGACACACAGAGACACGGAGAGGAGGCCAGGTAAAATGGAGACAGAGATTGTAGTGGGCCAGCTGTGAGCCAAAGGAACAGCAGGGCTGCTAGGAACCACCAGCAGCTAGGAAGAAGCAAGGAAGGATTCTTCCCTGGAGACTTGAGAGTGAACACAGCCCTGCTGACACCTTGATTTTAGACTTTGAGCTTCCAGAACGATGAGACAATAAATTTCTGTTGTTTTAAGCCATCACGTTTGTGGCAATTTGTTATGGCAACCCTAGGAAACAAACAGAGTAAGCAAGATAGGAGGCAATGTATGTAAAGAGACTAGGAGAGGGAAATTAGCAATGTATGAGCCATTTCACCCACTCTGCTTTAGTAAGAAGGAAGGGCAAAGGAGGTCGGTGTTGATTACATATTTCTTAGCTTTGGGTATTTTTTAGCACTGTTTGGCACACTCGCTGCCTTTTTCCCCCACCCACAACTACCCTGAGTCACTGCCCAGCTATGAGCAGCTCTAAAATTCTGGAAAATAGCCTCTGCTGTCACGGAGGGGCAGGGTTGGGATAAGACCCCTATCGAATAGTAACAGTACAGAGCAGTAAATGTAGATTTGAATTGATCCTTCTATCTCATCATCTAAAAAATGTCCTCTAGGCATGATTGTTGCTTTTATGGGTTGAATTGTGTTTCCCAGAAAGATATTTTGAAGTGTGATGGTTAATTTTATGTGTCAGCTTGACTGGGTCATGGGGTGCCCAGATATTTGGTCAAACAGTATCCTGGGTGTTCCTGTGAAGGTGTTTTTGGATGAGACTAACATTTAAATTGGTAGAATGAGTAAAGCAGATTGCCCTCCCTAATGTGGGTGACCTCATCCAATCAGGTTGAAGGTCTAAAAAGAACAAAAGGTTGACTCTCCCATGAGTAAGAGGGAGTTTCTCCTTCCTGACTGCCTTCAACTGGGACATTGGTTTTTTCCTGCCTTTGGACTCGAACTGAAATATCAATCCTTTTTTGGTCTCAATCCGCAGGCTTTCACACTGAAACTACACCATTAGCTCTCCTAGATCTCAGGCCTTTGGACCAGACTGGAACTAAACCATCAGCTCAGGCAGGGTGCAGTGGCTCACGCCTGTAATCCTAGCACTCTGGGAGGCTGAGGCAGGAGGATTGCTTGAGCTCAGGAGTTCAAGACCAAGCTGAGCAATAGTGAGACCCTGTCTCTACTAAAAATAGAAAAAATTAGCCCGGCATGGTGGCAGGTACCTGTAGTCCCAGCTACTTGGGAGGCTGAGGCAGGAGGATTGCTTGAGCCCAGGAGTTTGAGGTTGCTGTGAGCTAGGCTGATGCCA
>NW_012152840.1:7312363-7314368 GCF_000956105.1 Propithecus coquereli | reverse complement strand
TTAAATAAATAAAAATTTGAATTTATTGATGTGGGGGGGAAGTATATTTTCTAGCCCACTGCCTTCTCTGGGGCCTGTGCCAGGATCCTTATCGTCTGCGGCTCTGTCCCACCTTATCTCCTGACATCATGGCCATGTCCTTGCTCCTGGCCTCTTGCTTCATTTGTTTACCTCTCACTCACAGCCCTTAAACCTGTCTCATATTCACTGCTCGTTGGCCCTCCTCACCTCTCCCTTTCTTCCTTGCCCACAATTCTACAGGATTTTGTCTGCTTCCTACTAGTTCAAGGAACCTTCTGGAAGCTGGATATGAATAGCCAGCAATTAATTTACGAAATCAGACCCTCAGCAACACTCTATATTTAAGATATTAATGCCAAGCTTAAAAAGATTGATAAAATATTTAATATATCGCTTCTTGGCCTTTGGGCTGAGATCAAGTGTAGAGATTGATAAAATGCTTAATGAAAAAATTATCATATTATGAAAACACTGTAAAAATTATTCCAAACATCAAAATAAACCCCATTATATTAACAATCTTGTGATATTATCATGTGCCATTGAATATGTGATAAAACATTTGTACACTATCTGGTGGGAATGTAAACTGGCACAAACTTTTAGAAAAACAATTTGGCAATATGTTTCGAAACCATAAAAATGTCTATGCCCTTCAACCTATTAATACCATTCCCAGGAGTTTACTCTAAGGAAATTATACCATAAAAAAAAAAAAGAGGCTTATATATAGAAGATGTTTATTTCCAAGTTATTTATGTAACTGATATGTTGACATAATCAAAACACAACTTTGTTTTTCTCCCATCATGCCTTTAAAATGTATTCAGTTTTTTAGAGGAAGTGCACCAGTAAGAGGAAAGGAGCTTGTCCTTGACGCTAGGTGAAAGAAACTGCAGGCCTCTGCCTTCTGTGGTCACTTTCAGATAATGACAGTCTGATGGTCACACCAAGTCACAAACATAGTCGTAATAGAGTAATCCAATGAATTAGCTCATTATATTAATCAACAATTTAGTTTTCTTCCAAAAGATTTCTCCCCTTCTCAGCGAAAGCTGGCAATTCCCAGGGAAGTGAGGGACAGTCAGGGTGCACATGTAGTCAGTGTCTTCTGTCCTCCATCGTTGCCTCATAAGCCTCCTCCACTCACTAGCTGCTATTTTGGATCCCACGGCCAAATAGACAGAAGGCAAAGAGGTAAGTGGTTATGTCTGGAGCTACTTTAATTGGCTTCTGACTGGCACTGTTTTAAGCTGACTTCCTGCTCACTAGGCTTGGCAGCTGTATGAAGCTGTCTCTCACTTGGGGCACTATTCATAGGCTCTTTGAAGATTTCTATCTCTGGGGGCCTGTCCAGTTTTAATTCTCAGGACAAGGGAGAAGCATTCCATTCTAGCTGCCATTGGCCCCTCAGCCCCTGGTTCTCTGGCAATCCTCTCCATTCAGACTTCACTGTTTGGCTTCCTCTCATCCTTCCACAAGGTCCTCTTGGGCAAAACTTAAGATGACTCTTGCCCAAAATGTATAAACCAACCATGTATGGGCATACAATAGACTACTACTCTATGATATAGGAAAAGAATGAACTGTTGATACACACAACAACATGGATGGAACACAAAGATGTTACACTGAGCGAATAAAGTCGATCTCAAAAGGTTATATACTGTATGATCCCATTTATAGAATACTCTTACAATGACAAAATTCTAGTGATGGAGAACAGGTCAGTGGTTTTCAGAGCTTAGGGTTGGTAGGAAGGTTTGACTATCAAGCTATAGTATGAAGGAGTTTCTTTGTAGTGATCGAAGCTGGTGATAATGTCCTGGTTGTGGTGGTAATTACAAAAATCTCCATATGTGATAAGATTTCATAGTATTATACACACACACACACACACACAAGAGCATGTCAAAACTCATGAAAATCAAGTAAGGTTTTTATATAGTTCACAGTATTGTACCAATGTCAGTGTCAATTTTCT
>NW_012152840.1:7290504-7308388 GCF_000956105.1 Propithecus coquereli | reverse complement strand
TGTCCAAAAAAAAAAAAACAAAGAAAGAAAGAAAATGTACTATGCTTATATAAGATGTTATCATTACGGAAAGCCAGATGAACTCCATTTTATTTTTGCAACTCCTTCTGAGTCTTAAATTACTTCACAATTAAACATTTTTAAAAATGGCTCTGGCCCAGTACTGTTTCTCCCATGGGGCCCACATTTGAGACCCAGAAAATACCCTCTCATCCTCTGCCCCAACAAACCCTGGGAGCGCAGGACCAAACCCAGCCCCCTGTGTCCTGCTGCCACTCTAGCCACTTCTGTTTGCACCCAACTGTAGGAGATATATTCCAAGTTCAATGGTGAAGGCGGTAGCACCCCTGGGCCCTTCACCCTGCAGAGGGAGGGAGGAGTCTCAGCATGGCAATGCTCTCTCCAGTGGCATCTCTGCACCTTTCCTCCTCTTCACCCCACTCTGAACACTTGTAAAATATATTCGGTCTGAGTGATTACTGTCCAAGATTAGGCACAGGTTCATGAGCATTTCCCTGGTGTAGCGGATGCTGTGGTCCCTGCCCAGATCTCCCCTTCAGGACTGAGGCCCTCATTCCTACTTCAGGTCTTTCTGAAAATTGCTGTAAGCTGAAGAGAACTACCAAGGTCATGTCCCCTTCCCAGGGGCAACCTGCATCCAGTGACTGGTCCCTGTAGGAGTATAAAGACCTGGCCTCCTTAGCTTAATAGGGGACAACTCTGCAAGACCATCCTAGCTCCAGAACGCCCTGGAGATGAGCTGAGGCCTTTGCAGTACCTGTATTGCGGTCCCACACCTCCTCTGTCTCATCCTACTGCCTTTATTCTCCCTCATGTATTGATGATCCCAAAACACTCCCAGAATAAACCTCCTGTACACAAATCTCCAGCAAGAGTCTTTTTCAAGGAACATGACCTGTGACACTTGTTGAGTCTCATATACAACGGTCAATCCTCACACTCACTTTGGATTCTGGTATCTGTTGAATTAGTGCCTGAGTTAACACTGAGAAAGGGAAAGTCCCACTTAACACTGTGTTATACTTTTAACAGGAACAAACAATAATGATTGAAGAGAAATTTATTAATAAATCATGGCAAATCAGCTTCATGGGATATTAAATAAGCAGCAAAAATTGTAAACATTTTGGGCCGGGGACAGTGGCTCGCAACTGTAATCCTAGCACTCTGGGAGGCTGAAGCAGGAGGATCACTTTGGCTCAGGAGTTAGAGACCAGCCTGAGCAACAGTGACACCCTGTCTCTACAAAAAATACAAAAATTAGCCACACGTGGTGGCACGTGCCTGCAGTCCCAGCTACTTGGGAGGCCAAGGGAGGAGGATCACTTGAGCCCAGGAATTTGAGGTTACAGTGAGCTATGATGACACCACTGAGCTCTAACTAGGTGACAGAGCCAGAGTCTGTCTCTAAAAAAAAAAAAAAATTATAAACATTCTGTAACAAAATATTCCAGAAGAGAGACTAAGTTCTAATATTGAGAGAATACAAATTATTTCTGAGTTAAAGCAAAAAAAATCAATAAAGGACTTCCTGGGGATATTTGGAGAAGTTTGTAGACTACATATTAGACAATATTGTTGCATCAATGTTAAATTTCTTGGACATAATAATATGATTAGGTAGAAGAATGCCTTTGTTCTTAGGAAATCCTGCTGAAGTACTCATAAATGAAGTATCATGATGTCAGCAACTTGCTTTCAAATTGTTCAGCCAAAAAAGTATATGTTTACATGAGCAAGCAAGAGAGAGGGGCAGAGAGAGAGAGAGAGAGAGAGATCCTCCCTGCAAAGAGCAAGAATACTCCTTGCAGTGATCTTACTCCCATTCCTGTACTACATGCTCCCCCTGGTGTACCAAGAGGGCAGAATGTATTCATCAAAATGTATTTCGAAACTTCCCTTCATAGTGGTAAAATAAGACCCCAAGACCTTTAGAGAAGGTGATCAAAGAGTCATACTTTTTAATTTATTCTCTCCCAAGTCCTAACCAATAGTGTTGTTCCTGTTCCCCGATTTGCTCTCTATGGTCGTCAAAATCAGAGTTTCAGTTCTGGTGAAGCGGGGCATGGTTGCGGAAGGAGTGGGATGTGGGTACCTGTAGCCTTGCCTGTGAAGGGCACAGACTTCAGAATCAAATAGCCCCAAGCTGAATCCCACTTTGACCACCTACTAGCTAGGTGACTCCTTTGTTTGTTTGTTTGTTTTTCCTTTTTTTTTTTAGTACCCAGAGAGAGAGATGGGTGACCCCTTTGAGCATCAGCTTCCTCCTCTGCAAAGTGGGGATAATCCCCTAGAGTATCTGATTTGTAGACTTTATTCTTTGGTGAGAATTCATCCAATGTTCTTTCTACAAATTTAACTAATCTCATGTTAAAAACAAAAAATAAATTAAAAAAAAAAATCTTCCGTTCAGGGATACATACGCTGAAAAGTATTTTTTTTCAATAGATTTCCCTTTCTCACACATGATTTCCAAGAAAATTGACTTTTCAAGTTCTCCTCTAATTTTTCTGCTCACCCGTGGGCCTCCGGAGTCTTCTGGTTCTGACATTCTAACCATGGCCTCCTCCAAGGCAAATCACTCCTATGTCAGGATGCCTGCTGCCTCTCTCTCTCTTCCACACTTCAATTCCATGTCCCCAACTGCAGCCTCTCTCCTCCCACACTCTTCCTTTTGCTCTATCTCCCTTCTATCTCGCCTCCTTTCAACAAATCCTTGAGTATCTACTCTCTGGAAGGCACAGTTCTTGTTGGTCTTGGGCATACAAAATGGTCAAGGCCATAGTTCTTGCCTTTTATGAGTTCATGGTCAATAGGCCAGACTCTAAGAGGAAAGCCAGGCAAGTAAAAGGACGTAGCGTGCATTATAGCAGATACTAAGGATGGTGGAGCAGAAAATAACATCAGGCTGGGGCTAAGCAAACCTGGGTTCACATGCTAGATTTTCTATATACTGGTTATGTGAGCTTGAACAAGTGAAATAACCTGTCTAGGCCTAGATATTATCACCTGTAAACTGCCTTCAGTTGGGTTCCCCAAAGCAGACCTCGAGACAGGAACTTGGGTACTATTCGTATGACTTCAAGAGACCATCCTGGGAATGGGAAAGTGAGTCAGGGAACAGGGAATGAGGAAGCCAGCCAGGTTACTGAGCAGGTGCCAAGTGGGTCTGCTGTTGTGGGCAGTTGGGGATCAACCCTCCTGGGGACCCCTGGAGGTGGTGTAGCACCTAGCTCAGAGGGGTAGCCTCCAAGGAGCAAGCAAGTGAACCCGTTTTACCCACCCACTCCCACCTCTCAGGGCTGAAGGCTGCTCCGGGGTATGTTAACTCCACCATGCTTTCCACCTGCCCAAGCCAGGACCAAGCATGTTAGGTCACTTAGGTAAGGAAGGGTAAGAAGGGGGAATAATGGGGAGGGAGGAGATTGACAGCATCTGCTACACCACCTGGAAGAACTGATTTGGGACCAAATGAGAGAGAGACTCCAGAAGCCCTGAGCAGAGTACCTGGCAGAAGCGTGAAATGCACCTGAGCATAAAAGTTGGATGGTATGCCTCCTAGACCCACCCCCAAATAGTAGAGCATGTCATTCTCTCCTTGCTTCCTTTGTAACCTTCAACCAGTACGAATTCTACCAAATCCTCAAAATATTAATCAAACCTCCCAGATCCATCCTTCCCCCCATTCCCACTCCTGACCCCCCACCTCTGAGTGCAGAGGACCCCCAGTTGGTCTCCACTGTACCCTCTGCCAACCCCAACTTATCCACCATAGTCAAAGGACACTCTGCAAAATGCTGGTCTTCTCACATCTCACATTTAAGAGCTTACCATGACCCCTTTTTTCCTACAAGATTAAGACCTAAATTTCATCTCGTGGTTTGAGTCCATCCAGTCGTAAACACATCCCACGTGCCAAAGACAGGCCACTCCATCCTACCCTAGGCTCTCACTTCTACGATCCACCCTACTCCTCAAACCCAAGACCAGCATGAGAAGCAATGCCCTCATTTTTGCTTTTGGATTTATTCCAAGGTGACTGGATCTTCATTTTTTAAATGTAGTAATTCTGGAATCAGATGCAGGCTCAAATCGTGTTCCTCTATATATTAACTATGCTACTTTGGGCAAGTTGCCCACACCCATTTCCTTATCTGAAAAGTACGGACAGTACTAACTCCTACTTCATAAGGTTATCGTATGGACTAATAGTTTTATACCCAATAAGTAGCTTTGAGCAATGCCTTGCACAAAATGAATACCTAATAAATGTCAGCTATCATTACGGGTTTTCTCAAGGTGCTATTTTAAGATTTTTCAAAGAAATCAAGAGATACCTGCTGTGAAACAATAAGAATCATATATATTGGGGTCTCTACCCCAGAGCGCCCTAAAATCCTTGTAATTTCCTGAGCAATAGGGGAGCTAGGAGACTCTTTTGTTCTAATCATCTTATCTCTGCCCCAGGTGCCTGAGACAGAGCTCCCAAAACCTTTGTAATTTCCCTCAGTAATAGTAACATGCAGCACAGAGCTCTGAAATCCCTCAGAATTTCCTGGGTGATAGAAGAGTCTTTTGTTCTAATGAGGTGACTCTTGATGGGCTCCTGAATGGGGCCTGGTCACCAGAAAGATCAAGCCATGATTAGAGCTTGGAGCTTTCAGCCATACCTCGACCTTCTCCAAAGATGGGGAGAGGCCGGAAATGGAGTTAATAATCAATCATGCCTACATGATGAAGCCTCAGTAAAAATCCTTAAACTATGGGGTGCAGAGAGCTTTTGAGTTGGTGAACACATCCACGAGCCAGGAGGGTGGCGCACCCCAACTCCACGGGGACAGAAGCTCCTGTGCTGGGGACCCTTCCAAACCTCACCCTATGTATCTATTCATCTTGTTCATCTGTACCCTTCATCAAATCCTTTATTAATATAATAAATTGGTAAATGTTATGTGTTTCCCTGAGTTCTGTGAGCCAACCTGGCAAATTAATCAAACTAGAGGAGGGAGTCACGGCAGCCCCAATTCATGGCAGGTCAGACAGAAGTATAGGTGACAACCTACTACTTTCAACTAATATCTCAAGTGGGAGGCAGTCTTACAGGACTGAGCTCTTAACCTTGGCGTCTGACTCTCACTGCAAGCAGACAGTAGGATTGAATTGAAGTCTAGGACGCCCAGCTGGTATCACTGGAGAAGCGATTGCTGTGTGCGAAAAAACCCCACACATCTGGTGCCAGAAGTGAAGCATTGTTGACTGTTGAGCATGAGAGATAGGAAACACAGCTGGTTTTTCCTGTCTCGCACTCCTGCTACAAAGGTTCTCTCTTTGCATGAGCTGACAGGCTTCCTGAGCACCCCTGCCCCCAAATCGCAGCTCAAAGCCACATATGGTACAGCAGTACACCCTGCCCAGCACGCACACAGCTACTTAGCTGTGTAAAGGTTTCTTCTTGACACAATTTAAAGGTCTCACTTTTACTTATAGCAGCCAAGTCAAAGGGTTAGAATTGTTGAACAAACAGGCTAAGAGCTGTATAATATTATAGAAAAATAATTTTTCTTGCCTTTTTCTGCTGTTGTTGGTCAATGAAACTTTAACCACAGAGAGCATCTGAAGCTATACCTGTTAAAAGTTGTGTTTGTTAAAAAATAAAAACAAAAAACATGTGTGGATACATGTATAACTGAAGGAAGGTGTGGTTTATTTGGGTTTTTATTTTAATTCTACTCTTAATAAGTAATATATTCACAGGGCTCACAACTCTTAAAAACATAAAGGATATACAAGGAAATTTCCCTCCCTCCTTTGCCCCAGACACCCAGTTTTCTCCTCCTGAGGTAACCGATACTACCAGTTCCTTTTGGATATTGGATATTCTTTTAGATATTTTGCACAAATATAAGCAAATATACATTCATTTTTATCTTTTAATATACATTTTCACTTGCCTTTTAAAGTTAATTTTATTAAACATTTAATACATGCAAAGAATATTATATCATAAGTTTAAAATTTAAAAAACCACTCAGCTTAAGAAACATAAAACATCCTCATATATTTTCTGCTCCAGCTACATCATAATTTCATCAGTTCCCAGTTGATAAGCCTACAGGTGGTTTCCAATCTTCCATTGCTATGTACAAGGCTACAATGAATAACCTTGTGTATCCACCATTTTACACGAATGCAGTATATCTCAAAGATAAATTCCTAGAGGAGAAATTACTAAGTCAAAGGAAATGGTCATAGGTCATTTTTATAGATAAAGATCTGGATTGCCCTCCATAGAGGTTGAACCAAATTGATTGGTTTGTTGTTTTTTGTTTTTTTTTTTTTCAGACAGTCTCGCTCTATCGCCTAGGCTAGAGTGCCGTGGTGTCAGCCTAGCTCACAGCAACCTCAGACTCCTGGGCTCAAGTGATCCTCCTGCCTCAGCCTCCCAAGTAGCTGGGACTACAGGCGAGTGCCACCATACCTGGCTCTTTTTTTTTTTTTTCTATTTTTAGTTGCTCGGCTCATTTTTTCTATTTTTAGTAGAGACGGGGTCTCGCTGTTGCTCAGGCTGGTCTCAAACTCCTGACCTCAAGCAATCCTCCCACCTCCGCCTCCCAGTGCTAGGATTACTGGCGTGAGCCACCATGCCAAGCCTGATTTGTTTGTTTTTAAAAGTTTCCAAGACGCCTAGAAGGCGTAAACAGCAAAGTCATTTAAGTGATAGAGCTAAGAAGACAGGAAAATAAAAGAATCATTTTTAAATGACATTTTTTTTAAAGAAAGCATTAACTATCTTTTTTTTCCTGAGGCAATCATGTAAAAGAACTCCTGACTTTTCCTTCAATACTTGGTGAAGAGCCCAAATACCTACTTTATTCTGGTTTAATTCCTGTAAGGATTAATATTGCTCAGAACTGACAGAAATAATTACTTCACACAATGAGGTAATTATGAAATCAAGTTCAGCAACACTTTTTGTGACTTTGTTTACTAAAAATGCCTGTTGCCTTAGATATTTAAGATACGCATCTCAGGTTCCAAGTTTTGAAACAAAAATCCCTGCAATATATGTTTTCTCCATATTCAAAAGCATCAGGAACAAGCAGGATGATCACTAACAAAGCATTTATCTGGAAATACAAGCGTTGTCGGATTATAAGAACTTTTGAAATGGAACATCGCGGCCACTGGGCTTTGGCATTGGAAATGCACAGAACTAAATATCACACCCCTTGGTAAGGCCACCACCTTGAGTCCTACTTGTCATATGGGATCAAGTTAAAAAGATGTTCTTGGTGAGGCACGGCAGTTCACTCCTGTAATCCCAGCACTTTGGGAGGCTGAGGTGGGAGGATCGCTTGAGCCCAGGAGTTCAAGGCTTCAGTGAGCTGTGATCATGCCACTGCACCCTAACCTGGGTGACAGAGTGAAACCCTGTCTCAAAATAAGAAAAAGTTCTTAAAATCTAGAGGTACAAGAAAATCAAAAATTCTACTATTATTCCCCAACCAAACCAGATACCTCAATTAAGGGTAGTAGCACATTTTAGAACCAAACATGAATAGGCTGATATAGTTCTTGACCTCTCTTGCCACCTTCCATAATTAGCTACACTGGTATTCACGCACTTTAATAAAAACAGCCTAATTACACTTAAAATTAGCAATATACCTAAATCCATATTTCACGATGTATGGTCCCAAGAATGCCCAAAGCGGACTTACAGGTGGGGAAGCGGGGGTGGGTCTGGCTATTAGAATGCTGATTTCTGGGCCCTGGAGTTTGAGAATACTGGTAACACGTGGTTGCTCACTACAGGTCCTCACTGCAAAGGCAGCACTGAGGAACCGGGGAGATGATGAGATGACCCCTCTGTGTAAGTCATTCAATTCTTTCCCAGCACCCTGGGTGTTCACACTGTGGGCCCACGAACCAAGCGGCTATGGCAGCAGGGATGGAGGTGTGCATGGGCTCGATGACCATCCTTCCCTTACCAAAGTTATAGCTGCCATCTCTGTTGAAGCCGTAAGTGGAGACCAAGGCTGAGCTATGGCACCTTCCTATGTAGAAGAGCGGTGACTTTTCCCCTCCCTTGAATATACACTTATTTTGCACGTGGATTTCCTTTTCCTGATCACCATGCTCCTGCCAGCAACTTACCAGCTAACTGAATGCCTTATCGACTGCCATAGTATCTGTCAGCAACATTGCTTCTGATCACAAATCCATTTACAGCAAAACAACTGAGTCAGTGTGCAGGTCCCCTTAACCCAGAAGTAGCTGATCTTCTGGATGGCAGAATGGATGGCCCATTGGAGCCTGAGGTTGGCATCCACTGGGAGACACCACCTGGTGATGCTGGAGTTCTGTCCTATAGGATGCAGCAGATGCCCTGAACCAGTCACAGTGCTGCCAGAGTTCACAGGTCTGGGCAGGTCTGTAGTAGAGTGAGTGCCTCTCCAGCTACTATACCTATGACCCTCTCTCCAAATGTTTGTTTCCCATCTCCGTGACTTTGAATCAAATCCCCTGTGGATTCACAGAGTGAGAGTAATGTCTGTTATCTGCAAATGAAGCCTGACTGGTATGCTTACTGAATCAGAATCTCTAGGGAGGAGTCTGAACATCTGCCTTGTTAACAAACTCTCCCCTGAATCTTGGGCTCACCAAGTTTGAAATTCACTGAGAAAGATTCTTTGCAGTAACTACAAGGTAAGTTACTTCAGGTGGATAGCTGTGAAGGACCCTTCACCAGGCCATGGTAAAGCTCAGTGATCCACTCCTGCCCTGCAATAGAGAGCACTTTTCTAGTGAGCTGGGAACTGGGTAACATGGATGGCAGCCAGGCCCTGGAGCAGGAACACCTAAATTCAAATCCTGTTTCTGCCACTCACCAACACTATGGCTTTGGGTAAGTCACTTTTCCTCATTGTGCCTTGGTTTCCTAATCTATAACATGAGGAGAGTAATAGTATCTACCTTATGTTGTCGTTTTGAGGATTAAATGAGTTCATACACATAAAGAGCTTAGAAGGGCTATCCACTACATATTAGGCATGAAATAAGTATTAGCTATTTAAAACGGTTTACCTTTCAGAGTATGAAACATTCTTTCTCTCTCTCTCTCTCTCTCTTTCTCACACACACACACACACACACAGTCTCATTTGAACCTCAAAATAACTCTTTCTTAGGCGAGGCAACCAAGGCCCAGAGAGGTTAAGTGACTTCCCCAAGGTCACACACTGTGTGACGAGCAAATGCAAAACTGTAATGAAAACCATGGACTTAAAGCTTATTTTTCTTGTATTCTGAGTGCAGAGATATGATCTCCTCAGCATCTGGCCCCCATCTGGCCTCAAGAAGATCACACACAGCTCTGCATCCTGTGGGCCTTGAATGACAGTGACTCATGTATCACCTATAGCTGCAGGAACAGTGTGTGCCAGAACAGTGTGACTACTAACATTTTGCCCCTCAATTTCTTTCCAATGTTCTTCCCAGAAATTGCTCTAAAACTCCAGATCCCCATGGAAACCTGAGGAAAGACTGCCTATTGACTGTAAGTGAAATTTCGCTACGATTGCTCCCTTGATAACAAATTATTAAAAGCCTGTCCCCAACAGATGCCTGCTATAGCTCATGGCCAAAGCCATATTCTCCTTGGACCGAGAGGGTAAAAGAGATAGTTCATTCTCTGGTGCTAGGCTGCACGGTCGGCTTAGAGGAAGGAGAAACGTGTACTATGAGCTCCTAGTCTCGATCTCAGACAAGACAAGGTGCTTTCCGTCTGCGTTTGTGACAAGAGGCTGCAATGAGATGCCTGCCAAGAATGGGAGAGTAAAACTAATTAAATCAACTCATGGTGTTCTTTGCTCCCCACAGAAGTCATCTGTAATGTCCTTTCCGGACCAAAATGTGGAAGAGTAGCGCCTGGGCTTAAGGCTTGAGGGACTGAAAAAGAAACCTGCTTGAAAAAAGACAGGTTAATCTAAAAAAGGAACAGAATCTGGTCAAAGGGAAGAAATCAAAGAGTAAAGATTAAGCAGTACTTTTCCAGCATTACCTAGAGATCCAGTGCAGCGGGGAACTTGATGTTCCAGATCCCTTTGGTGACAGGAACTGTTCCTTCATTGAACATCCGAGGACTATGCTGAGTACCTACTCCGACGTGTCAGACACTATACTAGGCACGACATTAGAGGGGAGAATAGGGCAGAGCGGACTCATGTGCTAGTGAAGGGAGATAGAAAACAGACTTTCAAACAAATAAACGTGCAATATAATTTCAGTTAGTGAGAACTGCTATGAAGAAAAATAGGGTAAGGTGATGTTGACCGGGGGCAGTCAGCGTTAGGTAAGTCATCGGGGAAGGACTCGGAGCTGAGACCTAAATGAGCCAGCAGAAGCTATAGGACAGAAGGATCAAATCGGGGAAGATAGAGCGTGAGGTCCCTGAAGAAGGAATGAGCTTGTCCTACTCAGCAGCAAACCTAATGGGGGAGGCAGGATGGGTTCTGGGCCGGGAGTGGCGGAGCTGAAATCAGAGGCAGCCACAGGCCAGGCCACGCAGGGCGTGAGGGCCACAGTACACAGTAGATTGTAGCTTACAGGCATGTTGAAGCCATTGTAAAGCAGTAGGTGGTGGCTGTTGTTTTAAAACAGGGATGAGATGGTCTCATTTGTATTTGTAAAAGATCACTTTGGCTGCTTTGTGGAGAAAACATTGCAAAATGGGAAGAGGACAAGGATAAAAACAAGTTCTTAGGGATGGTGGCTGAGGGTCCATGACCTGGGCGCAATACCCCTGAAGGTTACCCAGCAGCTTTCTTTCCTCTCTGGCAATGCTGAAGAAGGATTGAGCGAACCAAGGGATGGATCTAGCCAAAGGCGGTGTCCCGCAGAGCAGGAAATGAGCAGCATTCACCCCGTGCAAGAGCCAGAGGACCCGGAGGAAGTGTCTTTGATGTCACCAGAGGTTTCCTTGGAGGACTAGACATGGTTAATTCGTTCCTCATAAAGGAAGAATTGGATGAGGACTAGGCAAACAGGAGTCTCCCTTGACCCACATCGCCCTGTGGTACTGCTGCCTTCTCTGCTCCCTTTACCAAACCAGTCAACTTCCTTCCTCCTGTCCTCTGCTGAACCCGCTTCCATTAGGCTCTCACCCCCATCACTCCACTGCAATTGCCATCACTCCCCACGCTGCCAAAGCTGATGGCCATCTCTGTCCTCAGCTTACTTAACTGATCAGAGCATTTGACGTGGCTAATCCTTCTCTCCTTTTTGAATCACTGTCTCTTCTGGGCCTTGTTTTCTTTTCCTCCTTCATTGGGCATTCCCTCTGCCCCCTTTACTGGTGACTCCCTATCTCCTGACCTCTAAATATAAAAGCTCCCAAGGCTGGGTCCATGGACCTCTTCTCTATCTATGCTCATGCTCAGTGATCTGACAGAGTCCTGTGCCTTTAAATACCATCTAGTCTCCCAATTTGATATTCCCATCCTGCATCTCTCCCCTGAATCCCAGACCCCTTCATCCAACTCTTATTTGACATCTCCTCTTAGACATCTCACTGGCACCTCAAATTTAACATGCTCAAAATAAAACTGCTAATCTTCCTCCCCAAAACTGCCCCACCCACAATCTTCCCCAACTCAGTAAATAGCAACCATCCTTCCACACGTCGAACTTCATTGTTCATCTCTGCCACCAGAATGTGAGACCTGAGCGCAGGATTCGCAGCTGAATCACCAGGGCAGGAACTGTGCTTAGCACACGGTAGGAGCTCTTCATTGAGTGAACGAAGCAATTCCTTAAGGAAGCCTCCTTTACCAGCTTGTTTCCCCATTACATGTTCTCATAGAACCATTATCTCTCCTTAATAGCACTTTTCACAGGTGTAATACTATAGTCATTTGTGGTGATTCTCTGATGGATGTCGGTCTGTGCCATTAGCCTGTAAGCTACATGAGGGCAGGAGCTATTCTCATTCTGATTACTAGCATCTAACATGTAGGCCCTCAATAAGGAAAATAATAATAATAAATATTCTTAAATGAATAAAAAAGATGACACAAGCTATGGATCCTTTCTCCAGAAAAATGTACTCATATGCACACACAGGTGCATTAGGACTCCAGGTTAGAAACCCCTCCTATACCACAAGCAGCTGAACTTACTCTGTGGTTTCAACCAGACAAAAATACAGGGATATTGTTCCTTCCAACTGTGTTCCACAGTCAGGGTACACAGGGACATGGATATCCTCACAAAACATTCTAATTAGTTGGGGATGCTTCCAAATCCTTTCAGAAAAGGCATCAGCAATAAAGTTTAAACAGGACTGGGAGGGAATATAGTGGGGCAGAGGGAAAAGGATATAGAGAAGCCCAACCACATAATGTCCCTATCATTTCTTCACCAAGAGAAAAATAGCTTTGGTGGTAACCATTATATGTCTCCTGACCAAATCCAACCTAATTAACTGGTTACAGCAATTTTTATGTGTGCAGTTATATATCATTTCATTAATTTTATAATTAACAGTGCTAACAGAAGACATCTAGAGAACCTCATAAACATATACTCATTCATTCAGCAAACGTTTGTTGAGCATCTACTGTGTGCCACACAAAAGAGAACGTGGCAGGGGGGGCTACTTACTTCCCTTTGCCCACTCTGAGGAGCGGAAGCTGGACTGTAATGGTTATTATACTCAGCCTGGATCGTCCTCTAGAGTTATAACTAGGGGGTTCAGTAACTCAGTGTTTTATAAAGGTGACAAAAGGACTTGTTTGGAGAGCCTGTCACCAGTTTCCGGAACAAGTACTATATAGTCAACATGTATACCTACAACCAACCAGAGAGGAGAGACAGCGGGTGCTGAGAGAAGCCTTCAGCTCCTTCTCACTAAGGAGCTGATGATAACCCTGAACCGGGGAAGCTGATTCCTGAGTAAATGATCACAGCTGTACACTCCACAGCACAGGACAAGGGATTCCTTTTAAGTGGCGGTTTCCTAACAAATAGAAAACTCATCTAAGAACAAAAGCTTAGACATCCTTGCTATAAGAAGTTGTTCGTTTTTACAGTAGAACCATGAAACTACGAATTAGAGCTAGCACTATATGCCAGTCTAATGCCAAGTATCTTCTATTTGGAATTATTTAATCATTTGGAATAATTAAAGCCAAATGACCAAGTCATCTTCAAGAAGGCACATGTGATAAATATATTTTAAAGCCACAGTTCTCATCTATGATTGAGACATTCTTAGGTATTTCAGATCATCAAGAGTGACACAAAATCTTCAAAACAATATTAATTAATTTTAAATCAATTTTATTGAAAACCATATATAAACAGGCCAAATAACACTCAAGTCTGAGAGGGCTGCAATCTTTTTAACAATAGCATAGTCCAAAAAGACTAATACTGACTGCTGATTCAGCTCACAATATCATCCCTTTTCAAGCAATAGCACATTCACCAGAAAACATTTTATGGGCACCTTTCACAGTCATTAGAGATTCACAGAGCAATGACCCACAGCCCTGCCCTCAAGGAGCTTACAATGTAGCTGGAGAGACACAAAACATCCAGAACAGACATGAGGGTCTGGCTCTAAGCCCACACCTCTATCTTAACAAAACGATCACTGGCATAAGTCGTCACATGTTTTAACAAATGATCCACGGGAATATCTTAGCAATTATATACTACATCAAGTTTCAACTTGACATATCCAAAAAAAAGTTATTATATAGTTCACTTGTAATATTTGTATTCACTCATGTTTCCACTCAATTGAATTAAAAGAGAAAAACATAATTTTAAGCCAACTGTACTATAATGTTTGCTATCCTAAATGAAGAGATAGCTTGTTCATGTCCTAGAATTTCTCCAAAGTTCCACATCCTAATGTCAAGTTCAGTAGTTTTTACTGCCAAACCGATGTACAAATTCAGACAGTGTGTAGACAGCTCCCCATCCTACCTCAGGATCCATACTGATGAAATCATTCAGGTTCATTTTGGAATCTAGAAAAATACATGAAAAAAATGTCCACTGAAAACACAACTTTGGTTTAACAGCAATAAAACAACCCAGAAGACCAAAAGTAGGACAAATTATTCAAACAGATAAGGGTTCAGTATCACTTCTGTGATTTTCTTGCCTCAAATGCATAACCCCAATTTAATCACACAAACCCAAATTGAGGGACACAGGGGACAGAGAATCAGAGAAGAGGGAACTGCACAGAGAGAGTGAGTTCCAGAGATCTGCAGAGGGGACCCCTGAGTCTTTGGCTAATAACTGGTCTTCTCTTCCATGGAATAAAATTCATGAGGCCAGGGAAAGCAGCACTAGAAAGCAGTAGGTCTAATAATTCCTAGAACTTCCATGGAGCAAGGAATAATTCACGTCCCCACCAGCCAGAGCAGAGAGAACTTGTAACACCTGGCATTTGGCAAAGTCCTCAGAAGGGTCATGTCAGAGCAGTGGGGCTAAATTAGCCCTAGATAAAAGGCTGCTCTGAACCTGGACTAAAAAACTTAAAAGCGAATCCAACAGACTCCAAGTAAATTAAGTGCATGCCAGAACAAAATCCAACACTATCTTTAAAGTACATAAAACCCCAGCAACCAACAACGTAAAATTCACAAAGTCCAGCATTCAAGCAAATATTACCAACCACACAGGAAATAGGAAAACATGACCCAAAATCAGGAGAGATATCAATCAACAGAAAACAGAATGAAATGACAGAGATAATGGAATTAATAGACAGGGACTACAGAACAGTTATTATATGTATGCTCCGTATGTTCAAAAAAGTAGAGTAGAACACGCACATGAAGAGAGAAATGGAAGATATTAAATAAGCCCCAAAGAGAATTTCTAGAGACGAAAAAATAAAATACATACAATGAAAAAACCGTACTGGGTGGGATTAACCGCAAATTAATTAATGCAGATGAAAAGAGCAATGAATTTACAAACAAAAGAACTATTCAAAATGAACCACATACAGAAAAATTCTGGAAAAAAAATGAACAGAACATCATTGACTTATGGAACACAGGTATAGCTGAAATACAAGGATAAAAAAGGGGGGTGTGTCAGAAAAAATATTTGAAGAAATAATGGTCAAATGTTCCCAAATTTGATGAACACTACAAATCCACCAATCTAAGAATCTCAACAAACCTCAAGCAGAATAAGCTTAAAGAAAACTACATTATAATCCAGCATAATTAAATTGCTGAAAACCAGTGATAAAGAGAAAAACCTTAAAAGCAACAAGAAAAAGACACTACCTTCAGAGAAGGAATGGTCCAAACAGGACCAGGGCTGACAAGACAAGGCAGTGTTTTTTAAATGCCTTCTGTAACTCTAGGCTCTGTCTTAGGTGCTCATATTTAAAAGAGCAACAGGTAGCTGCTGAAGGCACACTATGCCCAGAGCAGGCCCAGCACAGCATGTTGCCCAAGATATAAGGCAGACCCACAGAGCCCTCTCCTAAACTAGGAGCTTTCCCAGCTGTAACACTGAGGCTAGGAAGCGGGTTTGTGTACCAACAAGCAATTCCAATATAAATTTTTAAAATTATGACAGATTTTCACAGAAGGCCTCAAAAATCAGAGTTTGAACCCTCTTTTAATGTTCACTCCATTCAAATACACCAAATATACTTTTTACTTTCTTTCCTGCTGAACTATTAATACTACTGTCCTATTTTTCTGGCATGCTGCATAGCTTACAGAGCACGTTCACATAGACTGTATTATCCATGTGTTGGGATGATCTCACCACTCAATGGGAATGTTGTGAATTACTTATCATCACAAATAATGCTTCAAACTCATGTGAATGCCAAACAATAGTAATATGCTGAGGGTTAGGGTCTTATGCTGAGGCATAAGAACCCCAGGAGTGGGTCTTTGCCAAAGAGCAACCTGTGGACATGTCAGTTCACTGAGCAAAAGCTGCTCGACCTTGAGGGGGACATTCCACCGATCAGGGATGTCTGCAAATGGACCCAGACTTGTAATCCAAAGGTTGAGAGAATGATCAAAGGATGTCAGCCCAGCAGATAAGAGCAGTTTGCTATCCTAAGCCTGAGGCAATGCTCTTATCTCTCTCCTGAGTTCATGTCTCAGTAAATGAGGAACTAGATAAAGTAGAAAGAAGATCTCTTTTGTTCCCATTTAGATTATAGGCCCTACTGCTAGCCTGCTAACCCACTAACCCACGAGCTTTTCACGTGAAATCACTGTAATCCATAACATGAAAAAGAGAATAAAAATGGGTGCTAGACTTCAGTCAGTACCACCTGGATCCAGGAATCCTGGCAGTCCCCTGACTTCCCCGCACCCTTTCACCTTACTTTTTGTGTCCGTGCCTTTGTCTCTCCCATCTCTTGCAACGCACACTGCCCAGGGACCTGGTTATATCAGGGGCGTTGCGAACCCCAATAGCAATAGGGTAAAGAACCCTTTGTCTTCTTAAATCTCAAGAAATTATCAATTGGAGCAATGCCCAAAAGCACATAAATAAATAAGACAAGTGGTTTAATAAAACCTGCCAGCATTCACCTCCCACTAATGCAGATTTTATTACAGAGTCAGAGAAATGACATTTCACGCAGCATAAGAATGGGGGTTTCTTTCACCATAACACAAACCCTACCATGGCAAGGTGTTATAAGTCCTGCTGTTAAATGACAAAAGTGTGCAGATCTTCTGATGTCCAGTGTCCCAGCAGTAGGCATATCCAAAAACCCAGCAGTTTGCAAGTATCATGGTTCTGCTCCTTAGCACCCTTCCTCTCCCATGAGTTCTCATGCCTTCCAGTCCTGTTCTACAGAGATTCAATTTCCAAACCTAATGAACACATAGAACTAGTACTCACCTTACCTCCTTACCACTTGGGGAGTTTTATCCAAAGAACAATCTGATTTTTGTCCTTGGGTAAAGGAAAATTTTGGCTTGTACTGTGATTGATCAGAAACGCCTTTGAGAAGGCATCCTTGGCTCACCTCCAGTTTCGATGCAGGGATATGGTGGAGGAGGCTCTCTCCAGTTCCCACTGGAGTCTTTCATGTGAGATCGGTCAGAAGCAAAGTTCTTCAAGTATGAATCTGCACGGATTACTCTAAATTTCCTGCAGATAAATCAACATACACCTAGGTGAGGGAAATGTCACGTTGGAAATTCTAACTCAATTTTTACATGGACTCATTTTCTACAACATGCACAAAACTACTCATGCATTTCTGTGCTGTTAGTAATACACAAACACATACGCAGCTTTATTACCTATTAAAGAAGTCATGGGAAAGGATCAACTAAGATCCAAAACAGAAAGGCAAAGGCACAGAAATATATCTGTTTGCCTTTATTTACTCAATTGTGTCTTAAGGGCAAAGGGCATGATTTTCTGGTGCTGTCATCACAGCCCTTTCAATCTTGGCAGCATGAGGCATCCCCCCCCCTCCCCCCCGACAACACCCTAAACAAAAAAGTGAAACAAATCCTCAACATGCTTCAGATAAAATGTTTGAGATCTCCTCACGCAACATTTTTTTTTTTTTTGAGACAGGGTCTCACACTGTTGCCTGGGATAGAGCGCAGTGGCGTCATCATATTAATAGCTCACTGCAACCTCAAACTCCTGGGCTCAAGAGATCCTCCCACCTTGGCCTCCCAAAGTGTTAGGACTATAGCCATGACCCACCACACCTGGCCTCATCACACAAATTTTTAAGACTGCCCACTTTTTATATGATGTATAAGCTTTAAAGCTTTAAAACAGCCGGGCGCAATGGCTCACGCTTGTAATCCTAGCTCTCTGGGAGGCC
>NW_012152840.1:7286813-7287330 GCF_000956105.1 Propithecus coquereli | reverse complement strand
GGTTTTTGATGTATTCACAGAGCTTCCAAATATTTTCTTCACTGAAATAAAATTATTTTTTAATCAATATAAGGAAAACACTCCTTCTGTCTTTCAAATTTGAACAGAAGACTGATGATAACAATTAAAAAATTGTACATCTAGATAGAAGGAATAAGTCCTAGAGTTCTATACCACTGTAGGATGACTACAGTTAACAATAATATATTGTATGGTTTCAAATAGCTAGAAGGCGCCTGTAATCCTAGCACTCTGGGAGCCCGAGGCTGGAGGATTGTTTGAGCTTAGGAGTTGAAGAGCGAGACCCCATCTCTACAAAAAAATTATAAAAATTAGCCAGGCGTGGTGGTACACACCTGTAGTTCTAGCTACTTGGGAGGCTGAGCCAGGAGGATCATTTGGGGCCAGGAGTTGGAGACCAGCCTGGGCAGCATGGCAAGACCCCATCTCTACAAAAAAATTATAAAAATTAGCCAGGCGTGGTGGTACACACCTGTAGTTCTAGCTACTTGGGAGG
>NW_012152840.1:7275504-7286763 GCF_000956105.1 Propithecus coquereli | reverse complement strand
AAATGCAAAAAAAAAAAAAAAAAAAAGAACTTCTGTAGAATCATCAAGGTCTTACTTCAGAAAATAAGTAAATACATCCTGAATCTCCTTACCTCCTAAACTGTGGATGAATGTCATCATCAGACTTAAAGGCGTCTTCTACGTAAGCGTCAAAGAGGCAGGGAAATGGCAAAACAGTATCAAGATCATAAATGAAGCTCTGTCCTCCACTTGAAACATGAAGCAAAACAACATGGTAATCCTAGAAGTAAAAGTTGCTTAAGTTAACCAAGTTACTTTATGATGGTGAAATGGCAGGTCCCAGTATTGATACACATATATTATCACAAAAAAGATCAAGACTAATACAGCCTTCCTTATAACAGCAAAAGCAAATAAAGCAAACACAAAGCCCTGAAAACAGACTAAATGTCTACTGACAAGAAATCAGTTAAATAAATAATGGAAACGTTCACCAGTACCAGAGACTGTACCAGATATCAGGAAAATGCTTCCTGGGTAGTATCTCATTTTAGCCTCACAACCCCACTGCCAGAGTGAGGAACTGAAGAGAGAAGGTGAACAACCTGTCCAGATCCCACAGCCAACCAATGGGAGGACTGGGACTTAAACCCTGTCCACCTGACTCCAGAGTCCATACTCCTAACCCCAATCCTGCTGGGTTTGGGCTTTCATGTTAGAGCAATAGATCACCTGCTAGCAAAGAAAGTGAGAATATGAAGTCTGAGACCAGGGGTTTTAGTCTGTTTTGTGCCTGGCATATCAAAGGCACTCAATAAATATATGTTAAATAAATGAATGAAGCCAATTCAAATGATACATAATTTTAAATAAGCATCCAGAAACTAGGAGTTTGTTACATTATCATTCTGTTCTAAGTGGGGACAGGTTGTGTACAAACAGATGTGTACTGGAAAGCACCCAGGTCTAAGACTCAGTTCTGCCAGTAACCAGCTGTGTGACCGTAAGCTACTCACTTTGCCTTCCTGGGTTTGTTTCTTCACCTGAAGAATGAAGGGGCTATTAACAAACCCCTTAGCCCAATCAATCAAGGGGCTGGAATAGATTACGTCTTTCAAATGTCAGTCATGTTCATCTGGGAGCTTGTTAAGAACACTAAATCATGAGAAACCCCTCTCTAAATCTTCTAAATCAGAAAACTGTATTTTTAACACAGTCTCCAGATAATTCTAACGTGCAGCCAGACTACGTAAAGTTCCTTCCAGTGCTAAATGGATAAAAGTCTAGTAGATCACAAATACAACTACCACATTAGCCATTTGAAATCATTCCTATAATAATTTCAAAATGAAAAGTTAAAAGAAAATATATCTGTAGTGCTTCTACCTCAGACCAAATAACATCTATTCTCAAAAGATCAATTTATTAATAATGATCACAGCCTTTCTCTCCTGCCCCAGTCATTTCTGCTTTATTAAAACATACAGACCACTCAGGGGTTACAAGTAATAATGCATAAAAGGTGCTCTGTATTGACCATCTTACCCAGATCACAGGTCCACTTCCAGGTCTCGTCTGTTGTTTCCAAATAGGTACCTACAAAATGCAATGCCACATCTTCAGTTAAACCACTACCAATTTGTCTTTAATTTTTTAGAGATGAGGTCTTGCTATGCTGCCCAGGCTGAAATACTATGGCTACTCACAGGCACAAACATAGTGCACTGTAGCCTTGAACTCCTGACCTCAAGCGATCTTCCTGCCTCAGCCTCCCAAGTAGCTGGGACCACCGGTGCATACCCACCGTGCCCAGCCATGAAAGAATAAATAAGAAGAAACCTAAATCCTTCTAAGTTTAAGTGTCCTCAACAATGAAAGCTCACAAAAGCACAAGTTATTGTATAATGCTCTCTGGAGAGTGGAAAGGGACCTGAACTGGGAATTGGAAGTCCTGGAAAGTTCAAGTATTGCTTTTCCACTTAATTATTCATGGGACCACCCTGAGTATTTCCCTCACCTATAAAACAAAGAAAGTGGTCCAAATCTTGCCTATTTCACAGGGCTTCCATTCAGATCAAATGAGATGATGTCTGCAAAAGTGCTTTACAAACACGAAGGGCTAACTTTTTCTTATACTTTATATAGGTTTTCTATAGTTCTATTTAAACTCCAGAGACAAATCTTTACTTCAAACCTGAGAGGATATGGCTCTAATATAAGAAATTTAAAAAGCTCTAAATTATGGCCGGGTGCAGTGGCTCACGCCTATAATCCTAGCACTCTGGGAGGCCAAGGCGGGTGGATTGCTCAAGGTCAGGAGTTCGAGATCAGCCTGAGAAAGAGCGAGACCCCATCTCTACTAAAAATAGAAAGAAATTAGCTGGACAACTAAAAATATATATAAAAAATTGGTCGGGCATGGTGGCGCATGCCTGTAGTCCCCGCTACTCGGGAGGCTGAGCAGGAGGATTGCTTGAGCCCAGGAGTTTGAGGTTGCTGTGAGCTAAGCTGACGCCACAGCACTCCAGCCCAGGCAACAGAGCAAGATTCTGTCTCAAATAAATAAATAAATAAATAAATAAAAAGCTCTAAATTAATACCTAAAGAAAAGGGGCTTAACCTGTGTAGACATATCATCACATATTTCCTTACCTACAAGTAAAAGGCTAAACTCTTCTAACTCATCCGTGCCCTGTAAAAACAAACTTTAAAATGTTGCTATATTTTATAAAGCACACTTTAGAACAGTGCTAAACCCATGCTACATTTAGCTTCTAATGTCATCCTAAATTTCATGTTTTCTTTCTGCAATCATTCACCAACTTACCATCTTCCTCTCGTTAGATATGAAGACTGCATAACACTCCTCTAAGGGATATTGGTCGTGGTTTTTGATGTATTCACAGAGCTTCCAAATATTTTCTTCACTGAAATAAAATTATTTTTTAATCAATATAAGGAAAACACTCCTTCTGTCTTTCAAATTTGAACAGAAGACTGATGATAACAATTAAAAAATTGTACATCTTTGTTTTAGGAATAAGTCCTAGAGTTCTATACCACTGTAGGATGACTACAGTTAACAATAATATATTGTATGGTTTCAAATAGCTAGAAGGCGCCTGTAATCCTAGCACTCTGGGAGCCCGAGGCTAGAGGATTGTTTGAGCTTAGGAGTTGAAGAGCGAGACCCCATCTCTACTAAAAATAGAAAGAAATTAGCTGGACAACTAAAAATATATATAAAAAATTGGTCGGGCACGGTGGCGCATGCCTGTAGTCCCAGCTACTCGGGAGGCTGAGGCAGGAGGATTGCTTGAGCCCAGGAGTTTGAGGTTGCTGTGAGCTAAGCTGACGCCACAGCACTCTAGCCCAGGCAACAGAGTGAGACTCTGTCTCAAAAAAAAAAAAAAAAAAAAAAAATAGCTAGAAGGATATTGAACGTTCCCAACACGAAGAAATGACAAATGTTCAAGATGATCAATATACTAATTACCCTGATCTGATCACCATACACTATATGTATCGAAACATCACTATGTACCTTATGAGTATGTACAATTATTATTCATCAATTAGAAAAAATGTAGGAAGAGACCTTAAACACCATCTTATCCAACAACTGGCTAACATTTGAATCTCCTCTGAAACGTCCAGACAAGCTGTTATCCAACCTATGCTATGTGTGAACTTCTCCAGACATAGAGCTTATTACCTCCCAAGCAGTACCCCACAGAGGTATTTTATAACTGATAAAATGCTGGGTCAATATTCTGTAAGCTTTGGGTCCAGGGACTTGAGATACAGCTGGAATTTCAACTCAGCCACTTACAAGGTGAGAAGCTTTGAACATCTCAATCTCTCTGAGAATCTGCCTTTCTCATCTGTAAAGTGGGCATAAGCACATCATATTATAGACACTTTATAATAGAGTTTAGTTAACATTGGTTCCCTGTTCCCTTTAGAAAAGGGACAGGATGGGTGTTTTGGGTAGGAGGGCTTCTGGCTGGAAAGGATCAGGAGTGATTATGTGATATGTCCAGGAATTCTTTCAGAGAGAGACCCTGTGATTGGGATTCCCCAAGCCCCTCTAATAAGGAGGAGGCCTGACTTTTAGAAAGTTCTTTCTCATACTGAACTGAAATCAATCTTCCTACACCTCTACCCCAGATGAATCTCCCTTCTCTATGATATGCCTTTGGCTATTTGAAGCAGCGGTTGGAATCCACCTATGTAAAGTGATGCCCAACATATCAAACCAAGCAGTAACCAAACCACACTCCTGTGCATGGCAATCACCGTCGCTGCTGGCAGTATTCACAGCTCAGCTTCTGGGATCCTGTCTTTTACTAATAAGCCACATAGTACCCTTGCTCAAAATGAGCTATACCAACACTCTGCTCACAGTATGTGACTCAGTCTGTCAAAGCCTACTTTCTAGTCATGTATACCACGCTACCTGAAAATGAAGCAAGGCATAAACAGCACTGACCTGTCACTATTTTATGAAAATACACGCTCTCTCAATTCACAAGTCGTGGCCTTGTCTACTTGTCTCAGTGCTCCATACAACTAGGCTTAAAATACTGAAGTTGGACATATTTTTCTCCTACGGTTTTGTTTTTCTGTAAAATACCTAAAAGCTGGGCATGGTGGCTCACACCTGTAATTCCAGCACTTTGGGAGGCTGAAGCAAGAGGATCACTTGAGGCCAAGAGTTCAATACCAACCTGGGCAGCATGGCAAGACCCCATCTCTACAAAAAAATTATAAAAATTAGCCAGGCGTGGTGGTACACACCTGTAGTTCTAGCTACTTGGGAGGCTGAGCCAGAGAAGGGTCACTTGAGCCCAGGAGTTCCAGGCTACAGTGAGCTATCACACCACTGCACTCCAGCCTGAGCAATAGAGCAAGACTCCATCTCAAAAATATTTTTAAAAAATAATAATAATAATAAAATATCTAAGAAACCACAAGGAAAAAGTGGTGATAATGATAACAACAGGAGATTGCCACTAACTACTTCAATATGATCTGTAGTATGGAGTACCAAAAATTTACTATTTTAATATGACATATATTAATAGTATGTATAGTAGCTAAAATTTTTTTAATCTGAATGTTCTAGGACCAAGTTTGGAGAAGACATTTGCCTGTCTGGCCTACAAAAGTTTGGAAACTTTATCACAAACATTTTCAAGCATCTAGGGTATACAAAATACTATGCTAAGTGCTTGGTGGATATGGTGATAAATTAAAGCTTACAGACCATGAGCAGAGACATACAGATCCATTAATAGAAAGTATCCTAGAAGGCCATAAAAGATGCATACAGAGAGCATAGAGGAAGGAGTCATTAATTCTGAGGGATATGGGAAGACTGAAGGGGTACAGGTTGGTTGTTGATAGTTTCTTCTTGTTTGTTCCCTGCTCACCCTTCCTAAGGGTGGGCTCAGAGTTAATGCAAAGAGGTCGTGAATCCACAGGTACCACAAACACTACTGGTGGGCTGAATACATAATGTGGCTTGAACACACATTGCCTATTATCTTTCAAACGTGTGACTGTTACATAGAGGAAAAAAATTTTAATGTAAGAGTTTCTGATTTTTTTAGACTCTTTTTATCACCAATTGTTTTTTAAGAGCACAACTAACATTATGTGATGAAGCTCATGAAACTTTTGACGTTAAAAAAGGAGGGGAGAGACCTTACACTTGGAAATGCCATAAGTCACAAGTGGAATAGAAAGAGTTCTGGATTTGGTATGAGTCCTGACATCCATTTAACTAGTAATTAAAAAAAAAAAAAAGGTGGGGCGATGGTGATAATGTTCCCAAGCTGTCAGTTGATCATTCTGGTAACAGAAAGGCTGACAAAGCAGCATAAAGACTTAGACTCTACAAGGGTTACAAGGTTATGGGCTGAGGTAAGAAGCACAGTGAGAGGGGAAGATCCCTGGTACATACCAGGGGCTCCACAATTGTTTGAAAAATACAAAACAATTAAAACAGAATCAGAAATGCTCTGCAAACCACACAGTTCCACACAAATACTGGCTACCACTATTATCAATAAATGGGGTCTTGAAGGATAAGTAACATCTGACAGAAGCTAACAGCAATAGAGAGGAGGCGTTTATTTCAACTTACAAGAACCTGCAGGAGCACAGGTAGAAAGGTGTGCCTACCTGATGTGTCCAGACAGAGTAGAACAATGATTCTCAACAAGAGGTGATTTTGCCCCTACCTCCCACGGGACATTTGGCAATGTCTGGAAACATTTTTGGTTGTCACGACTAGGGGAAGATGCTAATAGTGGGTAGAGGCCAGGGATGCTGCTATACATCCTGCAATACACAGAACAGCCCCCACAGCAAAGAATTATCATGCTCAAGATGCCAAGAGAGCCAAGGTTGAGAAACCCTGCGGTAGAGCGTTCATGCTTTACCATTGTTCCATTAAATTGTTCCACTCCAACTGTATGTACCAGCATCCTTTGTATTCCTAGAATACCCACTGCACACTTCCTGCTCAGAGCCTATGACCTGCTGTTCTCCCTGCCTGAAATGATCTTCCTCCAGTAGTCACAAAGCTCCCACCCTCTTTCTTCAGATCTCTGTTCAAATACCACCTTCAATATCAACAATGTCTTCTTGAAATACCCTAACATACCATAGTATACGTCACCATCCCTAACATTGTCTTATTTTTTCTCATAGCACTTACCACCACCCACACATAGTTTACTTGTTTTTTCTGCTTTTCTTGCATCAAAACATTAAGAACCATAAGATCCATAAGGGAATTTGTTAATTGTGTTCACTGCTATACCCCTAGTGCCCAGAATTGTGCATCACATACACTCCAAGTGCCTAATAAACATTCATTGAATGAATGAATGAAACAATGAATGGACATTAGGAGAACTAACTGGATTCAGGAGAAAGGCAGGGAAGAAATACAGTGCGGTAGTTAAGATGCATGGACTCCAGAATCACACAGCGGTTCCAGTTTCAGCACTACCACATACTAGCTGTGTGATCTTGGGCAAACGACAGCATCTCTGTGGCTCAGTCTCTTCATTAGTAAAATGAAGATAATGATAATAATAAAACCTATCTCGTAGGCATGGATGGAAGCACCTGGCACTGGGTTTTGACGTGCAGTCAGAGCTGAACAAATTGTTAAGCTCTTGGTGGCAATGATTTGGTGACCAGCTCAAGAGAGGAGGGGTAGTTTTAGATAGCCCTGAGGTTTCCTGTGCAGGGACTGGAAGTTGGAGAAGAATTACTCAGGAAGGAAAGGGTTGGTGTGGGAGTGAAAAGGACAAAGGTAAGGGTATGCTTCAGCTGCAGAGGCCGCCTAGGACAAGGATGCAAGTGTGGACTCTGGAGCCAGACTCTGCCTGTAAAGCCCCATTCCCTCACTCTGTACTTCAGCGTTCACATCACTTTAAAATGGGGATAACGTGGCTCACGCCTGTAATCCTAGCACCCTGGGAAGCCGAGGCGGGAGGATCGCTTGAGCTCAGGAGTTCAAGTCCAGCCTAAGCAAGAGCGAGTCCCCCGTCTCTACTAAAAATGGGAAAAATTAGCCAGGCATGGTGGTGAGTGCCTGTAGTCCCAGCTACTCAGGAAGGAGGCTGAGGCAAGAGGATTGTTTGAGCCCAGGAGTTTGAGGTTGCAGTGAGCTATGATGACACCACTGCACTCTACCCAGAGTGACAGAGCAAGAGTCTATGTCCAAAAAAAAAAAAAAAAAACGTGGGGGCATAACAACAGTACCTACCCCCTAAGGTTATTGTGAGGCTCAAATGAGTTAGCTTACATAAACCACCCAGAACAATGCTTGGCATACAGCAAGTACTCTGTAAACATAACCATTATTATAACGACCACATAGTGGTTAAGATCATGGTTTCTGGTGCCAGAGGGTCTGAATTGGATTTCTGGCTGCTATTAGCTGGGTGACCTTGGAAAAGTTACCTCAAATTCTCTGTGCCTCTGTTGTCTTCCAAAATTAAAATGACCTGCATCTCAGTCTGAAACCACTTCGGCAGTGCACCCATCCTCGCCCCCAAGCACTGAGATCTGCTGAGCAAGTCCAACCGAAAAGCGCCCACCACAGGTATGCACCACTGGTTCTACGATTAGGGACGAATTCCCAAACCCATCCGATTGCCCACGCTCTACTCAAGAGACCAGAGCTGCCATTTTCGCTCCTCCTCCCCCAAAACGGTAAAATCCTCAGCCGAAGCCGGGGGCCCCCGAGGAGGGGCCGGGAAGAGGCGTGGCCCGCCTGCGACTCCCGGCCGGGCGAGCGGGGTAGACCGGAGGCCATGCGCCACTCACCAGTAGCAGCTGCTGTAAACGCAGGCGTCCCGCGGGGGGCTGGCCGGCTGGTACCAGGCGGCGGCGGCGGCGGCGGCGGGGACATCCCCCTCCATGGCGGCTGGTTCGCCCACGGCCCGGGCCTGAGGCGAACCTACTGCACCGGACGCGGGAACGGGCCCGCGTTCAGCAGACCGCGCGCGTTCCCGGGACGGAGTGGGCGGACCCCGGGGGGGGGGGCAGCCAATTTCCGGGTGGTGGAGCCAGGCGCGGGGTGGGCGGGCCTCGGGGAGGCCCGTGCAAGCTCCGGGAGGGTGGAGCCACAGCGAAGTGGGCGGGTCCGGGACGGGGAGAGCGGCGCGAGTTCCCGGTGGGCGGAGCCGGGGGCGGGGAGTCACGCGTGATTTCGGGTGGGCGGGGACACGGCCGGGTAGGCGGGGTGTGGGGCGGGGCCCGCGTGCTGGGGAGGTGGCAGAGGCGGACCCTCTGTCTGCGCTGGGAGAAAAGAGGTCACCCGCAGGCTGCCTGGGAGAGGATGTAGGGGAGGATTTGGGATTGATAAAACGCCGGCCCTGAGTGGCAGTTGGGTGGAGGAGACTCCTCCAATCTGGGGTTGGGGTTATCAGCTGTGGAGGAACCGTTGGGACGCTGAAATAAGAGAAGCTTGTGAGTGAAAATTCAAGCTTTAGCATTCTCAGCCTGGAGTCCGCGGGAGCCCCGAGAAGAGGAAAGGAGGAAAGGAGAGGTTAATTCCAAATATGACAGCATCAAGGACGATTTTAGAGAGGGCTAGCACCCCGAATCTCACCATGTAGTAACTCAATGTTTTAAGTTATAAGATCGGTATATATTGTCTCAGAAATATATATTGGTTCCTTGATACATTTTTTTTTTAAATTGAAAGAGTGCACATGGTATTCTTTTTGTGTTAATCATGTTTGTTCATTTGTTGGCAGTCTGGAAGAAAAGACACCACATTGTTAAAACTGTTTATCTCTGATGAATGAATGATATCGGGGACTTCCACTTTCAAGGACTTTCACTTTACACTTTATAGCCTTATGAATTGTTTATATTTGCAATGGAAATATATAGCTGATACATACTTCCCATTATAAAAACTGAAATTTGTAGGTTGATTTTAGGCCATCCACAGTGAGATTCTCATGAGATTCTCTTGTGTCCCAAAGCCCATAAATCCTAAAGACTTTGAGCATAGTCCTTGTGTCAGTTATCAATTTATTGCCTCTCAGCTCAGAATACAAACTGCTCTATGCTAAATAACAGAATTCCAGTAAACATTTCTCCTTTAAGGAAATGTTAGCATAATGTTAAGACTTCTCAGTAAAGAGGGCTGGAGGTGTATTTGCAGGAGAAAGAGGTTTCCTGCAGTTTCTGGGACCGGACCAGAGTTGTGGGTGTGGTCATGAGAACATCCTGTGGAGTCTGCTCCAGCCACAGACCCAGAAAGAGGCCCCTCTGTGACCTTGCAGCTTTAGCCTGGCAATAACCTTTCTTCAGCATCTTGACACAGAAGCCAGAGTCCTGGGAGGCCTGCAGGCAGCCACCTGCCCATAGTCTTTCAGCAAGCCCTTTGTGGTCTGCACGAAGTCACTTGTGGCCAACAGGGTCACACACTGAGCAATGGTTTCACCTGCCAGCCTCTCCTTTGCCCCACCTCTGCCCCCATCCCCAGTACTTTGAAGGTCTTCTGCCTCTGCTACCTTCAGCATCTCCAGACACCTCCAACCTAGCTAAACTAGCAAACCTCTTTGCTATCCGGTAGCCAACCCATGCCTTCTCCAAGGGAGTCCAAACCTTTTTTAAGTTTGTGCTTCCTTGGGTACTCTCCCTCAGCCCTAGGTCCCATATAGAATTTTCTTATATCTTATAGTTACACTTTTATCAGAGTTAGTAATTCTTTATATTCAACTTCCTTTGCTTGGCCTACCATGTGGTTTCTTCTCTCCTGGTTGGGCCTAGACTACTACAGGACTTTGAGCCAGATTGGGTAAGTTTTACCGCTTACTAGTTGACCTTGGGAAAAGTTACTTTACCCCTCTGTGCCTCAGTTTCCTCATCTGTAAAATGAAGTTAATGATAACACTACCTACCTCATAGGGTTGTTAGGAGGATTAGTTGAATTTATGTACATAAAGCCCTTAGAATCATTGCTGGCACATAATAATAAATGTTAGCAACCATGATCTTTGGTATAATCTCATTTCATTATTTGCAATTACCCTATATTCCTGTCACTAAGTGTCTGACTATTCCTTAGATAAGCCAAGCCTTTGCACAAGATATATATACTCTCTTTCTGATGTGGTCTTTCTTCCACCTTCCTTATTTGAAGTTTTTCCCAGGTAGAGTTTTTGCCTTCCATCTTTCGGCAACCTTTTTCTCCTATTTTGTCATAACTTTTTATTCATATTTTTTTTTTTTAAGAGATGGAGTCTGGCTCTGTCCTTCTGGGCTGCAGTGCAGTGGTGTGATCTGCTGGATCTCCTGGGCTCAAGCCATCCTCCTACCTCCGCCTCCCATATAGCTGGGACAGTAGGCTCACACTACTGCACAGCCAGCTGACTTTTTTTTTTTTTTTCCCCAGAATGGGGTTTCACTATGTTGCTCAGGGTCATCTGTAACTCCTGGCCTCAAGCAGTCCTCCTCCTCTGCTTTCAAGCAGCTGGGATTATAGAGGTATACCACTGCACCTGACTTATGTATGTCTTTAATAGCAATATCGTGCTTAGTAACTCAATCTGTCTGTCTCTGCCTCTGCCATGAGCTTCTCCAGGGCATGAGCCTTGCCTTGGGAAGTAGAATAGTATAGTAGTGCTGGAGTCAGAAAGATAGACTCAAATCCTATCTTGGCTACTTAATATCCTATATGACCTTGGATAAGTCAACAACCTTTCTGTGTATTAGTTTCTTTGTAAAATGAGGATAACAACACAACAACAACAA
>NW_012152840.1:7266056-7274569 GCF_000956105.1 Propithecus coquereli | reverse complement strand
AAAAAAAAAAAAAAAAAACAAATAGGAAATTTTCCTGGTAGCATTGAGATTTCTTTGGCAGTCATTTTAATGGGGACTTGAGGTCACCCTCACCCTAGGGACACAGCCATATGCTGCTAGAAGCCATGCTAGAGTTTGGTCATGTCTCTTAGTGCAAGGGGTTTGGACGGAGTTGTGCTGAGAGTTCTGAATTTCTCAGTACCCTATGTAATAAACAACTGCATAGTTTTGCAGTATGATTATTATCCTTATATATCTCTGTGAGCAGACTGTAAGTATTGTAACTGGCATAAATCCTGTTGAATTAATGCTATCTTTATTAGTTAGGATACATGTGAGATTGTTGTAACAGAGAAACCCAGAAATGTTGTGAGTTAAATGAGAGATAAATGCATTTCTCAAGTAACAGCCTGAGCATGTACATTCCAGAGCTGATATGGTGTCTCTACAGTGTCTGTTACCCAGGCTTCCGATACTTCACTGGAGGCCATATTTAGAGTGTTCCCCTGGTCCTCGCGGTTGTAGATGGCTTACCACCACATCTGCTGTGATTGCATTCACATCACTTCTGCTCACATTCCACTGACCGGAAGATACTCACATGGTCATACCGAGGTGCAAGGGAGATCAGGAAACATAGATATTCCGGGCAGCCCAGCTAACATTTGGGTGTCTCAAGAAAGAAGGGGAAAATGAATATTGAGAGCTAGCCAGCAGTCTCTACCATAGTGAGCTTTTTAAATGCTTCTCAACTTTCTCTTTTAAGCAGAAATTACTTTTTAAATTGAAAAAAATAGATCATAGAAAAAATACATATGATCCCATAATAAAGACTAAAAAAGGATATGGTTTCAGAGGAGTAGGAGGTGCTTAGAACCAAGATTCTGACCTATAATGATCTGCATAAGGAAGAAATAGGAGGTGCACGCAAAGAAGCCAGTGTCCCATGGAATTAAAAATTAAAGGTCAGAGTTTAGAGGAGGGATATACAACAAAGGAAAGTATAAGAAATGTCATAGACATGCAGGGGGAGATTCAGGAATCTACAGCACAGAGTACACTGAGGTATAATAACAAAAGGGCTTTTTATTTTTTTAATTGGGGGTGTCTTTTTAATGCTCAATATTAAGAACTAGAAGAAGAAGGAAGAGATAATCCCATTGCTTGGGACCATATGATATGATGTGATCAGACAACTGGAAGAAAACAGAAATACTCAATGCCTATTTTGCTTGCATTTTTTTTCTATCAAAGAAAAATGATCCTCAAGGCACAAAGAATAAAGAAAAATAGCAGTAAGAGGAAAGGAAAGGCCAAGATAGATGCAGTGATAGAAAACGCTAAGTTGTCTTAAATGGGTTAAAAATCTTCAGATCCAGAGTTAAATCCCAGAATACTGAAAGAGCTTTAGATTTTAACCCCACAGCCTCTCTTATGGATCTTTGAGAAAATATGTTGGAGATGACGTGAGATTAAGTATGAATACTTGAGTTTAAAAGGAACATTTATGTATTCCAGACACTATACTCTGATGAGCTTAATGTCTATTCCCAGGACCATTTGTGACTATTAAAAAAAAAAAAGTGACTGGCATAAATCCTTGTTGAATTAATGATTTTTCAAAGAATTAATTAATTGTTAGACTAGGATTATAGCACAAAGTAAATCTTGATTCTAACAAAACAACTGGCTCAGTTGTGTTAGTCCTGACTTATTCAGTTCAAAGTCAAGGCAGAAAGGCTGTTTATTGCCTCAAATAAAAGGAAGGGGCCAGGTGCGGTAGCTCACACCTGTAATCCTAGCACTCTCAGAGGCCAAGGCAGTGGCATCACTTGAGCTCAGGAGTTTGAGACCAGCCTGAGCAAGAGCGAGACCCCGTCTCTACTAAAAGTAGAAAAAATCAGCCGGGCGTGGTGGTACGTGCCTGTAGTCCCAGCTTCTTGGGAGGCTGAAGCAGGAGGATCGCTTGAGCCCAAGAGCCTGAGGTTGCTGTGAGTTAGGCTGACACCAGGGCACTCCAGCCCGGGTGACAGAGAGAGACTCTGTCTCAAAAAGAAATAATTTTTTTTCTTTTTAAAATAACAGGAAGGGTGCTGGAATGGCTCTCAGAGGCAAAGGATGAGCTGCAGAAACCGGTCTCAAGGGACTAGAATCAGTACCACTTCCACAGCCCTTCTTTCTCACCATCTCTCAATCTCAATGAGTGGCTTCATTCTGAGATCAACTTCTCACTTCCTGCTGTGGGGAGGATGGCCCCTGGCAGTTCCACATTCATATTTCCCAGGCTCAGCAACGCCAATGGAAAGAGAAAACTTCTTTTTCCTCATAGCAATCACACAGAATGACTTGTAACTCTTTTTCACACTTCTGTACTCCTCAAATTTTTATACGTATTACATTGTAATAACAAATTTTTAAAAATAAAACATTTCTTAAAAATCAAACTTCTTAATATAAGTAGCTGCAGGGGTAGACTATTTATTGTTCCTTTAACTTTCCCCTACTGTTTAGACATTTAGTTTGTTTTCAGATCCCACTACTATAAATAAAGCCACAATCAACCTTTTGTACATAAATCTTGGAAAACACCTCTGATTATTACCTTAGGACAGAGTTCTAGAGTGGAATTCCTGGGACCAAGGTCTTAAACATTTTCCAGGACTGCTGATACATGTTGCTATGTTGTTTTCAAGACGTGGGCCCATCCCTCAATATTGCATTGAGGATTATTATTAAAAAACAAACAAAAATAGGCAAAACAAAACAACTAAACCCTGACATTCCCACTGTTATTTTAATTTGCATTTACCTGATTACCGTTTTCCCATGTTAAAGAGATAATTTCAATATAAAGCAACAACTGCTGTGGCAGCAACATACTCTGAGAGCTGGGGCGGGGGACCGCAGCATTGGGGGTGAGAAATCAGCTGGACTGGAACACAGTAATAGACCCATCTGACTTAGATTGGAAGGGAAGGGGGATTTTAGTTCCGTGGTTCTCGGCCTCATTGCTGTGTATCACACCTTACATGGGAAAATTGATAAACGGAGTATTTATATTCAGGAGAGGTTGATAGGTGAGGCCTGAAAACCACATTATAAGAATATATTTTCCCTTCTTATTTCCTGTTTCCTCTCTCTTTCTCTCCCCATCCTCCAACCCCCAAATCTGAAAAGGCATCTGTCTCACGTGGCCTCCCAACATTAGTTTTGCGGGTATCTGTTCTGGAAAACCACTGGCAAAATTCCTCTTTTGGCCTGAGGTCTCATACCAGTCAGTGCTCTTGGTTACAAACAATAGAAAGCAATTCTGGCTAACTTGAGCAAAATAAAATTTACTAGGAGGCTGGGGAGGGGAGAAGTTGATCGTGGCTTGGAGGAGGAAACATGCAACCCAGGTTATAAGCTTGCCATCATTAATACCACTGCCTCTGCGTCCTCTGCTCTGCCACCATGAATAATCTCTGCCCTTGCATCTTTAGGTCATTCCTTCAAAAGGCAGTAAATGTCCCAGGCAGGAGCAGCCCATTGGCTGGGCCAAGGTCACATGCCTGAAACCTAGTAGCCAGGTTTCCAGGGAAATGAAATATATATTCCTGTAGGATTTCCATATAATGAGGCTGGGCCATGCCTAACCCAAACCCATCCAAAGAGAAAATCTCCCAGATAGAAGAGGCATCTTTTTAAATGTGGAGTAGCTAAAAATGGCAAATGTCAACTATGACCTCCCTGACTTTCATGCAATTAGTGGCTTTTTCTCTTTTGTGGGAAATCAATGAGATTAGCTATCAAGTTTAAGTAAGGTCACATTTACAAGATTCCTGAAAGAAATCCCTGTCCAAATTGATATTTACTTTCTAACTTTGCTACCAAAGAACAGAAAGGGACCCACCTATGACCTCATCCCAAATGAGGTAATGGAACTATGATAGCTCTGGCTTCTGGTGGTTGCCCACAAACCTTGATATTTCTTGGCTTACAGACACATTGCCCCAACTCTGCCTCTATCTTCACATTACTGCCTTCTCTGTGTGTCTCCATATGCCAGATCTCTCTCTCTCTCTCCTCTCTCTTTTAAGAACATTAGTCATTGGATTTAGGGTCTACTGTAAACCAGGATAATCTTTTTTTTTTTTTTTAATTTAAAGAGGTTTATTCTGAACCAATTTTGAGGACCATGGCCTGGAGTCACACCCAAGAAACCTTAAGTGGACTCACTGTGGTTGAATTACATTTTGGTTTTATACATTTCAGGGAGACAGGAATTACACATAAAGTCGTAAATCAACACATGGAAGGTGTACATTGGCCTAAAAAGGTGGGACATCTCAAAGCCGGAGCTTACAGATTATAAGTGGGTTTAAAGACTTTTTGATTTATAATTGGTTAAGGAAATGAAGCTTTGTCTAAAGGCTTGGGATGTTTTAAGATAAGGAAGTCTAAACTCCTCAACTCCTCAAACTCCTGGGCTCAAGCAATCCTCCTGCCTCAGCCTCCCAAGTAGCTGGGACTACGGGCACATGACACCATGCCCAGCTAATTTTTTCTATATTTTAGTAGAGATGGGGTCTCACTCTTGCTCAGGCTGGAGTTGAACTCCTGAACTCAAGCAATCCTCCAGCCTCAGCCTCCCAAAGTGCTAGGATTACAGGAGTGAATGTCTTTCCTTATTTTAAAAGAATTAACATGATTGCTATAACTTCTGTGGAGGGCAATTTGGTAATCTCCAAGAAAATTACAAATGCATATGCCCTTTGTGTAGCTCCTTTCATAACTTTTTATTGAGGTATAATATGCATAAGGAAAAGTGCATATATCATAAGGGAACAACTCTATTAACTTTCATAAACTGAATATACTTGAGTAACCAGAATCCAGATCAAGCTCCCTTCATATTTTACTATCCTGAGGATAACCAATATTCTGACTTCTAACAGCAAATGTTAGTTTTGTCTGTGTTTCTACTTAATATAAAAGGAATTATATATTTTTTGTATCTGGCTTCTTTTGCTTAATGTTATGCTTGTAAGAGTCATCCATGTTATTGCATGTAGTTGTACATACTTTTTTGACCTAGCCATTCCACTTCTAGAATTTTTTTTTTTTGAGACATAGTCTCACTCTGTTACCCAGACTAGAGTGCAGTGGTATCATCATAGCTCACTGCAACCCCAAATTCCTGGGCTCAAGTGATTCTCCCACGTTGGCCTCCCAAAGTGTTAGGGTTACAGGCATGAGCCATCACACCAGGCCCTCTAGAAATTTATTCTACATATACAGTGCCACATGTGTGAACTGACTTTTGAACCAATTTATTCATAGCAGTTATGCAATAGCAAGAGGACAGAAACAAATGTTCAACAGAGGTGTAGTTAAATAAATTATAGTGTGTCCACAAAGTAGACTACTATGTAGCTCCAAAAAGGGAAAGAGTTCTTTATGTACTCATAGGGAAAAATTGCTAAGACTTAGTCTTAGATGAAAAAGCACAGTACAGGACAGAGTGTACAGGATGCTACCATTCATGTAAATTAGGTGGAAATGAATACACACACACACGCACACACTTACTTGTATAGTATAGATCAGAGATTAGAAAACTATGACCTTTGGGCTAAAAACACCCTACCACCTGTTTTTGTAAATAAGTCTTATTGAAACACAAGCATGCCCTTTTGTTTCTATATTGTTTGTGGCTGCTTTTACACTACTGTGGAAGAGTTGAGAAACTGCTACAAAGACCATATGGTCTACAAAGCTTAGAATATTTACT
This sequence comes from Propithecus coquereli, assembly GCF_000956105.1. Classification (NCBI taxonomy): domain Eukaryota; kingdom Metazoa; phylum Chordata; class Mammalia; order Primates; family Indriidae; genus Propithecus; species Propithecus coquereli. The sequence continues at coordinate 7,268,796 of NW_012152840.1, read as the reverse complement.
ATCCGGGCCTTTACAGAAAAAGTTTGCCAGCCCCTAGTGGAGTGTGTTCAACAGTGGCTCCAAAAAGGTATGTTCAAGTCCTAACCTCCAGTATATGTGAATGGGATCTGATTTGGAAATAGGGTCTTTGCAGATGTAACTGAGATCTCAAGATGAGGGCCAGGCGCGGTGGCTCATACCTGTAATCCCAGCACTATGGGAGCCTAAGGCAGGAGGATCGCTTGAGGCCAGGAGTTTGAGACCACCTTGGGCAACATAGCGAGACTCGTCTACAAAAATTTTTTAAAAATTAGCCAGGCATGTCGGCACACATCTGTAGTCCCAGGTACTTGGGAAGCTGAGGCAGGAGGATCAATTGAGCATAAGGAGTTTGAGGCTACAGTGAGCTGTGATCGTTGGAGGCAGCACTTTAGCCTGAAAGTGGAACAAGATCCATCTCTAAAAAGAAAAATGTTGTTTAACTAAAAAAAAAAATCTCAAGATGAGATCATCTTGGATTTAGGGTGTGCTCTAAATAATCCAATGACTGGTGTCCTCATAAAAGAAAGATAAGAAAGATATGATATACAAACATGCAGAGACACCCAAGGAAAAAGGACATGTGAAGATGGAAGCAAAGATTGCAGGTATACTCCCACAAACCAAGGAACACCAAAGGTGGTCAGCAGACATCCGAAGCTAGGAGGGAGCCATGGGACAGATTCTCCTTCAGAGCCCCCAAAAGGAACCAACACAGCCAACACCTTGATTATGGACTTCTGACCTCCTGAACTGTCATAGAATAAATTTCTGTTATTTTAAGCCACCAAATTTATGATAATTTGTTGCAACAGCCTGAGTAAACTAATATACCTGGTATAGATTATCTCTGGAAGGATACACAAGAAACTAGTAACTTTGGTTGCTGATGGGAAGTGGGACAAGATGGTTAAGAAACAGGAGTGTGAAGGAGACTTTTTTTTTTTTTTTTTGAGACAGAGTCTCACTCTTTTGCCCGGGCTAGAGTGAGTGCCGTGGCGTCAGCCTAGCTCACAGCAACCTCAAACTCCTGGGCTCAAGCGATCCTCCTGCCTCAGCCTCCCGAGTAGCTGGGACTCCAGGCATGCGCCACCATGTCCGGCTAATTTTTTCTGTATATTTTTAGTTATCCAATTAATTTCTTTCTATTTTTTTAGTAGAGACAGGGTCTCGCTCTTGCTCAGGCTGGTCTCGAACTCCTGAGCTCAAACAATCCGCCCACCTCGGCCTCCCAGAGAGCTAGGATTACAGGCGTGAGTGAAGGAGACTTTTTATCCATATACTCTTTTGAAATTCTGGAAAGTTGAGCCATGTGAATGTATTATCTCTTGAAAAATAAATAAAATGTAAATAGAAACGTTAAATAATTCCTAATTGGTCTAGCCCTGAAAAGGAAGTCACCTCTGATTGTAGCAGGTGTCTAAAACAATCACTATGAAGTGTGTTGCATTTTTTATCTGCTGTTGCTCAGCTCTGACCAGCTAAAATGGTCCCCTGGTCCTGCCGGTGTGGCTCCCAGTGGATAGCCTCACCGGGTCACTTCGTATCAACAGCATACCTAGATGAAGTCACTCTGCTGAAGTGTGTGTGTGGGTTGGGGCGGGGGGGTCCTCTGTACACTCTGATCCAAAGTAAATCTCCCATCTGTCCACTTTGCTTGTGCTCATGGCTCCCAGTCCAGGCCACCATCTTGCTTCACTAGGACAGTGCAGTAAACTCCTAATTTCTTACTCTAAATCCGTTCCTGCTACCTTCCAGTCATTCTCACTGAAGAGCCAGATCATGTCCCTTCTTTGCTTTACAGTTTCCACTGCAACTGGATCAAAACCAAACTCCCAATTGTGTTCTTGAAGCATTCCATCTAGTCCACACCTACCTTCCTAACCTCAGCAGATACTGCTCGCTCAGTCAGCTCTTTGCTTACTACATTCCAGCCCAGTGTGACAGAAATCACCCTGTGGATAGGAACCACTGGGAGACTTGAAAAAAATCCAAGTTGCATGGCCCAGACCCATGAAATCAGGCTCTCCAGAGGAGGCACCTGAAGCTGTGTGTAGAGTGTTTAATAAACTCCCTGAGAAATTCTTACTATCTTTGAAGTTCTGGAAACATTGTAAGCTACTCTAGACTTTCCACCTCAGGGCCTTTGCACTTGTTCTTTCCATTACCTGGAAAACTCAGCCAGTTTTTTGAATGACTGATTCCTTCTCATATTTCATGTGTCATCTAAAACGTCACAGCCTCAGCGAGACCTTTCAAGTCCACTCTATGTTTCCCTCTCCTTTCCTCAGCCACTCTCTATCACATGACCCTGTTTTATTTTCTTTATACCACTTGCTATGATGAGGTCATCTTGTTTATTTATTTCCTTGTTTACTGACTACCTGCCCCCCTGAGAATGTAAGCTCCATGAAGCTATAGCATTTTGTTTGTGTTATTCACTGCTTTATCCTCGGCACCTAAAACTATGCTTAGAATAGCATGGGTGCTCAATAAAAATTTCCTGAATAAAGAAAAAAATGAGATGGTATAATACACATAGCATATAGTATTTTTAAGCCCCCAAAACAGTAAACTATGCTACTTTATTTTTTTTTTATTTTTTTTATTTTTTTGAGACAGAGTCTCACTGTGTTGCCCAGGCTAGAGTGCCATGGCGTCAGCCTAGCTCACAGCAACTTCAAACTCCTGGGCTCAAGCGATCCTCCTGCCTCAGCCTCCC
>NW_012152840.1:7244868-7265841 GCF_000956105.1 Propithecus coquereli | reverse complement strand
ATTAAACATGTAAAGCTTTTTTCTATTGTGAAAGTAACACATATTCATGCAGAAAATCATAAAAATTGGGGAAAGTATAAAGAAACTAAACAACAACTATAATATTACCATCCAGAAATTTAACTGCTGTTAACAATTAGGTATCATTTCTTCCAGGCTTTTTCAATGCAAGAATACATGTATACTTTATTTTTTAACAAAGATGGAACTACACAGTACCTATTTCTTTGTAGTTTAACAAGTTACAATGCATTGTGTACAACTTTCTATATCCTGTAATTAAATTAACAGAATTACAGCATAACTTTTAATGACTGTACAGCATTCTTATAAATTATTATTTTTTTAAAGATAGGTTTCCCTATGTTGCCCAGGCTGTCCTCAAACTCCTGGGCTCCAGTGATCCTCCTCCCTCAGCTTCCGGAGTAGCCGAGACTATAGGCATGCAATGCTGCACCCAGCAGCATTACTATTAACTTAATGAGGCCCCACTGATGGATATTCAAGTTGCTTTCAGTTTTTTGGCATTATAAATAATGTTGCAGTAAATATCATGGTGCACACGTTTGAAAACTTTTTTAAAAGCCAAATTTTAAGTTTAGAACATATAACAATTTCCAGATCTTAAATGCACATGGAAAGGAATACCTGATTTTCTCCCCAAGCTTGCTTTACCCTAACCTTCCCCATCTCAGTTGCAGGCAACTTCATTTTTCCATTTGCTTAAGCAAAAAAACAAAACAAAACAGACAAAAAACAAAAATTGGAGTCATCCTTGACTTCTCTGTCTCACCCCTATATGCAATTAATCAGCAAATTAACTTAGCTCTTTCTTCCAAATATACCCAGAATCTGACATTTCTCATTCCCTCCACTGCTCTCATACTGGTCTGCGCCACCGTTGTCTCTTGCCTGGGTAATTGCAGTGGCGTCCTAACTAGAGTTGCCAGACTGCAAATAATAATGCAGGATGTCTAGTTAAATTAGAAATTCAGATAAACAATAAACGCTTTTTTAGTATGTCCTCAAATATTGCCTTCTCCATGCAGCAGCCAAAGGGATTCTTTTTGAAAGTCAGAATAAATCACTTCTCCATTCAAAACCCTCTGATGTCTTTTCATCCCACTTATAATAAAATCCAAAAAACTTACTGAGGCTCACAGCCCAGCAGGATCTTCTCCCAGCGGCTCTGTTCTCATCAGTCTCACTGTTCTCCCTTCCCTCTTCCTGCGTCTCTCTTCTCCTAGATATATCTAACCTCCTTTAGGTCTCTGCTCAGACTTCTCAGCAAGACCGTCCCTAACCACACTGTTTAAAATTGCTCTCTTCGGCTTCCCTTCCTTACCTGTATTTCTCTGTAACACTACCACTTCTTTTTTTTTTTTTTTTTTTTAAGAGATTGGCATCTCTGCTCTGTCGCCCAGGCTAGAGTGCAGTGGCAAGATCATACAGCTCAAAGCAGCCTCCAATTCCTGGGCTCAAGCAATCCTCCCACCTCAGTCTCCCCATTAGCTGGGATTACAGACATGAGCCACTGGCCTGGCATTAACCACTTAAAAAAAAATTTATTTAGTTTATTATCTTTCTCTTTCCATTAGAATTTAAGTTCAATGAGGGCATTTTTGTTCTTTTTGCTCACTGCTGCATTCCCAGTGCTTAGAATAATACCTGGCACATAATAGATGCGCAATAAATATTTAACAAAGGTTGAATTAATGAACTGCAATCATCCAAATCAATAGCTTTTGTCTGTTTCACTAGGATTCCTCTCACAGTCTGATCATTCAGCATGTTATCTATTTCAAAGTAGTCAAGTAAATGCTGTCATCTTAGCATTTTCTGTAAATCTGTGATGGTAACAAACATTTATTGGGCACTTATATGTAGGCACGGCTCTAGGGTATAATATCATTATAGATATTTTCCAGATAAGGAAATCAGGACACGGAGAGGTGAACAATTTTTTTTTTTTTTGAGACAAGAGTCTTGCTCTGTTGCCGGTGCTAGAGTGCTGTGGCGTCAGCCCAGCTCACAGCAACCTCAAACTCCTGGGCTCAAGCGATCCTTCTGCCTCAGCCTCCCAGGTAGCTGGGACCACAGGTACGCGCCACCATGCCCGCCTAATTTTTTCTATACAGATTTTTAGTTGTCCGGCTAATTTCTTTCTATTTTTTAGTAGAGACGGGGGTCTCGCTCTTGCTCAGGCTGGTCTCAAACTCCTGACCTTGAGCAATCCTCCCCTCCCGCCTCAGCCCCCCAGAGTGCTAGGATTACAGGCGTGAGCCACCGTGCCCGGCCCTAGAGATGAACAATTTGCTTAAGATCATCTGCGTGGGATATGGCAGAGCCGGGTAGGGAGCTGCGTCCTTAACTATACATTCTGTTGGCTCGCTTTTAGCTCCTTTTGTTTTCTTTCTTTTTGGTAGTTAACTTGTTTTGGTTAAACCATCAATAAAAAGCTCTTAAAGCTCAAAGTCAAAACCTGTCAAAGGCCAAGTGCTTTATTACCCTCCAGTCAAGGACTGGACGTTTTGCATTTGAATCCTAGATGGCGGGAAGGAGCACGCAGGTGTCGGGAGGGGCGGGGAGGAGACGCCAAGCCCCGCCAGCCAATCAGAGCGGGCGGAGGTCTCCCTTCCCCCTCCGCCGTCCACGCGCCAAAATTCCAAACGGGACTTCGCACCGCTTCTGCCGTCTCCGTCCGCCGAGTTCAGCGAGCCAGGACTATATAAGGGAAAGGAAGTCAGCGTTCTCTCCCTACTGTCCGCTCAGGTCTTCGACGCTGTCGGCATGTATTCCTCTCACCTTCGGCGCGGCCTCCCTTGCTCTGCAAATGGGAGGAGAGTTTCGAGTCCACCGTTCTAGGGTGGCGGCGTGGGCGGGACAGAAGGCGGAGGGATTCCGGGCGCGCGCGCTGCGGCCGCTGGCGCGGAGCTTGTGGCGCCAGAATTCGGAGCGCGGAAGAGCCTGAGCGGCTGCCGCCCAGAGCTCGGGCCCTCTCCTGCCGCTGACGCTGAGACAGCCCTGGACCGAAGATGGTGGTCCACCGCAGCAGCTTGGAGATACACGGCCACTCCGCCACCTCGGCCTCGGACTCCTTGGACCTGTCCAGCGAGTTCCTCAGCCTGGAGCAGATCGGCCGGAGGCGGCTCCGATCGGCCGGCGCCGCGCAGAAACCCGCCGTCACAGCGGCCGTGGCCCGCGTGAGTACCGGCCTGAGGCGGGCCCCTTCGGGCGGTGCCTGTGGGGACTGTCAGCGGCCAGGCACCCGGAGGGGTCGGGAGGTGGGCGGCGCAGGTCGGGGTGACAGTTGATGGGGGAGGAGTGTGATCGAGGAGAAGTAAAATGGAAGGCTTCTGAGATCAGAGCCCCAGGGGTGTGGGTCGGGTCGGAGAGATTGAGCTGACTGGTAGAGGTCTAAGCAGTTGGTTACCACCTACTTTTACGCAAGAGGAAACCGAAGCCCGCCGGAGCTGAAGTGCCGTTCGGGGCCCAGCTGTGGTTGTTTGGGCTGCCCCCGCCCCCACCTCCCTGACCGATCGCCCGGGCTCCTGCCCTAGGTTCTCATCAACCAGTGCAGGCAACGCACACTGACTGCTGACCGTTTGCGTAATAAACGTTTTAGGGGGTACGAGGATAGATTGTGGTCCAGGTTCTCTGACCTTCATTTACGATCCAAGGGGTTCCGTAATAAGAGCGCAGTGAATAATACCAGGTTGCATAATGTGCAGGGATGAAGACCAACATTTCATGTACTCTCTCTTCACTTAAGCTAAATAACAACCCTTTGCATAGTTATGATATCTGTTGGACAGATGAAGAAACGGACTCAAAAAGGTAACCAGTAAGTGGTAGATCTAAAATTGGAACTTAGGTTGTCTGCCTCCCCAAGCCTACCCTTTCTGTTATATCATGCTGCAGTTACAAACAGTGTCTATAGGGGAAGTTAGCAAGCGGGTTGAGTCCTCTCGAAAGAAGTGCTTCTCCTAGGTCAGAAGCACAGATAGGATTTTTGATGGGCTGAATTAATGCTAAGGGAGAGACCCTCTCCAGTCCCCCGCCCCCCCCAGCTGCTTAAAGAGGCATCGGTGGAGGGGACAACATTCACAAAAGGTTGGAGAAGTTGAGTATGCAACACTAGTAAAGTTAAGGCAGCAGATAATACAGTCTAGTTGGAGTGAGGATGTTAGAGTGAGGGTAGGCATGGGAGTAGGAAAAATAGGACAGGAGAGAGGATTGGGAGCTGGGAAATCAGGATGAGAGGCTAAGGGGAGATGTGTGGTGGGAATGACAAAGCTTAGTCCTCTTTAGTTCCGGCAGACGATTTTAGGGTCTTGTATTAAGGTACTTTATTATGGTCTTGTATTAAGATCGCTATATGAAATTTGTTGTCAGTGTCTCCTGTGGCCACCCCATTCTGGTTGCTTCTCTGCCAAGGGGAATGGGTTAAAAGACTAAGTCCCTTCAATCTCTGAAGTTGTGGTTCTGAATTGAAAAGACAAGTAATTTCCTGATTTTCAGGATTTGTTTCTCAGTCATGTGCAGGAATTGGCAGAGATCTGGAGAGGCCAAACACTTCTGCACTGGACTTGGTCACTTATTAACCTGTGTCCTGGAAAGCTAATTATTTCAATAAATATTGATTATAATATTCAGAATAATGCTAGATCCTGTGACCATAATGATGTATTGAATACTAGTTAAGTATATAGGTTCTTAAGAGAACTGTTAGTTTGAATCTCATCTTACCAACAATTGGTAGGTTTCTACACTTGTTGAACAGAATGATACCCACCACATAAAAAGTGAGGATTAAGTGTGATCATGCATGTAAAGAGATTAGCTGAATAGTTGGTGTATAGTTAGGACTTAGTCATTGTTAGCTATTAAGACCATAGTCAGTTTTAGTTAATGGCCATTCCATCTTTCCAGTTTCTCATTGGAAACTCTTCCCATGAGGAGTCATTCTTGACTCCTCATGTCCAGTGCTTTGGCAAATTCTATTGACATCATTTTGAAAATATTTTCAGAGTCAGACTACTTCTCCTGTCCTTCATTGTTACCATGCTGGTTCAGGCCATTATCTCTTGTGTGAATTATTAAAATAGATTTTTGATTGGCCTCCCTGTATTCCACCATATATATTATATTATGCTCTTCCCTCCTCCAACAGTCAGTTCTCAATACAGCGATTCTTTTAAAAGTGAAAACAGTTGATCACTTTTCTGCTCAAAAACTCTCTACTAGGCTGGGCACGGTGGCTCATGCCTGTAATCCTAGCACTCTGGGAAGCTGAGGTGGAGGATCACTTAAGGTCAGGAGTTCGAGATCAGCCTGGGCAAGGGCAAGACTCCCGTCTCTCTAAAAATAGGAAAATTAGCCTGTAATCCCAGCTATTTGGGAGGCTGAGACAGGCGAATGACCTGGGCCCAGAAGTCTGAAGTTGCTGTGAGCTAAACTGACGCCATGACACGCTATCCTGGGCAATGGAGCGAGGGTCCATCTCAAAAACAACAACAACAACTCTCTGGTGACTCCTTAAATAAGTAAAAGTTAAAAAGTTTATGAGCAACCCTAGCCTTTCTGCCTCCTTCCCTTTATCGCTATAATGACATCCTCTTCTACCTCTTTACAAAAAAACCCAATCCGTTCCAGCCGTGGTGATCTAGCTGCTCCTTGAATAGTGGGGTCTTTCCACTTAATTTACTTCTGCCAGGAATACTCTTTCCCTAGATATCTGCATGACCCATTCTTTTACTTACTTTTAGGTTTTTTTTTTTTTTCTTAAACTAAAAAGACAAAATCTCAGAACTTGTAGTACTTAATGCGTTTCAAGTATTGTACAAATAATAACTCAGTTCTCATAACCTTATGAGATAGGTATGATTATCCTTGTTTTGCAGATGAGAAAACAGACACAGAGGCTTAAATAACTTGCCCAGATTTACCTTGTAGTAAGCTGTAGAACTATGATTCAAATTTAGGAGTCGGTCTCCTTAAAGTCTTCGCTAACTTTTAACTTTTTCAATGATGCTTACCCTAAACACCATATTAAAATTACAATCCACTCCCCTTGACATGCCCCTTTTTCCTGCTTTATGTTCTCCTAGCACTTATCACCTTCTAATATAATCTATAATTACCTGATTTTTTGTATTTTTATCTCTCTCCAATCAGAATGGAACTGTAGGGACTTGGATTTTGACTTTTTGTTCAGCAGTGTATTCCCAACACCTAGAACATGTAGTAAATGTGTAATATTTGTTGTTGATTATCTTTGCTCTAAGGGAAACTTAGGGAACTTAGTCTAGCAGAGTAGACCTAACAGCAATATACAGAGACTACTTGCCATAAATGGCAGATTAGTGGTATTTGGTGGTTGAGCAATTAGAATGCACTCAAGTGGATGTTATAGGGTGGGAAGGATTTTTTGTTCTCACCAGGGTTCCCAGTAGGGATAACACCTTTTTGAGACAAAATACGCCTCTTTTCTGTACATCAAGGCTCCTGTGTAGACCAAATTATAATCAGAGGGTTACTTAGCATGGGATTGGATTAAAAGAAATGGGTAGTCCTCAGGGGTAATATATTCACACTGACAAAAGTTCATGAATATCAAAAATGAAACATACCTTTGTGATTGGAATACTTTCTAACCTAGGGTCTTTACATTCCATACATTTCATTGGATTATACCTTGCTTTGTTTTTTTTTTTTTTTTTTAACATCAGTCATGCATTTCAGAGACTACACTCTCTGATCACCTTGATTTTATTTGGATATTTCCTAGTCTCTTCAGGCATGAATTTATTCACAGAGCATTTCTTAGGGTGGGTTACTTTTGCAGGTGGTTAAATTTATTCATACTAATTCATTAACTTGAAGCTTTCCTAGTCTAATCTCAGCAGCTGACCTTCAAATTCTGAAGTTACTTATAGCCACGTATTTATTAACTACATTCTACTTTTGCATTTTGAATATCATCTCATTCAGCTGGCCTTATGGATTTGTGTTTTGGGATTCTTTTTTTCTGACTTGTATGGGTTCTCCGAATATTGTGGTGGTGGTGTTTTAACTTTTTTTTGTTGTTGTTTTTTAAATTTTTATTTTCATCCTACTAACCTTAGGAGTTTGGATGCCTTTTCTATGGTTTCTTTTTCCTCCAGAGTCAGAGTAGCCATTGTCTATTTCTGTACTTTCACAGGTCTGAGGCGCTTTGATTTCTGTTAATTTATGGTGGTTTCTCATGCTGAAGAGTCACTTGAGGATGGATAGCAGGGTTTTTTGGTGATGACTGTACATTACTTTTGGGTTGAGTTTACCAACATTTTTATCCTTCCATATGTTGTTAGGTACATGCTGTAGTATATAGAAGGTACTTTTTAAAAAAAATTGTATATATATTTAAAAGTCTGGAAAGATACTCCAAACTTAACACTGATGTGTATAGCATATGGGAGATTTTTGTAAACTTTTAAAAACTTTTTTATTTTTATTTTTTTAGAGACAGGGTCTTGCTCTGCCACCCAGGCTGGAGTGTAGTGGTGTGATCACAATTCACTGCCACCTCCAACTTCTGGGTCAAGTGATCCTGTTGCCTTAGCCTCCTGAGTAGCTGGGACTACAGTCATAAGCCACCGTGCCTGGCTTACTTTTTTTAAGTTTTTTTGTAGAGACAAGGTCTTACTATGTTGCCCAGGCTGGTTTTGAATCCCTGGCCTCAAATTATCCTCCTGCCTTGGCATCCCAAAGTGCTGGGATTAGAAGCATGAGCCACTGCACCCAGAAAAAATTTTTAAAAAGCATACAACAACACAGAAAAATGAAAAGTATACAGCTCAATGAAGTATCACAAAGCGTGTATAGGGAAATTTTGATATGTGACAATCAGTGGTGCTCCCTGTAGTTGGGTGACATGGCAGCTCTGTATTCAAGCATAAGGAAGAAAGGACCCTTGATTTTAGATTTAAACTTTATTTAAGAAGCAGTGAAGAGCTAGAACAGGGACCTGATGAAATAGTATTTAAGATGGATTATAGTCAACAAATCTAGAGCTTGGAAGACTAGTTAAGATTGTAATAGTAATAGCTACCACTTTGTATAACAGTTGCTATGTGCCAGCACAGGACCTAATAGACACACATACATTTGCCCTACTAAGTAATTATTACCATCCTCATTACAGATATGGAAACTAAGGCACAGAGACCTGTGTAACTTGCACAAGATTACACAGTTCTAAGTGATGTGCCAAGAATCACACCAAGGCACTCTATTTCCAGAGTTTAAGTTCTTAATGAATACATTCTATCCCGTAGACCAAAACAGAGAAAAATAGAATTTAAGTTAAGGTGGTAGTAGTAGGAATGGAGAGAAAAATACCAACTAATAGAGCAAGAGTTCTGAGAGTTGTTTGGATACAGGGGAAAAAAGACAGTGTTTCCAGCTAAAGCAGTGAACATTAGACCATTGGGAGTATTATGCCAGAGTTGGTAAGATGTTAGGACTATATATCTTTGAGGACAAACAAAAAACAGCAAAACACAAAAAGAATTAAGGAGAAGATCTGAAACAATGGCTGTATTCTAAAGATGAGAAGAAGTCGAATCATAAAACCAAGAGTATCATGTAAACCAAGGAATCAAAGCATTTAAAGAAGGAAGTCTCTTCCTGTAAGTGGCCTCAGGTGATCTGTGAAAATGGTTCGCTATTCACTTGACCCAGAAAACCCCACAAAATTATGCAAGTCAAGAGGTTCAAATCTTCGTGTTCACTTTAAGAAACTGCACAGGCCATCAAGGGTACGCATATAGGAAAAGCCACCAAGTATCTGAAAGATGTCACTTTAAAGAAACAATGTGTATCCCACGTTACAATGGTGGAGTTGGTAGGTATGCCCAGGCCAAACAGTGGGGCTGGACACAGGGTCGGTGGTTCAAAAAGTGCTAAATTTTTGTTGCACATGCTTAAAAATGCAGAGGGTAATGCTGAACTTAAGGATTTAGGTGTAGATTCTGTGGTCATTGTGCACATCCAGGTGAACGAAGCACCCAAGATGCATCTCAGAGCTTACAGAGATCATGATCGGATTAACGCATACATGAGCTCCCCCTTCCACATTGAGATGATCCTTACTGAAAAGGAACAAATTGTTCTAAAACCAGAAGTGGAGGTTGCACAGAAGAAAAAGATATCCCAGAAGAAACTGAAGAAACAAAAACTAGATGCAACATAAAATAAATGCAAATAACAGTTTGAAAAAAAAGGAAATAATCAACTCTATAGAATCAATGAGGTAGAGAAAAGGCCATCGATTGGATTTAGCTATTTGGGAGATAGTTGTGGATCTACTGAAATTGCTGTAGAGGTAGAAACCAACTTGCTGGAGTTTGTGGAATAGTTTGATGGTGAGGAATTCACCACTCTTTTGTTTTAAAGATGAAGTTAAAGAAGCATATCACAGCTATACTTGGTATAGCATGTATACCATTGTGCAAGAGAATATGCTACTCTTCAGGCTTTCAAGAAACCTTAAGTTTGGATGAGTACATTTTATAAGTCTGTATTACAGCTGTGAGGTTTTTTATTTATTTATTAGAGATAGGTTCTCATTCTGTCACTCAGAATGGAGTCCAGTGGCAGCGATCATAGCTTGCTTGCAACCTCCAACTCCCAGGGTGAAGCAATCCTCCTGGCTCAGCCTCCAGAGTAGGTAGGGCTATAGGCACGTACCACCACACCTGGCCAATTTTTAGATTTTTGGTAGAGATAGGATCTTGCTGTCGCTCAGGCTAGTCACAAACTCCTGCCCTCAAGCAATCTTCCTGCCTCCCAAAGTGCTAGGATTACAGGTGTGAACCATGCTGCCCAGCTCAACACTGAGCATCTTTTTATGTCTTTATTGCAATCTGCATATCTTTTTTGGAGAAATGCCTATTGAAGTCCTTTGCTCAGTTTTGACTTGTTTGCTTTTTTTGTTATTGAAATATAGGAGCTCTTTATATATTCTAGATATCAGCCTCTTATCAGATAAATGATTTGCAAATATTTTATTCTGTATGTCGCCTTTTCACTCTTGATCCTATCCTTTTTTGCGCAAAAGTTTTTGATTTCGATGAAATCCAGCTTATCTATTTTTTTGTTGTCTGTGCTTTTGATGTCATATCTAAGAAATCATTGCCATGTCCAGTGTCATGAAGTTTCCCCCCTATGTTTTCTCCCAAGAATTCCTAAATTGTTTTTTAGCTCTATATTCTCTTGTACAATTTTAAGTTACCATCTAAGGTTTCCCCCCATTGGTTTAAATAAAATAGTTTCGAAGGATATAATTTCTATCATCTTTTGATATTGACATTACAAAGAATAAAACTATTATATCCGACTTTTATGTGTATCCACTGGAATCTGAAAACCATAGTTATTTGATACGTCGTGTAACATTAAAAAATAATACCACGAACAAGCTCTTTTAACAATCAAAAAGTTTGTGTCTTTTGTTTTCACTTTTTAAATTTGCATTTTCAATCCACTTAACCCACAACACTTTATGTCAACATATATTTTTCCTATACAAGCTATTTATTTGAAATGCCGACTGTATGTAGGATAAAGTCAGTGTTTCATGCTTATCAGTAACAGTGGAAAAATAGAACCAGTGAAAACCTCTGTACAACTGTAATGGTAATCAAAAGAGAATTGCACTGTCTTGTAGTGCTTCACAAAGACGAATTCAGGTTTAGAGGTACCTAATAAAAATACTGTATGTTTCTTTATGTAAAACTAGGGAGGCATCAGCCTCCCTAGTAGCTGTGACTACAGACGTATATACAATTGAATTGTAAATAAGTTTTACAAAGTACTGCCTATGCATGTCGTAGAAAACACTTGCATAGGACATGAAATCAGTTTAAGAAAAATTTCTGAGCCTTAGAAGGCTTCTGAGCTCCAAGAAATAAAATTTTTATGGATTGAGTTATTATATAATTATTAATATTCAGTCAATCAAGATAGCAAAAACATCCATTTTGATTTTAATTGATTAAACATAGAAAGATTTTATTACATCTCATATGGTTAAAGTTCCCTTAACCACCCAAGTAGTTCTTGTGTCTGTGGATGTATATTTGGTTTTTTTTTGCTTTGTTTTTTGAGACAGTCTCACTCTCTGAGACTAGAGTGCAGTGGTGTCAATATATAGCTCACTGTACCCTCAAACTCCTGGGCTCAAGTGATCCTCCTGCATCAGCCTCCCTAGTAGCTGTGACTACAGACTTATGCCACCACACCCGGCTAATTTTCTTTCCATTTTTTGGTAGAGATGGGGTCTCTCACTCTTGCTCAGGCTGGTCTCAAACTCCTGACCTCAAGCCATCCTCCCTCAGCCTCCCAGAATGCTAGGATTACAGGCATGAGCAACCACACTCAGCCTTGTGGATATATCTTAGTTATTGCTGATGACAGCGTTCTGCATCAGTTCCATTAGAAACATTTGTCATAGAAATAAGTAGATAGTAATGAAAGGAGTTTTGTTTAGCAATGTCACTCCGTTTTTCTGGTTTACACATCAAAAATCATTTGCCAAAAATTATTTTTAATGGTCTCTTAGCTTTATTAGAGCTCCTTGCAATTTTGTTGAAAGCAAAGAATTGGAAACCACCTAACAAGGGAAAGGATTTGTTGCCTTGCTTAGTCATTCAGTTTCTTAACACCTACACCAGTGTGCTTTGGCTTTAGAAAGGTTTTTAACACCTTGAAGCAGTCCATAGTAATAAGATTCAGAACAGACGAGAGATAAAACTTTCTTTTTTAATGGGAGAAAGACGAATGGTATGTCCTGTGTCTTCTCAGCCTGACCAGTTTTAAGAAAAAGTACATTTGGAAGTTGAAAATCTGGAAATATATTCCCTTAAAATATTCCTTGAGAAGTCTTATGTTACACTACACTGATCTAAGATGTAAGTGTTGTTTTAAAAATAATATGCCACCTAAAGTATAGGTATTCTTTTTTCAAACATCCTTAAATTTAGGTACAGTGATAAAGGTGGTGACAAATCATATGTATAATTTAATATTTTATGAAGTACCCATCTAATGTTTACAGAAATACTTGTATAAAATATCTTTATTTTACTTGTGAACAACCAAATGTATTGTACTCAAAACAAAAATAAATGACAGGGTAAAACTAGCCTGAAAAGGGGGGTGCAGAGATTCAAATGTTTTATTTTTTTTTTCTAAAACACTGCCTGTTTTTCAAAAACGATCAATTTTCAGAGTTGTAAGGCATAGAATTCCAGAGTCATTAAGTATTCTAATGTACTTATTTATATGATTTCAGAGATTGTGTGTGTGAACTTTTGAATACTTTATGACAGAACCTCAGAAGCTCATAAAGCAGCCTAAGAGAGTCTACTAAAATAAATTTACATAGAGTTCTGTGGCTTTTACAATGGATTAACATACCTAAACAGTTTTTTTTTCCATGTTTTTTTCTTTCTTTTTTTTTTCTTTTTTCCTTTTTTTGTTTTTTGTTCTTTTTTTCCTGTCCTGAAATAATACAAGCATCTAGACGGTTTTTGAATTTAGTTGTTGCATTATCTCAAACAAGCAAAATATATGGTAATAACTCCTTTTTGCCAAGCTAAAATTACAATTCTTTTTTTTTAAAATTTATTATATTTTATTGAGACAGAATCTTGCTATGTTGCCCAGGCTGCTCTCGAGCAATTTTCCTACCTCAGCCTCCTGAGTACCTGGGATTATAGGCAAAATTACAGTTCTAATTGTCAAGTTATTTTAAGGTTGCTGCCAGTGGTTAGGTGACAATGTTTTGTTGTGTGTATTTTTCTTAGGTGTTTCTAATTTCTGTAACCTTAAAATAAATGAGTACCTGCTATTGTCAACTATTATGATTTTATCAATATTGGAAAACTCTCTCTAGACTACTTGCTATGAAATAGTTATGAACTACTTGTTATGAACTACAATCAGTAAATCTTATATTAGCTATTTCATAAACATCACTGTTATTTGTTTATCATGAAATGATTATTTTAGATATTAACTGTTATAGTTTCTTGGTGATGCAAAATGATTCTGCACAAAAAGCAATTGTGTTACTAACTTGTAATCGGAGAAAACTTAGGAGGACTTTAAATTTGAGGTTTTGACTAAAAAACTTAGAAACTTAGAGGGCTTTCTTAATTTTTCTTAAAGGATGGGTCTTCAGTTAAGGAAGTCGAAACCTACCACCGGACACGTGCTTTAAGGTCTTTGAGAAAAAATGCACAGAATTCTTCAGATTCTAGTTTTGATAAGAATATGGAAGTAACGGAGAATCATGCTAATGGCAGGCATTTTACAAGGTAATGCGAGATGCTTGAACACTAATTCAAAATAGTTTTGCAGCAGTAATTTAGGATTTGCATTTAATTTTTAAAGTGTATTTTTGACTGGTTATCAAGATTCTAGGGTTATAAAATGTAATTTATTTGAAGTGAAATTACTACAAATGAATATTATTAAATTAAAAATTAATTTGTATTCATTCAGGTTTGTTTTTATTTTCTTGTTCAAAAATATTATTTGTGCTATGTATGAGTGTAACTGACAAGGTTGGCTGATGCAGGGTAGGTTCTCTTAAGTATTTGAGTATCGAAAGAGACTTTATGTGACTGTAACTAGCTTGTGATGTGATTCTGCTTCAAAGTCTACACAAAGCCTTTGTTCAAAATAGTAATTCTATTTCTGATTGCTTGCTATAAAATTTTTCATCAATTTTGAGCCATTTATGAGTTTCTGTGTGTTTCAAAAGCAGTCTTCACAAAGAAGGGAGAACATGTGTTTTTTTATTTTGTTTTGTTTTGGTTTGGTTTTCTTTTTAGTCTAATGGAACTAGATACTTTATACATATTAAATTTCTTTTCTTAAGAACCCTGAAGTAGGTGGCATGAATCCCATTTTAATACTCCAGCAATCAATTTCAGTGGATTAGTTAGTGTGGCTAAGTTGATGGAACTTTGTTTGGTTCAGGGCAGATTTAAATCTAAGTTAAATTAGCTTAAAACCTTTGCTTTCCCCACTTCAGTGGGCCTAACATAAATGGAGGAAAGCCTCAATTAGAGTAAAATTTGTTTGACGAAGTAATTGGTTTTACAATTCTTCTCATGAATACATTATTTGTAGTGTGTACAACCCTCCTACTCTTAAATAGAATTTTGATTCTTATTTTGTATAGCATATTTTCTAGATAAGTGAGGTTATACTCTTTAAAGTTTCTGAGCTTTAAAATTTTTTTTCAGTTAATCAGTCCTTTATCATATATTTTAAAATTTGCATTTTATTTCATCCATTATTTAGGCAGTGTTTACTACTGTATTTCATGCAATCCTCTGTATCAGCAGTTGAAATACATGACATTGTTTTATAAGACACTGGGAAAAAAGCCACTGACAGTGAACTGACATGCCATCAATTGTAGGACACATTCCAATTTCAGAGATGTTAAAATGGGGGAGAATTTACAACTTTTAGAATCAAGAAATACAATATAAGCTAGCCCAGTATTTCTAAAATTTAAAGACTTCAGTTCTATTCTTGGGAGGGTGAGGGAGTGATCTATGAATTTTCTACGAAAATTTTTAAATTATCTTTCATGATCTGAAAAAATAAACATTCTGGTTCATGTAAATTGCTACCTTGCAGAGAATTGCCGTAAAATTTCAGGCCGTACATTTGTGTTTACAGTTAAATTGGCACCGAGTAGTACTGCTCTAGTTATCTCAGGTTAATGAGATAAGAACAGAGTCTGAACTTAATACATAAATGATGCATACACTTCCAAAAGAAGGCCACATGATGTCATATGACATGGGGGATGAGTTAAGTCATCATGGTACACAGCAGTACATAAGAAACATGATACATAACATGCCAAAGTCAAGAGAAAATGATACCACAATCACTTGCCAAATGACTGTTTCATTTTAGCAAAACTTCATATTATGTTAATATTTTTGATAGTTTCATAGTTTTATTTGTATAAAACTTATAAATGAACTTATATCTAGTTTGGCTTTACATAGTCATAGAAAAAATTTAATGTTGGAAGTCCTCAGTTTTTACCTTTAAAAGAATCTGTGCGGTGGCTGACGCCTATAATCCTAGCACTCTGGGAGGCCAAGGCAGGAGGATTGTTTGAGCTCAGGAGTTCGAGACCAGCCTGAACAAGAGCGAGACCCCGCCTCTACTAAAATTAGGAAGAAATTAATCGGCCAACTAAAAATATATAGAAAAAATTAGCTGGGCATGGTGGTGCATGCCTGTAGTCCCAGCGACTCAGGAGGCTGAGGCAGAAGGATCGCTTGAGCCCAGGAGTTTGAGGTTGCTGTGAGCTAGGCTAACGCCATGGCACTCACTCTAGCCCGGGCAAAAGAGTGAGACTCTGTCTCAAAAAAAAAAAAAAAAAAAGAATCTGTGCATTTTTCAAGTTTGTGAAACATTATGCTGGCCTTTATGGTAGAAAGGTATTAAGGGATTATATTAAAATGGGTGCTTTTTGATCTGGATTTAAAGATGAATGATTTGGTATTTTTAATTAGATTCCTTCTAAAGTATGTTTAATTACCATCTTTTTAATTAGTTTTTTCTTAATAACAGCTTTATTGATATATAAATCATATAAAATTCATAATTTTAAAGCATGCAATTCAATGGCTTTAGTATATTGATAGTATTGAGCAACCATCACTACTATCTAATTTCAGAATGTTTTCATCACCCCAAAAATAAACCCTGTGCCCATTAGCTCTCCCTGTCCTCCCCCAAGATTAGTGCTTGGGAAGCACTAATCTTTCTGCCTGTATGGCTTTGACTATTCTAGACGTGTCATATGAATGGAATCATATAATATATGGCCTTTTGTATCTGGCTTCTTTCACTTGGTATAATGTTTTCAGGGTTCATTTATATTGTGATATCTATTAGTACTTAGTTCTTTTTATTGTCGAATGAGATTACACTGTATGGATATACCATGTTTTGTTTATTCTTTCATCACTTGGTGGGCATTTGGAGTGTTCCCACTTTTTGGCTATTGTGAATAATGATATGAATGTAGGTGTACAAATTTTCTTTTTTTTTTTTTTGAGACAGAGTCTGGCTCTGTTGCCCGGGCTAGAGTGCTGTGGCGTCAGCCTAGCTCACTGCAACCTCAAACTCCTGGGCTCAAGCGATCCTCCTGCGTCAGCCTCCCAAGTAGCTGGGACTACAGGCATGCCCCGCCATGCCCGGCTAATTTTTTCTATATATATATATTTTTAGTTGTCCAGATCATTTCGCTCTATATTTTAGTAGAGACGGGGTCTCGCTCTTGTTCAGGCTGGTCTCGAACCCCTGACCATGGGCGATCCATCCGCCTCGGCCTCCCAGAGTGCTAGGATTACAGGCGTGAGCCACAGTGCCCGGCCAGGTGTACTAATTTTCATGTGGATGTAGATTTTCAATTCTTTTGGGTATTTACCTAGTAGTGGAATTATTGGGTCAAATACTAGCACTGACATTTTGAGGACCTGCCAAACTGTTTTCCAAAGCAACTACACCATTTACATTCTCACCAGAAATGCATGAGGGTTGCAGTTTCTCCACATCCTCGCCAACACTTGTCATAATCTGTCATTTTGGTGTTAGCCATTTTAATGGGTGTGAAGTATCTCATTTGGTTCTGCTTTGCCTTTCCCTGATGGCTAATAATGTTGAGTATTGTTTTATGTGCTTATTGGCCATTTGTCTTCTATGGAAAATAATTCCAATATAAAAATCCTCTCCCTGTATTCAAGTCGTTATTACAAATACTGTTTATTATTTTATATAGTAGTAACATCAGTATCTTTTTGTATAAGGCTTTTATAAAATGGCCTACAGTATTTTTGAGTTCTGCTTTATGTACTTTTCCTGTTTCACTATTCACTATTTCCCTTTTCACTATTATCCATATATATGCCTGAGTGTAGTAAACTCTTTACTTCCTTCCTATTCGTTTTACCATTTGTTTTCAATCTATTTGGGGCTCCAAGACTAGAGGATCAGGATTGTTATAAAAATACAGAAAGATATGAATGACTGTGCTATAAGGGCAGGATCTGTAGACTTCTTAGATCCTGGGGTTCTTAACTAGGGTCCAGTGATTATGGGTGATCTTTAGGGGTGCACGAAACCTCTGAAGTAATGTTTAAACGTGTAAAGTATATGCAGTTTTCTAGATCAAAGATCCATAGCTTTCAACAGATTGACAGGGTTGACAAAGTCCAGCTGCCTGTTTTTGTAAATAGCTTCGTTGGAACACAGCCGTGCCCATTCATTTTGTCTTTGTATGGCTGCTTTCACCCTACTATGCCAGGTAGTTGTGACAGATTTTGTGGCTCACAAGCCTAAAAAAATAAACTATCCAACAATTTAAGACAAGTTTACCAAGGATAAAATGCCTCCCTTCCCCTGCAAGCAAAAAGAAAAAAAGGAAAAGAAAAATACTGCTTTAATCATTGTGTACCTAGCATCTAAGAGGGGCCTAGTTTATAAAATGTATAGATCTACATGGTGTGGAGGGAGGGGCTTCTTTATGAGAAAAGTCGATGAGCCTATGACTGAACTAAGCCTTGACCTGTAGGTGGATTGCTCAAAGGTCTTACTGGTTTGTACTTATGTTCCAAGAGAGGTAAGGAATTCACGATGGCTCACATTGTTGTGAGAATATGAGAAGATATGAGAATATCTTATCCTCTGGATAAGATGGTTTTATTTTATTTTATTTGAAATTCCACATATAAACCAGGCTACTTGCAAATAGTTTGATACGTAGGCTGATTAATAGATATAGAATGTCCAAGTATGGAAAACTGAGTCACTAAAAATAAGTTAATGAGACATACTGTTTTGTTTGCTCAGTGGATTTTTTGGAAAAAAAGATGAGGGGGGTATTTTATTTTAAGGCTTGGAAAGTGTTCTTTCCAATTCAGGGATGCTGTCTGCCAGTTTGTAGGTGGAATATCTGATTCACAAATGGGACTGTTTCTACATATGAATAATAATAATGCATGTCATGTAGAGATTGTATCCAAAGATGCTCTTAAAAGGCAATTAACTTACCACTAAGGGGCATTAGATTTGATTATAGTTAACAAATTCCTCAAGGATATGGGACTCCTATATCGTTGTGGGGTAAAATTCATCTTGTTTTTGCTCAGTGTTTACTTAGTTCAACTATACTTAAATACTTAGGCTAAGGATTTAATTTCTTGTTTCAAGTAAGATACTTGGATTTGATTAATTCTGTTTAGCTGAGAGTTAGTGCATATATCACTGAACTGCAAAACAGGGTTCTTAGACTTTGTGTAACCATAACTTATGTAAGTATAGATATTCTCAAGCTTTGTTGTTTTTTTCAGTGTTTTTTAGGTTTTCGGGTATCTGAGTATTTACTCTCCAGGCTGATTTAACTTTTTTTCATGGTTTATGGTATTATGAAATGTAGATTTTAAAGTTACATCAATTATTTTAAATTATTTAACATATTTTTTTCATATAGGCAGTTGGCCAGACAGCAGGCTGATAAAAAAAAAGAAGAGTGCAAAGAAGGTATGTAACGTTAAAGGCATTTCAGATTTTTAAAACATGTAACTAATATTTTGTTTACATGTTTATTGAGGTACATACAATAAATGGTACATATTTAAAGTGTAGAATTTCTTAGGTTTTTTTTTTTTTTTTTTGATACAGAGTTTCACTCTGTTGCCCTGGCTAGAATGAGTGCCATGGCGTCAGCCTAGCTCACAGCAACCTCAAACTCCTGGGCTCAAGCAATCCTACTGCCTCAGCCTCCTGAGTCGCTGGGACCACAGGCATGCGCCACCATGCCTGGCTATTTTTTTCTGTATATTTTTAGTTATTCAGATCATTTCTTTCTATTTTTAGTAGAGACAGGGTCTCGCTCTTGTTCAGGCTGGTCTCGAATTCCTGAGCGCAAACAATCCGCCCGCCTCGGCCTCCCAGAGTGCTAGGATTACAGGCGTGAGCCACTGCGCCCGGCCGAATTTCTTAGGTTTTGATATCAGTATATGCTGCAAAATCATTACCCTCAAAAGTTTCCTCAAGCCCCTTTATAATTTCTCCTGGCTCTTCCAGCTCCTCTCCTTGCTGTCCAGCTCACCCCCATCCCCCACTCCTGACTCCTGAGAAAATAAATAGTTTCATTGAAACACAGCCATGCCCATTTATTTTAGAATCTGATTTTCGTCACCATAGATTAGTTTGTATTATCTAGAATTTTATATAAATGGAATCATGTAGTATGCATTCTTTTTTGTCTGGCTTCTTTCACTCAGGATAATTATTATGAGTATAAACCATGTCATTGCTTTTTGTTGCCGAGTAATATTCCATTATATGGATATACCACAATTTGTTTTTCTCTTCATCTTTTGGTGAATTTGGGTTGTTTCTGGTTTGGGGCTATCACAAAGCTGCTTTGAACATTTGTGTATCACTCTTTTTATTGCATATCTTTCCTCTTCTCTTGGGAGTGGAAGGGCTGGATCATGTGGTAGGTATATGTCATAACTTTATTTTGTTTTCTAATGTTTTTAGGAAAGCTAAGTTTAAGACACTATAATTTTGTTACGTGAAAGTGTAGCTTTTCAATTCTTCATTTTATAATTGTTTCATAAACACTGTTATTTCAAATTTTTCTATTTATTTTTATGTATGCACCTATGAAGACAAAGTGATTCCAGTTATTCGGTCATTGAGGACTAGAAATATTGTTCAAACTACAGGCCACTTGCACGAAGAGAATGGTGATGTTGAAGTGCGCCGCAGTTGCAGGATTAGAAGTCGTTATAATACTGTAAACCAGTCTGTGCTATTTGACAAACTTATAACAAAGTAAGTGAAAGTGCCTTAGATTAAAGATGATTTATCTGGCAGAAATTTTTTTGTTGGGGAGGGATCATGAAATTCGACCAGCCTGAATATTTAATGCATGTAGTTTATGTAAAGCATAAAGGAAAATGATTATTTGAGGTCTTTGTAATAATTCTGTATGTTTAAATTCTTGGAAAGAAATTTTAAAATATTTTTACACAAGTAAATGCTGCTTATAGAAATATTTTAAACTCTAACACTGAAATATTGCAACAGAAGAAAAATTAAGTTTTTAAAAATCTGTTCTTTTAAAATTTTAGCATATATTTATATCATTTTTTTTTAAAGCACCGCTGAAGCTGTACTTCAAAAAATGGATGACATGAAGAAAATGCATAGACAGCAAATGAGAGAACTCGAAGACTTCAGAGTGTTTAATGAAACAGAAGAAGTAAATATATTTTTCTGTTAAGGGGATGATTTAATCTGCAGTTTAATCTTTTTCGGTGGTACCTAATTCATTTTTGGTTAAATTAGTCATCACTTTGTCCAGCATTTCTTTGATCAATCACTAGTTACTGCTAGAGTTATAAGAGTTTACAGCTGTAAATATCTTCATTTTAAGCAAGATTGGAGGATCCTGCTGAATTTTTTAATGAATAGATACTAAATGTTAATGACTTTTATTTAAACATTTTTAGGGCAATCTTAATATGTACACAAGAGGAAAACAAAAAGGTATTCAAAGAACTGATGAAGAAACAACTGATAATCAAGAAGGCAGTGTGGGTTAGTCTTTTCTCTTGTTCTGTCTTCTGGGTTTGAGTTTAAGAACTTTATTTAGCAGGAAATAGCCTTTTTATTTAGAAATTGTGACATTTATGGTAGTTTGTAACAGATCAGACTATTAATAATAATTTAAAAGAAAAAAGTGGGGGCAGGGAAGAGCTTAAAAGGATGGTATGTCTTTTCTCTTGTTCTGTCTTCTGGGTTTGAGTTTAAGAACTTTATTTAGCAGGAAATAGCCTTTTTATTTAGAAATTATGACATTTATGGTAG